>NW_022145611.1:17003632-17536115 GCF_000002235.5 Strongylocentrotus purpuratus
TACAATTGTACTTCGTTATCTTTATGATGTAATCGCAGACACATGTACAGCCCAATTGATGTAACTTTCTCTTTATAAGTGAACATGCCTTCCTTTACTTAATTCTCTCCTCTCTTCCTTTCACTTTTTTTTCTTTCCTATCAACGTTCTGTTATATACAATGTAAATTTCATAATAATATCTATAATGTTCTTTCGGTAACTGTGTTAATTTATTATGGGCGTTCCCAACTCAAGCTACGCTTTCCGGGTTTTCGCCTCCTTCCGTATCTGAATTAATTACTGTATACTCTATGTTGAAATAATTGTTACATATATCATGTATATATACATTGTGTTTTATATTGTGCTGTTGAGAAGGAAATAAATGTTAATAAATACAATACAAATACATAATTACTACTATCTTTGCGTCCTTAGATTCAAATGAGCATTACTTATGCTTTCGAATGATGGGTCTTTTTTTCTGAATTAACAAAAGTTTGGAAGGTGAAAGTTGATCCTGTCTTCATTTATTGATTATGTCCAGAAAATGTCTGGGATTATACTAAAAAGTGTATATTTGAACGATCACTAACGACTTTCTGTGGATGACTAAGCGAACAAATATTTGAAAAAATAACTCTAAAAGCTCTAAAAAGTCTAATAACGTCTCTCTGTCGATGAGTGTTAAATACTTAATACGTCTATAAAAAAACCCTCATTTATTAACTAGACGCTCATGTGTAATCAACATTTGAGTGTTTTTACCCGACATTTTCGGCATGTCATCGATGTACACTGCTTCTCCCGTGGCGTGCTGGTAGGCACCCTTGTGACTGACGGGACGACCTACAGGGTCATGGTCTGGCTGACCAGAGGGCACTTCCTACATAAAAACATACACGCCGTCCAATAAAGTATTAATTTACATGCATATTAAGATACAAACTATACACTCTTAAAGGGCAAGTCCACTCCAGAAAAAAACTTACTTTCAATAGAAGCAGCAAAATCAGACAAACCATCAAAAATCAATTCATAACTTTCTTATTAGTTATCCGATTTTGCTCGAACATTTTTTTATTGGTTTGTCTGATTTGTCTGCTTCTATTATAAGTAAGTTATTTTTTCAGTGGACTTGCCCTTGAATATACATTTCCTCCTATTCAATTGCCTGGAATGTTTTCGTGTAATATGCACTCATCAAATAGCGGTCCTATACGTATAAAGTTTCCTTGAAAGGTTGCTGTCGTTATCGTAGATTTATCATTACGATGTTATTGTTTTCGATGTTATTTGTTTTTATTTGTTATACATTTTATGACAAAGCCAAGTGGAAAATTATCATTACTCGTGATATGCTCTTTTCACAAGATCGATATGCATTCCCCCAATACTATAGATAACAGGATGGATGGTCCTTGCGTTAATGGAGGAACATACCTGGAAGAACTGCACCCCTTTGACTGGCCCATCTTTCAACGCAGCTATGGCACTCTTGTCGGTGGCAGATATCGCCCGGGAAGAATTGTCAATCTGTAATTTCACCAGAAGCCAAAAAGTAACAACAAATATCGCCTGTTTTTCAAAATGCTCATGCAGTTACTCAGATAGAGCTAAAGAATAAACACTACAGAGGCTGGGTTTAATAATGATTCAGATCAACTGATAATTTTTTCGTGGACAATGACGAGTACGAATTTTCTCACTTTGTAAATCAGAATATGTTTTAGAGACTGCCAGTGACACTTCTATTACTGAAACATTACAACACATTTTATTGACAAATTCGTGTTTTAAGGTTTCTTTTCCAACATTTACGTCTGGTATTTTCTACCACTGTGACAGTGCATAAATTTCTATTTCCACCATACGGGGGGAAATTACTTATAACTCTTTATGATGAATAATTGCTTAATGAAAATGGTAAACTTACCGGGCGAGACTGCAGTTGTTCAAGTACCATGAAATAAAACTTGAAGAAGAATCCCACAGCTAATGATTGTCGGTAAGGTTCCATCCCGCCCGGAGCCCCGGCGGGAAGGGGGAGGTCGTCTGATAGGGAGGTGAAGGCTACTTCCAGCATTGATTCGTCCCATTTTCTTTAGGAGGGTAAGATGGGGACACAGAGTCAGAGTCGAAAGAGAAAAAAAATAAAGACAAAGAAAGACAGACACCGTTTTAAGACCAGATAGAACGCGGGAAATGAGGAAATGGAGAGATCGGGTGAGGATACGAGGCGTGTATAATTATGAAGAAAAAGAGTATAAGGCAGGGATGAAAATTCTCTTTTTGGAAATATCTCTTTTATTCAATAAAGTAGAATATTACTGTCAGGATTAATCAAGCAAATCGAACTCTCTTAATACAGATGAGTAGGAATACACTTTTAACGATTTACCCCAAAAATTATCAATCACTTCCATTGGAGTTGATCTACTACATTGGCGGTTGAATAACTCTGTGGAGAGTGGATTCCACTATTTACTTTTTGAATTCTGAACATCGATTACCATTTCAAACAAATAATCCCTACCATTTTGGCATCTGATAAAGCTTAATCAAGGTTTTTATTTCCATTTTAAAGCGGGAATTTCCGAAAAAGTGCAAAAATAAATTTTTCCTATTGTTTTTCTTTCCCCGAGTAAGAATGTATTCGACTTTAATCACATACGCTGATATCTACATGATAAAATATATGAATTCTGTATTTAATATTTTGTAATTGTTGTTATATAACATACTTTTAATGTCATGCATTTTCCAGTAAAATGGATTTGTCCTGGGCTATTGTATCTTCTCTTTTGTTGTTCAAGTTTGAACAATAAAGTGATGTTAAAAAAAAAAAACGTACAGGATGAAATGTATGAAATCTGTATTCGACTAACTTTCCTCTCAGTTTCTGCATGGTATTGGTAGCAAGGACGGTGGTTGCTGCCATCCCTCCGAAAGACAATGTCAGGTCTCTGACGATGTCGGTGTCGCACTCGAAAGCGACTCTCATTCCAGCGTTGACGATAGCGATGTCGTCTTCACGGCGTGGCGATTGTTTGAAAGCGAAGACATACTCATTCTTTGTAGAGAAGTAAAAATGGACGAAGAATAAGATGCTGCAACGTGCTCAATGATTGTGATCAAAAATTGCGTGAGTAAAAAGGTCATTTGTTTTTGATAACATTATCACAAATGTTACATATGCAATAATGCAAGGGACCTTTTCACCATTATTTTGTATATATTATTAATCGTTAAATATTCCTTCAAGTGAAACACTTTCACCGTGGTGAAAGAGACACACTGTGATAAATCTTTGTCTAAACTGTAGAACACTGTGGCCGCTCTCTGCACTCACTCTGTTTCTACGCCGTAGAGCACTGTCATTAATTTTTTTTTTAATTTAAAAAAAAATTATCTTGTATAATCAGCTATATTCTTGTTGTTGAGTCTATTGGTTTTATTATGTATGTATATTCATATATGTTTTGTTATGTTTTGTAAAGTCGAAAGCAATATTGAATAAAGATGATTTTATTAAAGAAAAAAAAAGTTATTAAAAATATATTTTTTGTTTCTCTACAATGCTTTAAATTTGTTTTTACACAGTGGAGCACTGTGTAACAATGTATTTACTCTTCCACATTTCCAAACACTGCGTTATTTCTAGCATGGTACTTTAAAAAATACAGATTTCATAGATGTATTATTACAAAATAAAAACCGTCTGTAGGCAATCAATTATATTACTTAACAAATTATAACGACATAGCATAAACATTATCTCGAGTTCATAAAACTTTCTTAACTGAAATAACATTCCATATTTTATGTTTAGAACCTATTTCTTTCCTTGTATCATTTGTCATTATATGCGTTACGTATAGACAGTTTACCTCTTGGGTGAACGGAATCGTGATAGACCTCAACACTTCGTCTGGCTCGATGATATTTTTGCGATATCCCGTAAAGAAATGTTCATCCATAACCACAAAACGAGTACCTGTATTTGTAATGATTTGGATAATATACTTGATAAATTTGTTCTTAAAGCTTATGGAAAACAACAAGGGCATCACATAATTAATGAAAGTCAAAATGAATAATTAACCATGTTCAGCAAGAAAAATAATTTCTCTGATCTTTTTCATTTGTAGATTAGGTATCAAACCTTACGCTTTAAATTGCACATTCCTACAATAAATGAAATGTCAAACAATCAGAGACTACATTGGAGAATAAGTCTAAAGTTACGGTATGATCATTTAATTTGTCTACAACAATAGCATATACATGTACTACATAGATTTGTTGCCGTTTCCCTTTTTACCTCTAGAATGTGATACCAGTTCTTAAGTACACTTGGCTGCCATGAATATTGGATTAAGATCTGAGATGGGGCTACCAGTCACGATGTTACCTCCAATCATCTGCATGTTGGATGATACAATAAGGCCAGATGCAGCAATGGTGATAGAGGTTGTATTAGTAGTATTTGTGGTGATACTTTAAGATGATGATGAGGATGATTATAGTGATGAAAAGGACGATGGTGATTATGATGATGGTGGCGGTTCGTGAAGATTTAATAATTTTGAACATCTCACTAAAAGCACAGTTAATGTAACCTTAAAGCAGCGTAAGTAAATAATCACCGTCAAAACATCAAACTGTAAATTTTACCCTAGGTTAAACCATCAGTAAGAGTGGGCCAACGTTAGAATTCTAATAAAAGTATATTTGTGACTTTATAAATGGAAGAGCTATGCTTATCCAAGAGAATTCATTAATTCTCTAATGAATTGAATATGATGATGACAATATTTATGTTTCATAAGATTCTTTTTTTTTATTTGTATAGTTTCATAAGATTCTTACAGCCACGTCTCTGATTTGCCGACCAGCGAACCAGCGGAGCATCTCAACGATTGCGGAGAGTGTTGGTGTCTTGAAACCTGAAATAAGAGATATCTTTAAACTCTGGGTGATCGTGCAACTGAGAACATAATATACAATGTATAAATGTAAGAAAAAAGAAATAAGCTTCAAGACAAACAGATGAATGGAGATAGAGAGAGAGAGAGGGGGCGGGGGTGAGAGAAAGAGAGGGGATAGAGAGGGGAGGGGCAGATGAGGTGGAGACAGAGACAGAGAGAGAGGGGGAGAGAGAGAGAGAGAAGAATAAAGACGGATAGAGAGTGGGTGACAGAGAACGTTAGACAGAGAGTCAAACTGATATTATCTGTGAATAATAATATCAACATTATACTCCTGATTAGTCATGTTAGTGTAGTGCATGACATAGAGGCAATATTCCTTTTGCATCAATCGTTTAAATGTGGATTAATCTTGTTTTATTGCAAAAACATCAAAGGTCAGCAAATATCAATACGTTCACATCTAAATGAGATTACATTGTATACAAAATCACCTTAACATAAATGAAATTTTTATTTTGTTTCTCTTGCTTACCCTCTTCTTGTTCGATGATCTCTTTGAAGAAGCTTTCCACTTCACTAAGAGTGGCGGCAGAACCGATCAAAATACCACCATCTTTGACCTTTAGCTCTCTTAATTCTAGGACATGGTTCACATCGATTAGTTCAGGGTAGAGCCTGTTCCCGAATTTTGTTTCAATACCTGCAATAAAAATGACGTCAATCAATTTTGTGTCATATTATGCCAGTCTTTCTCCATTCTCAACTTTTCAAATGTAATACCACTTGTGTCCATAAAAAAAAAAATATTTTGAGATAGATTATTTAATAATTCCTAGCACTTCAGTTAAACGAAATGATCTTACAGATTTATTTTTATTTTTCCCCAAAAAATCTGTAATTGTTAAGGTTTCATGCGCTGACTTATGAGCAGGCCTTACGTATCTTTGCTATTTCAAAGTATTAATCTAAAGCTATAACCATTTGTGTTCTATGTGCCTTCAAATAATGCATTTCTCATGTTTGAACTTAATACTCCTGGAAATGCAAACACTATACTATAAACTACAACAATTCAAGCCTACTTTAATAAAATAACTTTTCTAGACGTAGATTTATACCAAAGATTGGTGCTATCGAATTATATTTTGTGTACGCATATTTGATCAATAATACTCTTGGTACATTCTAGTATGCATTCTTTGTTTTCGTAAAAAAAGATTATTTATGTTTTGATCAATTTCAAGTAATTTTGTGTAAGTGTGATATTATGTATAGGAGAGTCATTTGGGAATAACACATCTTTCAGTGCATCCCAAGTATTTTGAAGTGAGAAAAAAAAGGAACGCAGAAATATTACCAATCTCAGTATTTCCTCCAATTAACTTTGCAGTCGGATATTTCGTCTTCAAGTCAAGTAGCTCATTCAAGGTCAAAGGTCGATACCAGGTCACGCGCGGACCTTTGAAGGTCAGAGAACGCATATCCTCTTTCGTAGCAGATAGCTGTATATTATTTGGAAGAAGCAAAATAAGAATAAAAAATAAATTGCACTACTGACTTGAATGACGTAGCGTTGACACTTTACATGTGGGAAGAATATGATGGATCCTCGTTCTAACAAACTCATTGAGGCCTATCGGATAGTTCGTTGTTTGTTTGGTTGGTTTTATTTTCCATATAAAAACTATATAAACATACTTATTTACATAAACAAACAATTATTTTAAAAGAATACGCCTGGGTTGCTCTCAATATAATTGCTCTGTTCTTCATGGAATTACAGATGCTCAAACCTTTTTATCAGGTTATATCAGGGATAAAAGGCAACAAAACCCAAATGCCCACGCTTTCTGTGCCGGGGTGTTCCTAAATGGATTTTACATATGCTATGTAAAATGATGAAGAAAACATGTATGGGGATGTTGATTTTAGATCAAAAGAGAAAGAGAGGATAAAAAAGAACTATTGTGAAAATCATATACCATTAGATCTGGAGGGTATATTATATCCTGTGTTGGGTCGTATTGTGTGAACTTGGTTGGATCAAACAATCGGCATGGTAGTAAGCCCTTGAGTTAATTTTTGAAAGTCTTTATCGTTTTATGGGTAGTTAATACTAGATATATCTACTGCTAATCTAAAGTTATATGAATTATCAATCTACCTATACTTTCTAACTTGATTTAACAGGTGGGACACCTGTTAAATCAAGTTAGAAAGTATAGGTAGATTGATAATTCATATAACTTTAGATTAGCAGTAGATATATCTAGTATTAACTACCCATAAAACGATAAAGACTTTCAAAAATTAACTCAAGGGCTTTTTCAATACCTATCGTACTGTTTTAATACAGACATCACGTTCAGATTATATTATGCCATCGTTCGCACATTTCAAATATTGACCCACTTTGCTATTAAAATTGCCTCAGGTTGGTTTGTTTAAGTCCTCTTGACCATGTACCTTGTGTTTACTAGCACTGTAGTTGTTGTTTCTAACATTATATCTATGGTTTCCTAATAGTATTAAAGATCAAGGTATGGACTTCTTCAATAAATACTAATTTATCAATACCATACTACCGGGCTCATAGTCCATTGGGCACGAACTGTTCCAAAGAGTAACTAAAGATTGATAAATATTTGTTTAGGAGATTGAATCAGCAATTTTTGTAGTCTTTTTATTGTATTTTGCGTTTACGTTTGTGTCATTTATAGCCTGTAATGTACGCGTATGTAGAACCGAATTTCCTCTTGTAATATTTTACAAAGGGAAAAATTCTACAGCTGTTCATCAAGAACCATTTGATCAAAATGAAGGGGGAAAAAAGTAGTACCACATAACGGTGGTTACTTTACAAAATTATTTATTGTCTCTGTTGTGAAACCCTATTTAAAATTTGTATGAACAGATATATTTACTTTTAAATTGTTCAGTTCATTTTGTGATTATAAATGTCCTTACCTCATCAGTGACGTTGTTTTGCCTACATTTCCCTCCACAACAACCGCCATCCTAAAGGAAAATGTTTAAAAGATAAATAAAATAATTTACTGATTCAGTGACAATTCTTCATACATGGAAGGTTGACGATTGTTTGTAAGGATAACAGTTAAATTATTATAATCATCTTTATCATTAAAACAATCAACATCATCATCATCTTAACTTAGCAAACGTCTCCATCATCAGTATCATCAAAAACATAATCGTCCTCATCACCATAATCGTTAACATCGCCACACCACCACCATCATCATTGTCATTATACATCATTAATTATCCTCATCTGCCTCATCATCATCGGTATTTTGCTCCTCCTTCTCCTCCCCCTCCTCCTCCCCCTTTTCCTATTCCTCCTCTACATCCTTCTCATTATTATCATCATCATTTCCTTCTCATCCTCTTCAGCATCATATTTTCCACTTCACCTTAGCAAACGTCTTGTAACCTTCGAGGATGGGTCTGTAACCAGTACATCTACAGAGGTTCCCACCTAGGGCTGTCTGGATTTCTTCCATGGTAGGATGAGGATTGTTTCTCAGAAGTGTATACATCGACATTACCATTCCCGGAGTACAAAAACCACACTGAGTACCAGTATATATATATTTTTATTTTTATTTTATTGCGGGCCTATTATATCAGGGCACTGTTTCTTAAAACTTTAAATCAATAAGAACTGCCACAGATCTATGGCGAATCTGTTCATAGCCAATAAAATAAAGGGATTTCGATGGCTTATAGATTAATAGTTTAATGAAACCGGACTCACGTGTTATGGCGGCAGCGGTGGGATAGAATTTGAAATGAAATGAGGGCGAGTTCTGTCTTTACCTGCACGGGGTGCAGCTTTGTTTTCGTGCTTCCAATGCCTTCTACAGTTGTGACAGCAGCTGCACCGTGAATTGAACAGACGGGAGCTAGACACGCATTTACAGCTCGATGGCTACATATTCATGCAGACAGAGAAGAAGCAGGTTTTACCGAAAAAGAGGACGACAATGTCAAGAATTGTAGCACGACTTCAATTTGTATATTTCAATAGATGGTTAATGTTAGAGTTTTCTTTGATTTTATTCTCAGAGGTCTAGTCATGGAGTTTCCATCTCATTTTCATATTATCTCTCTCTCTCTCTCTCTCTCTCTCTCACTCTCTCCTTCTTTCTCTCCCTCCCTGTTTATTGGTATCATCATCATTATCGTCATCATCATTATGATTATTATTAGTAGTAGAAGTAGTAGTAGTACCGTACTACTATTAATAATAATTATTATCATTATTATTATCATCATCATCATCATCATCATTATCATAATTGTTATTGTTCTTATTAGAGATTAATAAGCCACCGCCATTATAACATATCACTAAAAAAAAAGGATACCGAATCTTGTTGGAATTGGAATCATACGAAGAAACCATCACTGTACACGCCCCGCAGCTTCCTTCTGAACAGCCCAACTTTGTACCTTTTAGCCCCACTGTATTTATACATGCGTAATTAAGGAATTATGAAATATCTCAGAATGTTAACCCTTACAAAAAATCTCAATACTGATATGGGACAACATTTAATGTTTAAACATGCTGTAATATATCTGTAAAAGCAAAGGAACAAAAGATTCATGCTCAAACTACAGGCCATTAACGTTATGTACCGCACTGTAAAAAGTATATTAAATTGATTCATGTATGAAACCTTCAATCTTATTTGACTGCTAATGATCTTTTAACTGTTGGAAGAATAATATGTCCTATACTATAGAACATCATTCTACAGATACATGGCTCTAATGTGCTGTCGATGATCGGCGTGAGAACACAATGAACCAATAAATGGTTGGCGCATGCCATTCAGATAAATCGAAATTTTGATAAAATTAAACATGAACTTACTATTGTACATAATGGATTTTCAAAGAGTCGTACTAGATAAAAATGAGAGATAATTTTCTAAGCACATTAGCATATCAACATGATCAATGTTTTTGCGGCCTAGACTTTGTAACGAAATGATATGCTCGTATGGACAGGCGGACAGATAGACATACAGACAGACATACAGACGTGCATACTGCATACTGTTTTGCCTGGAGATGGATTCCGTTTTAATCTAGTTAATGAAGAACAAGTTTTAATGTTATTAATACCTTAGATTTAGAAGGCTATTGGTCCAGATAATACACCAGCTGAAAATTTCGAAAATTATAATGACTTATATTTTCAAGCCTTTAAGATATATCATAAATCTGTCTTTTCAGTAAGGAGTTGTTCCTCCCCAATGGAAAATATCTCGTGTTATTCTAGTTTTTAAATCGGGACAAAAATCTGATATGAACAATAAATCAATAGATCAAGCTTCCTTGCTTATGATAGTTGGCCTCTGCATTTATCTTGATTATTTTTACTTACCTCATACTTTCAAGCTTTCAATTATGTATTTTTTTTTTTAATGTTTTATATTTGATTTATCAATAAATGCAGAAAAATCTACTAAAATATATATATATATATATCAATTCTTCCAGCGATAGCTAATATTGTTGAGAAATTTGTATTTGTATGATCGACTTTATGGTTATATGTATCAGAACGGAATTATAAGTTGCAACCAAACTATAATGACATCTCCATTGAACGTCACTGAAGACTGGCTTGATAGTTTAGATAAAGGTAATCTTGTAGGAGTGGTGACCCTTGACTTAGAAAAGACCTTTGATACAGTGGACCGCTCAATTCTTTTAAATAAGCTACGATTTATTGGCTTCAATGAATTGTCATTACAGTGGTTGTTAGCTACTTAGCCCATCGCATGCAATATACTTGTGTACATGGGATTCATTCCAATTCACGAAATATGCAATGTAGAATACCGCAGGGGTCAAATATGGGTCCGTTGTTATTTATCTTCTTGAGTAATGATCTGCCTTTATGTCTGAAAACATGTGAAACATCCCTGCTGATGATACATGTCTTTATTACGCTAGTGGAAATCATCAAACTCTTACCGAATCATTCAATGCAGACTTCATTACTTATTGATATTTGGTTAAAAAGAAACAGACTTGCCCTAAATATGAAAAATTGTGAATTACTTTTTATTGGAACGAAGAAACGGATGAAAAATATTATAGAACCAGATGTTTAGATACAAAATGTCCTCTCAAACGTGTAACCCTTTGTAAGTATCTTCAATAGTTATTGATGAACGTTTTGATTGGGGTTAACATATTGAATATTTAAGTAAGAATGTATCAAAGAAAAAAAAATGAAAAAAACTTGGACCATATGTTACACAGCAAACTGCATTAATATTTTATAAATCAGTAAGTTAATGTAAGTTTGATTACTGTAGTGTAATTTGGAGGAATGCTGGGACAGGAAGTTTAGAAAGTTTGCAAAAAACTACAGAATGGGACACTTCGGGTGGTACTCCAAGTTGAATGGAGGGTCCCGAGCCAAGATTTATTTCTTTGTTTGAAACAGAAAATCTATCAGAGCGGAGAGATAAACACGTTTTATGTATTTTGTATAAAAATTGTTCATGAAATGATATTTGGTGGGTTTAGAAAGTACTTTGTTATTAAAGAATATTATTATAGCTTGAGAAATGCTCATAAAACCTTAAAACTGCCAAAACCACATATGAAATTTAAGAAAAAGAGCTTATGTTATAAATGCATTAAATCTTGGAATCAGCTACCTATGAACGTAAAAGATATGTCTTTCTATGTATTTAAATCAATTTTAAAAAGCCCAAATGGGAAATATGGGTGACAGGGGGTATGTGAAAAGGTAAGGGGAACAGGCAAGATGAATAAAATTGCAAATAGAAGGCAGATAATTTCATAGATTATAGGATTGACAGACAACAAAGACAACGGATTTGCATTTGTTTTCTTTAAGGATACACTTTGTTCTTATATAAACCAGCAATGACATCTCAGGATCTGGATGATGCTCTTCAACCTAAAAAAGACAATCGTTTTAAGCATCATATTGGCGAATATAGCGAGTTAATTCACCCCCCCCCCCACAAGCTACACACAACTATACACGCATTCAATATGTTTAAAACGCTTGAGAATACTTTCTCCTTATTATCTTATGAATAATAAATTGTTGTTCAACATCATGTGAGGAAATTAAATTAGTCAAATCACATGGGTCAGAAATTCGATTTATATCATATTACTGATCCACAATTGACAATAGGTACTATTGTATTTCTCGTACACCTTACAGTCTACGCAGCATCAATCTGTTTCATCATATAATTCTGTAGTAATGAGCAAAAGAGGTTAAAATTAATTATGTTCGCACGGAGAGCAACCTAGAAAAGTTTGCTTAAATATGATACGACTTACTCTTTTTCCATTGCAGTAAAACATCAGCGGATCACTATTAGCCTGCGCCATGTTTGGCAAGAGAGAACTTTGCTCCTCCTTCTTCTTATGCTTCTTCCTCCGCTCTATCGGAGATCAGCAGCTACCAGAGTACTGCAATATTATTGTGTCAGATCGAGGACAAGTACAAGGTCCATGGTCATAGCAGGCAGGAATGGCATGTCAGGTAGATAGTGTACTGGAGATTGCAATAGCACTATCAGAGTGTATATTGTATAGAAATGACAGAAGGTTCTTTGGGTTTTAGAGCATTGGAAAGTAGGACTGCCCGGTTGAAGGTCTCTGGGTCATCTGGTCTGAACAGAGCGAGTGTCAACTGATAAATGCCCCTGTTGTTAATTTGTTGTTTGATTTATAGGCAAGTCAGTAATTTTATGACCATTATTGCCGAATACCAGAGGCGGCGATCTCGGGGGACGGGGGAGGGGGGGGGGGGGCGGCGGCCACGTCCTCCCTCAATTTTTTTTAAGGGGGGAATCGTCCCCCCGGAAAATTAAAAAAAATGCATCAACAAAAATGTGTAGCAAATACTTATTAAAGACTGCATCACACTTTTAGGCTCTGGAGGGCCCAAGAGTGCAGCGTTTAGACTAATAAAAGTAAAAAAAATCTTCTCTCTCGGTCGCTACGCCCCCTTGCATGGTATCCTTCAAAATGTACAGCTAAATATTGTAGAAAATCTGTATTCCGTTGGTATCATGTAAGGACAGTTAACACTGTATGTTTACAAGATTAAGAGTTATAGAAATTGATCAGTGCTACAAAAATGAATATTCCGCTTGCTACAGCATACTTTATGTAATTGCCAGGCTTTGTTTGTTTTATTTCCGAAAATCATCATAAAAAACAATAACACAATATAACAAAATCAAAGACTTATTTCAGAGCCATTAACCTAATGGCTCTGTTCTTCCATGGAGTCCAATATATATATAATGATACTATAATAAGCAATGATATAACAAAATAATAAGTCGTAATTAAAAAGGCTGATCTTTGCCATTTCATTTAAGAGGCCTAGAGTGGGAAATAAAAATCCCATCCATGCCCAAGCTCCCTACTTACTAAAGTCTATCTACTAAACTGATATTACACCGGCAAAGTAAAAGTGAAGTGTGAAAAAGGGTATATTTCAATTCAATTTGCTAAGGAATGTAATTTGTTATTACAACAAATCTTCAAAAACATGTGAGGGGGTCATTCATCTTCGCCCCTCTCGTTCACTATGCTCCCTCGTCCCTCGCACTGGTGTACTGATAGGGGGTTTGGGGCAGGTGCCCCCCAAAATTCAAACGTTTATTTCACGTTTCACGTTTATTTTTGTGAATTACACTTTTTTATGCGTTTATGGAAAATGACAAATTCCCAAATTTACAGTCATGCAAAAAATATGCTTATTTAGAAGCCTTCAAGACAGGGCCCGCGGATCGGCAGGCTTGGGGCGGATATGCGGATTAAGGGATTATCCAGAGGCTACATGCCCTTTATACTATTTGTCTAGGGCAATTTTTTTAAAATCCCAAATTTGATACTTGGATGTTGTACTCCGTTTGTGATTGATATTTCAAAGTAATATATTTATAATGGTTATTATAATTTGCGTTATAGCGCCATCGCGATAACATAATGTTTCTGTGCGTATTTTCCTGTTCCATATTCTTTTGGTTCTTCTTCTTCTACCCGTTTTTTTGTACATGGCTTGTTGACACTTCGTTTGACTTTGATTAAATTTACGGGCCCATCAATGTACAAGTCTATAATGACATGTCTTATTTTTCTCAAATGACTCATTCGCGATGAGCAAGATGCCATAATTTACTGCTATGAATGGAGACGTTGTTCAATATATTTAAGAAACAGCAAATTTTCTCACTGGTTAGAAAAAGTAGATACAATGTAAAAAAAAAAAAAAAAATTGTGATTATTAAATTTTTCACAACTTCGCATTAATGTTTTAGTTCAATTTATGAGATGGCAAATCAACTAAGTAAGTGTCCCACATTCAATTATTAAGCAAGTACATGTGATTCAGTGAATATGAATATTCATTCAAAATTCTAGAAACCTGAAGTAGGTGCACACCCTGTCATATCACAATGAAAATGTCAAAAGGATAGAGGCATTTGAAAGCGTTTTACTTCTTTAATGATGAGTGTATTACATATATGGATACTCCATTTAATGAAGTTTGAATTGTTATACTATCAACGAAGGAAAGTGTAAATGTAATAATCACACATTCCCATCAGTTTCAT
Organism: Strongylocentrotus purpuratus; assembly: GCF_000002235.5. NCBI lineage: Eukaryota > Metazoa > Echinodermata > Echinoidea > Camarodonta > Strongylocentrotidae > Strongylocentrotus > Strongylocentrotus purpuratus. The sequence goes on from NW_022145611.1 coordinate 17,018,216, forward strand.
TCAGTTCATATTTGATCATATTTTACACCAATAATGCAACATTAGTATCATGAATCTAAATTAGTAGTTTAAATAACACACAGGCATATATACATATATGAAAAGAAAAACTAAAGTAATGCAAACAAGACAAAATCTCATTATATGAGATTTTTCTTAGCAATACATGAATTTAGAAATGACAAGTACATGTACATGTATTATTTCAATATTTGAAAAGTGCGCAAAAAAGGAGAAATGTTCAGACATTACAACAACAAAAAATCCAACTTTCTACAAAACAAAAAGAGAGTAGCATATCGTGGTATGATTACAGACTATATAAATAGGTTTCATATAATTTCAAATTCATACATTTGACCTAGCACAACTGAAAATTGTGTATGATTTGAGCTTGACAACAATTTACAATGCACACACTGTTATTACATAAAGAAGATTCTAACTGATATAATATTCTAACTATTGTACATGAACGAGACACTGATATCAAATACTGAATTTTAAAAAAGGGATAATGAAAACCCTGGCAAAACTTGTGGCAAGATAGTTCACTATATTGCCAAAATTTTGGAGTGCGGAAATGTATCGGCAGTCAGACTGTGCTCTACTGTTTGATTTGAGATTGCTCCAGCAACAAACAATATCTTTGCCCTCCTCATATTGAATTCCCAAAACATGGAGTATGTGAATTCAATAAATGACAGAGAAAAGGATTATATATCCCTTGCTGGATAACCAATGAAAGTAGGTGTGGTATCCTGAACACTATGTTATCTTTCATGTTAGGAAAAGTACATGTACGTTAACTGTCATAACAAGGTAACAATAAGACAAGTCATTGGTCGGTTTTTGCCAAAGCCGACTGCATAATGAAATTTAACATAAACATGTCCTTTTTACTAACAAGAGTATTAAAGCCCCTGATAATTAGCTTTAATAATGCTAGACTATGACACTGTAAATGGGTCTTATCCCCCAAACCCCAGGTCCAGACTATGACACTGTAAAGGGGTCCTAGCCCAAGACCCCAATTCTATACATGAAATGGACATGTACAAATTAGCTGATGTCTTAAACTAACACACCCATTTCACAATTTCCCACCACAATGCAATCAAAACTCATATACATTTAAAATGGTTATATCAAAACAAAATGGGTATAAAGTTGAACACACAAGCAACCTTAAATCACATTCAGAGCCTTATAAAATCATTTAACTAAAACTAATGAAATAAATTTTGTGCAATATCATCTTCTTGGCAATGGAGCAATTCATCTATATGGATTGCTTAATAACTTGGCAAGATTTTATAATGATTCAGAGAATCTCACCATCTGTGCATCTGTTTATAAACTGAGAGTATCCTGTATATACAGGTTTTCCATGTTTACCATACCGGTATATCTCCTGTGATGGAAACACTTAAAAATAAGACATTTCTCTTTAATAGAGGTTGTCTGGTTTTCCCTTCACCTCCTGTGATATTGCCAGTGTACACTTCGAGGGGTCAGTGACACAAAGACGTAAATCCATTTTCGCCATTTTTAGAAAAAGTGGTTTTTGTGTCACTGAGCACTTGGGCCGTAATGAGTCAAGTCCATGTTTCACTAGCAATTGACTTCAATGGGGTTTTTGGTAGAGTTAAGTCTTTGTGTTTCCTGGAAAGTCCACATTTTTCTGAACATTTAAATATCAAATACTAATTTTGGCAAAAAAATGGAGTTACGTCTTTGTGTCACTGAAACCTCAACTTGGGGATTGTCAACATCATATTATTAGCCAGAAAAGTCCAAAGGTATTTGTTCATGCAGTGTCTCATACATTACCAAATACATGTATTATAGTGTTATGCCCATTTATTGACATCAAAAGGATCATATTTTAGTCAATAGTTGGTCTGAACCAAGCTCTCGTCAGGCTTGCAAATTGATGATCGGATTTAGTAATCATCAATCTAAATCAACTTAAGTCTTCCATGTTGATAGTATTATAAGTTACCTATCCGACAAATCACAAATGATAATCTGGGTAAGCGCTTAATAAGTTGATGTCTCTATTTATAAAGACAAACGGAAATACTATTACCCTGTTCATCGGACTCAAGCTTGCCTGCAAACAACGTATGTACATTCTTCACTCCATGGGGAGCATTCTAACCAGGTGTCATTTTGCAGATGCTCAAAATGCAAAATACAATGACTAAATTGCATCCTACCAGGTACCTATTCAACGCCTGGGTGGAGAGTGGCAAAAGTGTGTTAATGTCTGAACAAAGGCTAATAGTGCCCTCAATCCTTGGATTGAGAGTCAGGTGAATGAACTACTATACCACAACACCTCTATAGCCAAGACTTGCCCAATTACATTAGAAAAAAATAGTATACTGAACTTGTGTCATACTAGTATACATAACACACATTTATCTGGGTAATATGATAACTTAGGTCTTCTCTCAATAATAGCACACTATTGTTTTAATTTTAAACAAGAAGAGTCATTGAATCTCTGCATTCATACTAATATAATAAGAAGATGAATAACAAAAGCTACATTTATGTCCCACACGTACACTAGGGTAGAGAATGGCACATTGGTGCTGCAGTGAGACTTGAACCATGAACCTTTTGATTTACTCACCAGTGTAGTGGACACAATTATATCTTAAATCATATCAAATATTTTCATCAAATTCAATAGTACGTGAAATTCAATTTTATTTTACATCTTGACGCATTGTAAAGAAGACATACATGTACAAGATTTCAAGGCAAATAAAATGTCAAAACAAATAACCTCAATAAGTTATAGAGGAGTAATATGGGAAAATCTACTTTCTTAGCCTTTATTGCACCGATATGCTTCATTAAATTTTAATTTCTGAGTTCCTATGTCTGACCCTTCTTAATCCAAACTTTTGTTCCAAATATAGCACCATTACAAAAGATTCTTTTCTTCACCCCTCATGTTTTCTAACTTTTTATCTCTAAACTAATCTAAAAGTACTAATACATGATGACAATCTTTGACCTGCTTTCTGAATTACTATGTCATTACCATAACATCTCAACCCTTATATTCAGTTTGTTAACAATCAAGCATTTCAATGGTGAGTGAAAACAATTGGGTTCAAAGTGTACCAATCACCCAAAATTATAATTTCTGTACGGCTAGAATCTATCTAATCAACCTACAAAAAACTCACCTTGTTTCCTGGCATTCTATACATTGTTAGCCAGCAGATATTAAAGAGAATGAAGAAGAAAAAATAGAACTGCAAGCATGAAACCCTATAGAGCCCTATTTGGTGCAAGTGCATACAGGCCAGGTGCTTCACGTCTGCAATCAAATGTTAGTTTTTATTTAGGGGAACCTATAACCTACAAGCTAACCTTTTTTAATAGGTTCCTCACATTTCACCCTGTATAACCTACAATTTAAAACAATTAATTTTGACGTCTTTACAAAGACTTGATTATATATTTCATATTATGTTCCAATTTTTTCATTTGTGTAAAGTCTGTTTTGTGAAATGTGGAACAAATAAACTTGAAACTTGAAGTAGTCTACTCGCAAGTCACTTTTATGTTCATCAAGAGTGTATTTAAACATGCTTTATCTCTTCACAGAAGTAATATTTGAAGCTCACATTCTAATAGTGTAGCCACGCGGAACCCTTTACATAGAGAACAAAATATTTTGGTTGATTGGTAGACTTTAGGCCCTCCTTTGTTTCACCTCTTCACCTCTTACAGTCCATATGATGTCATCTCTAATAATGACTTTTGTTAAACAACAAATGCTTGTTAAATTCCGGTTTGTTCTGGCTAACACAATACCCAATCAGTCTGGTCTTAAACATCTAGGAGAACCTTTCACACATCAAAGTCCCTTTACGAAACAAAAAAATATGAAAAACAATCGCCACAACTTTATGACAAATATGATAACGGCCATTCACATGCTAATAATTTCAGTACAATTTAGATTCCTTAAAATAGGTAAATATTTCAAAAAAGAGACTGAATGACTGGGCAAGGCCATCAGGCAGAAGCTGATTCTAAGCCTGAGATGGACTAACAATTCTGCCAACAGATGGTGATCACAGGAAGTTCATGATCAACACCCTGGTGCAGGTTCATTCGTTGTCAAGACGGCCATAAAAGGACACAGAACCAGATAAAGGGGTGACCCTAGGTTCGATCTGGTGACATTTCATCTTTGGTTAAAGCCCCTCACCTTTTGAATGAAATGCAATCATTTGTTTTCCACCCAGTATAAAGGAAAGCTGATGTAGAGTAGTGTTCTCTTTTCCTCTAGATGGACATGATGTAACAGCTTGAAACTGTATGGGCGAGGACCGCTATATGGTAAAGGCTGACCACAAAAAGCAACCTTAGGAGGCTGCCAGTCAATAGAACCAACAAGCCCTACAGCAGCAAATAAAATAGATGTATTCCAGATGTACCAAGGTTGAAGTTTGACTCATACCCGACTCCATTGCTTTCATGCTTGTACGATGTAGTCCTGCAAGTGTTGAAGTTTGACTCATACCCGACTCCATACCTTTCACGCATGTCCAATGTAGTCCTGCAAGTGTTGGGGTATTGGCAAGAGCTGCACAGACTCTGAAGGCTTGGCCAGCTTGGGAAAGCAGATGCTCCTTCGTATCGTCACTCGACACAGATCGGCCAACGACCGAGGCATTTCTGAGACAAGAGATAAATGAAGTAGAAATGTGTCACATTATGTCTGGCTTTAGTATTAAAGAATGTAGTGAAGAGATATGTTATTTAAAAAAATGAAATGAATGGCAAATCGTGACTAAAATAGCAATGAAATGTAGAAATTTCAAAGATAAGAAAATGAATGCGACTGCAACTCAGATATGCCTCTGCCAAGATTAATTTAATTCATAGCTAATAGCTACCAAACTTGGATGAACTTGAACTCACTCAAACTGAATGATAGTAAAACTGAACTAATTTTATTGGGTTCAAAAATCAAATCTTGCTAAGATACAGTCGTTCAATATATCCATATCAGATTCTGTAATTAGTCCTTCCTCGCAATGTCGTAACCTTGGTGTCATGTTAAACTCGTCTATGTCATTGCCAACTCATGTTTCTAGTATTTGTAAGTCAGTCAGATATCAACTAAGAAATCTAGGTTTTATTAGGAAATACGTAAGTCGTTCAACCACAGAGAAACTTGTACATGCTCTTATTTCATCACGCTTAGATTTCTGTAATTCTATTCTCTATCTACTCCCTAACACACAACTTTCTCGACTCCAGAAACTGCAAAATACTGCTGCACGTATTGTCACACTTTCTTCTCGTAGAACCCTCATCACCCCCATTCTCAAAACTCTTCACTGGCTCCCGGTATGTGACCGAATTATTTTTAAGTTGTTGTTGCTAGTTTTCCATTCTTTGTATGACTCTGCTCCTTCCTACAATATCAAGTTTATTGTTAAGTATAAGCCTACAAGACATCTTCGTTCATCTCAATCCTCCTTATTAGTTGTCCCTAAGACGCGCAGTTCCTGGGGGGATAGAGCATTTTCTCATTCTGGTCCGTCCCTTTGGAATAAGCTGCCACTTAGTATTCATAATTTAACTACCCTTCATGCCTTCAAAGTTGCTCTAAAAACCCATCTCTTTCTAAACAGTGCTATTTAATCATGTCAATGTAGCGTAATAATTTGTCTTGTTTTAGTTTACTTTATTTTAGTTAAGAAAGTTATATTTTTGGTGATAGTAATACATGTATGTACAGCGCCATGAGCGTCAGAGCCTGGCGGATACCGGCGCTATATAAATATCCATATTATTATTATTTATTATTACCATTTTCGTCTCTGAATGTTTTCATTGATGTACAATATTTGAAATGAGGAAGAAATAAATCTGTGGAAAATCCATGCTTAACTTGAAATTGCATCACAGAAAATACCCTCAAATATCCCAAAAATGACCTTTGACCTTACACATGTACTTGACACCTTATGCCAACTAGTTTTCTTATGAATACCAATGCAAAGTTTGAAGTTCACTGCTCAAATGATTATCAAGAAACCCTATAATTTATGACTATTAACTCCACAACCTTTGACTTTCTTGCTGCAAAATCTCTACTGGCTGTATCTCACAGCATATAAGGCCCAATTATGAACTTCATGACCCAAATGGTTCTGGAGACCTATGACCTTTGACCTTGGACCCACTTACCCCAAGCTCTAATCAGTTGGTCTTCCTATGGTGAAACATAAGCTAGCACGAAATTCGAACATCGTACCTCCAAGTTTTCTTGAGACATCACGATAAAGAAAGCAGGACGCACAGATGTACGGACAGACGAACGGACAGACAGACAAATAAATAGACAAAGGAACTATCTGACAGACAACCCAGAAACATAATGCTTCTGGCACCACCTTCAGTGAACCATAACAATCAAATTGAAGCTTATTCTCGAACAGAATAAATGATGAACAAGAATTACGACAAATATTTCTTTTTTCTTACCAGGTAAGGTACCAAGAATTTCAATAAGATGTTCATTCCTTGGAATCTCATCAGTATACGTCCACCAAATCTTGGCCACTTCCTTGACAGTTCTTCGGTGCAAACGAATATCATCAAAGGTCATAGAGTCTAAATCAAGTCTAAATCCAGCCTGCAATACAAGTTCAAAGCAAGGCGGTGACTGCTCCCATACACCGAGTTCAGTGATGGGAAAAGAGATGTCTCTGAGTGTTGGGCAAGATTTCATGTCAGCACAGTTCATGAGGAGGATCTCCAGGAGTGTGTTGCTCTTCAGGAAAGCATTGTAGAGAGGACACCGATCCAGGGGCTCAGCGATAGGAAGATTGCAATAAAGAGGTGATGCGCCTCTGGACAGGAGATACCTCACCAGTTCAAGGTTCACCTTGTCAATGCAGGTGAGGATGGGTACTGCATCCTGCGATGATCGGAACTGCTCAAGTTCTGTGGGTGGTAGCTTCACACCCATATCGGCATCGAATCCTGCATCAATAAGTGCTTGAACACAGGGTAGATTCCCCTTGCGAACTGCCAAGCACATGGCATTGTTTCTGGACATCAAGGGCTTATTATCACTGCATTTTTCTAGGATGACTCTTAATGATCTGCAAAGGAGAACAAAACAAGACTTATTATCAGGTTCAGAATATTGAGATTGTAGTTGAAAAATTGGAATCCTAAAGAGAACAAAAAACATTTGCCTGCAAAATAATGTGATTTTATTGTTATAATGGTGTAAACAATAATATCTAAGGGGGGAAAATGCAATCTAATCTATGTTTAACATTATTCAGAAATACTTATTACATAGCAATGTATATATTATTAGACACTGATGGAATTAATTATTATGTTTCACTTGGTACACACTTTAGAACAACTAAAATAGGTCATCACAAGTTATCTGCAGTTTAAAAATAAACAAAAACTGAACAACAGTCAATTAAAGTGAAGTTGAATCTCAAAATGTAACAAATTAATTGCTTACTCCGTGCTCTCGTCTTCGGCGGCCATGTCAAGGGCTGAGAGAGGTGCTTTCATGGAGGAGATAGGATGCTTGTAAAGGGCCATGGGATCAGCTCCACACTCCAGTAACCTCCTCACAGCGTACACATTGTTTTCTCGTGTGGCCACCAAGAGTGGGGTGAGTCCAACCTTAGACGTAAAGTTCACATTGGCTCCTGGTCAAGCAAGATTAAGAGAAACACTGAATTTTCTTGAGGTATATTAAGGTGACACAACTTTTGCTCTGGCAACATTTGCTTGACACTCTTCTTCTTATTTCATCATAGATATAAGGCTAGGATAGGAGATAAGGTTGCAAGGTGAAGGGTTAGGATTAGGTGCAGTGCTTCTCTTTATAATAAGAACGTTGAGACTGCTCATTTTTGGTGCTTTAGAAATGAAAATTCTCTGTAACTGGTAGTGTCTGCAGGTGCATACAGATTTTTGTTTTAGAAAAGAAAAAGTTTATTAGGTAATTAGGTACTGGGAACAAAAATAACAGTAAATCCTGGAAAACCTGATAACCTTTCCTTTTAAACTAAACAGTGCCATATTTCAGCAAGTTTTGTCTGCCGAGAGCCAGAAGAGCATTAAAACTTAACTTAAAATGAAATGATATATATTGACTGTCTCGTTCTCAACAAATGATATCATGCATTTTTCATCAAGCACATGGTATAGGGCTCAAATCCCTGTCACAGCTCCATATGTCATTATATGTAAAGTCCTTTGGCACGACATTAATCTGCATTTGCCACTCTCCATTCGAGTGAAGAAAAGTGGTACCCAGTTAGAAATTAGTTCCTTGAAAAGCTAAGAGTGCTGTAATAGCAGCCATGCTAAAGCCCAGGTAAAACAGTAAATTAAATATGACAGACATGAGTGCTATACAAGAACCCATACTATATCACTATAATTATAATTACCTTTTTCAAGCAGAGTATCAAGAATAACTTCATTCTGAGGGCTCGCTTCATGCAGTATTTCCTGCAGGTACGGGGGAGGTCGGCTGATGAATCCCAGCATGGCTTTATTCGGTCCGAACTGAGCTGCCTTGAAGAGGGCAGTAAAACCACTGTTGTTCTCAAAATTGACAGGGACGTACTCCAGCAACTTGTTGACGCACTCAATGTGGCAGTTTTGTACAGCTATATGTAGAGAGAGAGAGAGAGAAAAAGAAAGAGGCAGCAAGAGAGAGAGAGAGAGAGAAAGAAAGAGAGAAAGCGAGAGATTGGGAGAGAGAGTGGGAGAGAGAGAGAGAGAGTGGGAGAGAGATCAAATACCATTACTGAAGGGTTCAGGAAAGACCAAATATTCCTTGAGTGAGCTAGAGTAAGTTAAAATATTCATTATTTAAAACTTTTTCCCCACAAGCACATCAATAAAATACACTAAAAACAAAAACAAAACAAATCAGAGAACACAGTACTTACACAATCTCAATCCAAAATTTACTGGAAACTTTCAATGATGCTTTTACAATAAGTTTGGGATTTCAACCTCTTCGAATTCAAAGACATGGCTATGAAGTCTTTAATAAATAGTAGCACATTGATTTGAACATTCAGACATGAAATACATGCAGAGGATACAAGAAGAGTAATAACAGAATATTCTGCATCATCAGTTATCAGGAGAATATGGGTGGTATTCTTGAAAGCGGACTAACTATAGTCCATGGTTCAACCCTATGACTAAGTATGGAATGCCAAGTGTCCATATGAATATGTATTTGAATAAATTAATCTGTCACTAAATGAAAATAAAATGTTTTCATTAAAGAAATATTTTGTAATAACATCTAGTTAATTTCAAGTTTACAACAATATATCTATGAAATAATTATGTTATCATGGTAATTTAAGGACATATCATATTAATTAAAACTATATTCATATGGACACTTGGCATTCCATACTTAGTCGGATGGATGACTATTTTGGGAATACCACCCTATGATTTTAGCTTACCCACAAAGAGCGGAGTCATGTCAAAGAACTCATCTCCTTTGTGTGGGTTCGCTCCTGCCTTGAGCAGAGTGGAGACCATATGGGTGTGTCCTCTGAAGGCAGCCATGTAGAGCAGTGTCTCTCCTTCATGGTTTGGTTGGTCCAGTACTGAGGAAAAAGAAAATAATGTTGTCTGATGAGACTCATCTGCCAAGTATGTTCATTCAAACTAAGCCCCTATCTGTTAGAAGCCGCAGGGTGGTACTCTAGGGGTTTAAACATGTAACAGCGACAGGTGTGAATTTTCATTGTAAAGGTTTAAACGTCAGCTACAGGTTTTGATTTACATTGCACAGGTTTGAAAAATCTGCAACAGGTACCTGTAAGTATTCATTGTCAACCAAAATGATGTATGATACATCATTCATAAAATGTATTTGGAAATGCTTCTACAGATCGCTCATCTAAGAACCTTAGAGTTCTTTAGCAAGCCCTGGAGCCCTGCCACAAAGGACCCTGAACTTCGCATAAATAAGTTCATACTCCAATGTTTACATGTTTGAATTTTTGTTTGTGGACTACCCTGAATAGTAATTCTTAGGTCTTTTTATCATCTATTGAGAGCCAGAAGGATGTCCTTCAAATCAAGTATATGATTTCATGTCCATATGGATCTGAGCAGATGATATCTTCATGAATTGACATGGTATGCCTAGTTGTGTTTTCTCTGCATTACTTTTCAATCTTTCACAAAACCACCAAATTTTTATGAAGATAAGTGGTTAGAGATGGCCTTCAAAAAATTATTACACCATAACAATATGCAAGTAAACTGTGAAAACTTGTACATACCTTCTTTTGACAACTTCTCCAAGAACTCTGAGGCAAGTTGATGGTTGCCAGACAGTGTACAGTTGTGAACCCTGGTCCATGCCTCGATAACGTCTGGCGGATACTGCTTCATCGCCCAAGGAACGTACTTGTTGGGGTGCTCACTCTCGAACGGAAGAAGGACATCGCCGCAATCACTGCTGGATCCATCTGAACTGGTCTCGTGTTGATCATCCTCGTCGAAGCTGACCACGTAAGGGTCACCTCCATCCTCCCATTGTGGGCCTGCTTCATCAGACTCAACAAAGGAGCCTTCATCTACATCTGACATTTTAATTGCACGGGTCTCCAAATGTCTCCCCAGTGTTGCTAGATGTTTTTGTTATTCACAGAGTGGTGATCTCCCACAAGCACAGTAGGAATTTGAACACAATCTGCAATCCAAGATTAAAGAGAAATGAGTTTACTAAGATTAGAAACAGGAAAATTCTCATCCTTTTGATTCTGGCGATAGCGGGATTTTAATCAATGAAAAAGTCTTTCATAACATAGATAAGCTATTGTAACATTAACTGATAGAATCAATAGAGAGATCGATCAAACTAGATTTAATATTAAAGGTTACAACAAGCCGTAGATAGTAATAAATTGAAAGATAAATAAGATATAAATAGACTCCTACTACCGTTTCAAGTTTCAAGTAGATCTACTACAATCACAGAAGTTGTAAAAATGTCAGAGGTAAAGATATCAGAGGTATTAGATGCCAGAGACAAAAATGCCTGAGGTAAAAGTGTCCAGAGGTAAAAAAAAAATATAAGAGGTGAAAACGTTCAGAGGTAAATATATATGAGGTAAAAATATAAGAAGTAACAAATTTAAAGATTAACAATCTCACAGCCAGAGGTAAAAAATGTCAGAAGTAAACATACCAGTGGTAACAAAAAAAACAGAGGTAAAAAAGCAAGAGACATAAAATGAAAGAAGTAATCTTCATGGGGATAAATGTCAAAGGTATAATTGTAGAAAGCCCACATTGTCTCCTCAATTCCATTTAGTAGTGAAAATATTGACAGATTCATAATCACCAATTGGAAATGATTCAGGGCTTGGCAGGACATGGACATCAGTGAGCAATGCTCAAATGTGGCTTATATGTTCTATTAATTAAATTAATTAAGTATTTATTGTCCTTTTGGAAATGTGTTTTTCACTGGTAAATGATTTACAACCCCAAAAAACATAATCATAGATAGTTACAGTAATGGTATTAAAACTGAATTCATAACAGCTTTACTTGAAATACAATGACTGTTACTAGCATATTAATCATTATTATTGATGTAAAGGGATAGTTGAGTTCTGTTGCAGAGGGCGCTACACAAAATATTTTTGTTGTGAGATAATGAAAAAGTGAGTGTCAAATTTGAAAGAACATAATATTTAAATGACAAAATCATCTTTGTTTGATCAAAATCGGTTCAGAAACGCTGAAATATAACGATTTCTAATACTTGTGTACCACCACAAATATTGGATATTTTGAAAACTTTGAAAAAAAACGTTGAAAAAAACGAAATAACGCCTTTTACGTCGTATTTCAGTCAATGCGATGTCGGCATTTTTGTTGGTATTTTCGCGTTGCTTATATTATCCACAATTAGCCGGCTCATGTATTGTTATTTTAAATCAAATAACTAATTAATGGTCACCATGTTTTTTTGAAAGTGGAGCTGAATTGGTATGATCGTATTGGCTAAATTGGCCAAAGCGTCCGTCTGTCAAACCAAAGATCCCGGGTTTGACTCCCACCCAAGCGGATGACTGAAGCCTGCGTCGTGTGTTAACGTGCCCCTTCGGCCCTTCCCTTGTTCATAGACGCAGGTTATGTCAAGTGGAAAACACTCCGTCCCACGGATAGGACGTTAAATGGAGGCCCCGTGTAGAGTTACTCCGGGAAGCTCCAACACCGGCGCCGGTGGTGTTGGAGCTTCCTGGAGTTACGTGTAGAGAAGAGTCACTACCTTTGCACGTTAAGAACCCAACGCACTATTCGTATAAGAGTAGGGGGAAACCCTGGTGTAGTGGTCCACCTGCACACACCCCCAGTATAGTATGAAGGGGTGACCAAAGTTCGCGGATATTTTTCTTTTCTTGCACGTTACAAAACATCCAGATCAACATATATCATGTTCCATACGTCATAAGAATCTTAATTTATCATATAATCAGATTCTATAACATTCCAAGGCTTTGTTTACTTGAAACCAATGATTACACGAGAAAATCGGAAGGCTTACCACTACCGACGTCTGTAAAAAAGTGTGACCAAAGTTCGCGCATGATATTTACTGCCCTCTTGTGGTGGGCTTTATATATGTAAACATTCCAAAAAGTGACATCATTTCAACCAGAAGCCGGATTTCATATATAAACATTGAAATTGATAATAATTACTCTCTATCATTGAAATTTTGCCCAAATAGATTACCCTTGTTAAATTTTGCAAATAAAAGACAATTTTGTTGTATTGTTCACGTGTTAATGTCAGTGTATTCCCTATCTAGTCTATCTTTTTTTTTTTTTTTTTTTTAAATACAAATATTAATAAATATGTTTTGTTGATTTGTTTAAAAGTTAATAATGTAACTCATGTAATTCATACTTTTGCACGATAAAATCTTTCTTTGTTAATGTTTGAATATTGCAATCGTGCAAAAAACACTTATTCAATTTCAAAATCATGCAAAAATAATATATAATCATCATTTATCATGGAAATTAATGTTTTATGGGCCCCACATATCCTTTTTTTTTTTTTAATGAAACGCAACTAGCTCGACTCTTTCATCCACACGACAATCATGACAAATATATTGGAAATTAATCATTTAAAAAAAATGGAAGATACCCAGAAAATAAAGAAGAAAAACAGGCAATATCAAAATTGTAGAGGTATTCAGTTGTACATGAATCTGTTTATTCATAGACTCAAAGTTTTTCAAAGTTTATGTTCTTCAAGAACATTAATTTTTTTCATATTCACATTTTATTTATAATTGATTTATTTCATTTACATATTTTACATTATATTTCACATATTACATATGGGGTCATTTCACGTTAAGTGTACACTTTTTGAAAAATGGGGTTTTCCCCATTTTGGCATCTTTTAAACAATTATTATTTTATGTTGGCCATTTTATTTGATGGACCTTATCAACAGCAACCTACAGTTCAATTTTCATAACACTGCAAACATTATTTCTGTTAATTTCAGCATTTTTAGTGCATTTTTAACGGAAAAGGGATTCTCATTTCATAATTTTGATAATGTTCATTGATATTTTACATGAATCTATTGAGAGTTGTGTAAAATTTTAATGTTTTAGTGTCAGCACAGCCACTATGTAACATCATAAAACTTATTTGACCAAATTTGACCAATAAATGTGAAAATGATGAATATTTTTGTAAAAGGCATCTTTTCCGTTAAAATTAAAAAACATGTCCTCTCCATAACATTGAGGCCAGCAGCAGTGACTTAAAATGATATATATGGGCCTAAACTCTATTTAAATAATCTTCAGAATGTTTGAAAATGAGGACATGTCTCAAATCAATGAACAAAATATGTGATATATATTTTATTGCTTGGTTAATTTGATGACTTTATTTTCCGTTAAAAGTGTGTCCTCTCCATAACAGGTATTTTCTTCATATATTAAAGCACTGAGGCTTGCACTATCTATGGCACTGGTATACAATAATAATATGCCTCCATTTAATATCATGAAATGTGATTTTCCATCTACATATCTATAGATGGTCAGTATCTCACACTAATGCAATGTTAAACTGAATGTCCTCTCCATAACAGAGTTACCCATTGTTAACAATGTACAGAAACAATTATTTTTTTATAGTATAATCACTTCCTTCATGTAAGAAAACATTGATATGTTGTTCCACTCAGTATAAGAATTCATTAAATATCATGTCAACAGCTATAATTTTATTTTGGTATTGATTTTCATTAATTCCTCTATGTAATTGGGTCATTTCTGAATGCAAAGACAGAAATATTCTCACAACATAGTCTGATATTAAATACATTTTAAAGTGCAATATTTGTAAGTGTGTAACTGACAAAATCTACTGATCATTGCAATCATTTACCACCCTGGTAGCAATATAATGTATGCCATTAGGTTGTTAAGGAGAGGACACATTTTTTTAACCAGGCACTTCAAGTAGGGAAAACAAATCCTCTGACCTTTGCCCCATATACATCCATCCCTATGTTTATGTAGTCAATACATTGGAGCATGGGAGTGCATGCACATAGCAGTGTTTTCCTTGGACCAACTGCAATGCACCACTTTTACTTATGAGCATGTGTGATGTTGGTCAAATTATGCAGCAGTGACAAATATAAGTCAAAAGATTACAGTTATTGAGTGACCATGATTTAAATTTTTACAACATTTAACAATTTGTCCACTGATGCATATTGTTTCAACACAATAAGGAGGGTGGACTATAAATGCACAATTTGGAATGTAGATTTCGAAGAGGACTTTAATACTTGCATCACATATTATGCATGTATTTGTACGATGCATTAAGCCAGAATATGTCACTGCAATAAGCCAGTTTCGTAATGTAACCAAATTTAATGCATACGTCTTTGTGAAGTGCCTCAATACAAATTATTTCATTCACCTGATAAGAATAATAGTATTTCAATAGTCAGAATGCAACTGCATATATTAAGTGTTGCTAGGTAGGTCAAGCCATAATGTTTGTCCAACCTGGCAACAACTTAATATATGCAGTTGCATTCTGACTATTGAAATACTATTATTCTTATCAGGTGAATGAAATAATTTGTATTGAGGCACTTCACAAAGACGTATGCATTAAATTTGGTTACATTACGAAACTGGCTTATTTAATATAAATTGTGATAGGTACCGGTAGTCATGTTTGTGGCAATATTCTATGGCATACATGTATGCTATAATACATGTATGTCAACTTGGAATGAATATCCCCAAAAATATGCTTTCAAGGGAGCAATAATCTAGTTTCTTTCAAATAGATTGAATATCATTGATCGTTTAACATATAATCTTGCAGACAACATTGAAATTGAGCCTCATTACACATTCATGCTCTCAATTCTTTCAATTGGTTACATTACATTGAAGGTTTTCACCCTCTATTGTTCGTTTTACAGCAACGAAGAATCGGCACAAGACATCAAGGAAACACAAAGAAAAGAATGATTCATTAATCTAAAACGTTAACAATGGCAAGTGAACATAATAAGTACAGTGAGACAATGTGTCTTGAGGTGGAATGGAAAAGGTGGACAAATAAATTTGCAACAAATAAATCAGTTAAATGCCAAAATGGTTGATCCAAGATTATTGAAGATTTTCAAAAACTTTGACAAACTTTTTAATTTTTTACAGACACCAATTTCCTTTGCTGCAATATTCATTAAAAAAAATCATACTTGAATTAAAATGATATACCGGTACATGATGCATGTGAATGTTCTTTTTTAATAATTAATTTATCAATACTGATACTCACTGTATCCAATGCTTAACTAATGAAAGCTTAATTTATAGGTAAAATGACCTTTGGTCTTCGACCTAATGACCCATTTACATGTATGCAAAATTGAGATGAGGAGGGCATTTCCTTACACAACTTTCAAAAGTATCATTTGTGTTTATTAAATTTACAGGTATAAGTGCATCTCATGATTGGACTTAGAATTTTTTATTTATTTATTTATTTATTTTTTTTATTTTTTTTTTTTATTATTATTATTATTATTTTTTTTTTTTTGGGGGGGGGGGGGGGGGATCACCTACACATCATATTTGTAATAGATACACATTTTATGTTGATGATCCCAGCACTGTTGATGGTTTATAGCAACAAAAAAGTTAAAAGTATATATAAAGAAAACTATATCACTTTACGACACTGATGTGTAGATTTGATCTGAAAATTTCTCAAGAACAGTCAATATATGAAGGTATAGACTTTTTGTTAAAGACAAGCAAGTGACTTGTTATCTGTGAAGAAAAAAAAGTTGTTAAAGACAATTGTTTTGTTATCTGTTTAAAAACGAACTGTGTTAAAGACAAGCAAGTGCCTTGTTATCTGTTAAGAAAAAAAAAGTTGTTAAAGACAAGAAGTGTCTTGTTACTGTTGAGAAATAGAACGGTTTTAAAGACAAGCAAGTAACTTGTTACAGTACCTGTTATTCATTTATCAGTTAGGACTTTCTGATCAGTTATACCAACAATTATGGAAACCTATATTCTCATATTGTTTTTGCAGGAATTTAAAGTAAGATGTTTTTTTTTTGCTTATTACTCACTATAAATACTAGTTTAATTGACAATATGCATGGTATCGGGACATTTCCTACCTTATATTGCGTTATCTAACTTGGTATATGAAAATCAAAAATAAAGACTGGTGAATGTATTGATTACAAAAAAAGTAAATTGCATTTAAACATTCAGATGTCACTGTTAAACAAAGTGTCCTCTCCATAACATACAATGTATATCAACAGTCACTCTTTGAGAGTTTGGATTATAGAAAAAATAAATAATAAGACTTGTATATAAAAACTGGTGTATCAATAGACAATATCAGTATTGTTTTTATTGTAAAATACTGTTTAAATAACATGAAACAATGTATGAATAACAAAACTTTCACGCCATATATTCTGAGATAAAGTTGGAGTTGTAATGATGGTGAATAATTTGAAGTTTATCCTCTCCAATATATGTCACTTGGCTCATATAATGTTCCAATAATCTATTGGCATGTTCTTACAGAAATGTTAGAAATGAATGATGCATAGCAATTTACATATCAACTAATATAGTAAGAGTTCATATTGCTAAGATTTGTTGTTAAACAAATGTCCTCTCCAAAACACGTCAATGAATTAAGTTTGGAAGCTCATATTTGATTAAAACTTGCATTCACTTGTTTTTTTTTACACAGCATCAAATAATTTAGACATAAATGCAACACTGTATACCAAATTTGAAGTCTATATAAGAAGAAGGACAAGAAATTCTCATGTCATTAAATAAATTCAACCTCCCCATAATTCAGTTTCCTATAAAATACACTAATTTTATGGCAAAATATGGCTTAAGTGAATAGGAAATAAGTGCATCAACATCTGATAAGTATAAAAAGGCATATAAAAGTACAGAAAACTATGTGTATACCATTTACAGGTATAATAAAGCTGATGTGTTCTTTGTTAAACAAAATGTCCTCTCCAAACGCCTATTTTTGTTACTGTATTTCAATCGAATATTTCTATATGTAAACACGGACTTGACGCTCTATAATTTTACACATTTCTGACATATACCCCAAACTTTCAGAATCTGTGCATCTTTTGCTCTAACAACAATTTTCATTTTTGACCCCCAGTGAGAAAAAAAGTGTACACTTAACGTGAAATGACCCATATACCTTTTCATATATATATATATATATATACA
Organism: Strongylocentrotus purpuratus; assembly: GCF_000002235.5. Lineage (NCBI taxonomy): Eukaryota > Metazoa > Echinodermata > Echinoidea > Camarodonta > Strongylocentrotidae > Strongylocentrotus > Strongylocentrotus purpuratus. The sequence continues at coordinate 17,036,118 of NW_022145611.1, forward strand.
TGTATATACATTAATTTCTGAAAGATGCATTATTTTACATATTTTACATTATATTTCCACAGAAATATATTATTACAACCATTGTAACATATTCTTTTTTACATTCTACACATTGACACAATATGAATATTTTAAATATTCACATATTTCATTATTTACATATTTTTATTTATATATTTTACATATTTATAATCCATATAGACATCGACCATGTGTTATATATAATTGAAAACAATCAAAGCATAACTATGGTGATTTTTATAACAATATATCTCTTACGATTATGTGTGTGCATGTTGAAAGATCAACATTAAGAAATGGTCCTGGGGATTATACTAACATTGTAACAAAAATAGAAAAATGGATTGCTTAAGGTTCAGTCAAACAGCATGGGCAACGGAAGAAGTCATCATCCGCTACCTCCTTTCCTGCACAGCGTCCAAGGTGGACCCAGTGCTGGCAGGATTCACATTCCGCCCACATGATGTTAGTGTTGGCATTATCTGAGTCTGTAGGAGGATCGTCGAGGTTGCACTGACAACATTTCTCCCCATCATTCCCATTATCCTGGGCATTGACGTGATCACGTGTAGGTCTTTCAACGGATGTCTGCGCGGTTGCTGAACGGAAAATTGTTAAAAAAATTCCATTCTCCTTAAGGGCTACTCCGCCAGCTTCATACTCGGGTGCAGCACGTCGCTTCCTCTTGTTTGCTTTTTTTGTCGGAGGGGATGGTGCTTTGCTCGCTAGGAGAGCTTCAACGTTGCTACTAGACGGTTGAGGTGCCGGGTGCCCTTCACAGTTTGTCACCGTACTAGGTCTTGTCATTCTGATGACATCGATAGCCTCTGGATTGAAGGGGCATACTCCAGACTTCCTGAAGGCTCCCTCCAGATTCCCCCTCCTCATCGATTGTAGGTACGAATGGCTTATCAGCCCGCAAAGGTCGTACCTGGTGATGGAACGTCCTGGATGTCCAGCTAGGAAGTCCGTACATTGTCTGTTAAAATGTGCCTTCATTGGGCCAAAGCACCCGACATCCAGAGGCTGGAGAATGTGGCTCGTGTGAGGTGGCAGAAGGAAGAGGATGATATTGTTCCTTCGTGCTTCCTCTATGAGGGGGACAGTGATGTGGCTCTTATGACCATCATAGAGGAGCAGTACCCTTTGCTCTGGGTCTCGATCTGGCAGGGATGGAATAAAGTGCTTGCTCAGGAAGTCCCTGAACACAACACCGTTACTCCATCCACTGTCGGTCATCTTGAAGCGGCTGCCTGGTAGACTGCCCTCCGATAATTCCGTTGAGAAGTTCTTTCCCTTGAAGATCAGGTAGGGTGGAAGGGAGGTGCCTTGGGCAGACCCACAGGCCAGGAGGGTGGTAGTGGCTGATCGGCAAGAAACGATTGAAGGTGACCTCTTGCTGCCACTAATCACCCTCAGTGGTGCATGTTCTTGATTAAACCCAGTCTCATCTACGTTGTAGATAAACTGTGCCTTGTCCTTCAGGTCGTACTTTGTTAAAATTCGGTTCAGTTCCTCATAGTACTTGGTTATCCTAGCTGATGTTGTCGCTATGGCTCTGTTTATTGCCAAGGAGCGCGGTCTTATAACCCGAAGAGCTGGCCATCTCCGCATAAAACCATAAAACCACCTTGTAGATAGTGTAGGGCCTGCAGTTGCTTTCGTCGCATCAAGGAGCACCTCTGTTGCTAGCTTCAAAACCTGTAAATTAGATATAATATTTGCCTATAATTAATATCAATATTGTAATATGTAATACATAAATAGTAAATTGTGAAAAGGTTCAGTTATATAAGCTTTATGATGATGTTGATGTTGATATTCATTAATTTTTTCAATAATAAATGATGATCTATGATGAAGAAGAGAATAATAAGATTGATAATAATAATAATATAGTTATGATAATGACAGAATTAATAATAATTATAGCAGGGGTGGTAGTTTAATATTATCAACAACAATAGTAAAAAATATATGTATCTATAGCTATTAATAATCATATTTCTAAAAAATATATTGTTACCCTGATTATTTTATATCCAGTTTATCAAACTTGAAATGAATTGTGTGATGAATTAGAATATGAATAAATGTTGAGATTTTTACCTGGGAGCGATTTAGTCCATAACCACACTCAGCCATATAAATGAGGTGGTTGCTTAGAGCCTCTTCTTCCGCGAAGCTTAAAGCTGTGGGGCTGCCATTGGCCTTGGGGTGCCTTTGGACAAGTTTGTCCCTTAGAGTCGACTCCGGAACACCACACCTTTCTGCAGCACCTCTCACAGACATTTTTTTTTGTTTTGACGACACCAACCTCGAAGCTTCTTCCAGGTTTATCCGGTCGTAATTGTAGTATTTCGAATGTTTCTTTGGATTTTTCTGAAAGGAGAAATACATTTAAATTAATTTAGAAGAGTAACTATCATCTGACACTTTTTGGTATTAATCAAACATCTTTCAAATCCAAAGGTATGAATATTATTGTCCCACCCCCCCCCCCCCCCATCTCCCGCATCCCACTACAAGCCCCAATTCTCCCCCTCCCACGGCACCCCCTTTGTATTAGTCACTGGCCCTGTATAGATCTATTCGTTTTGAGCGTTTCTCTCTCTCCCTCTCTCTCAGCCATACACAAGTTCTCGCTCTTTTCTCTCTTTGTCTCTCCACTTATCCCTTTTTAATTTGTATTCTTACGAAACCCATAGATCATTGAAATTCAGGCACACACATACGGTGGAAGCAGTTTCCGTTTTTTGCGTAAGAAATTGACATTTTATCGTTATTTTTCGAAGTGAATTCCTCTAATAAACTGATTTTCATGTAAAAAACACAATTTGTGATGATAAAAAGCGTTAAAAAACTAGCTTACTCACATTTTTATGACGCATTTTGAACTTCGGGGTTGTCGATGGTGCTCACAGATTTCGGTGTCTCAGTCCCACACAGGCATCGCGTATCGTTCCCCTGTTTAAGCGCTTTTAGTGTTGGTGCGCGAACTTTGGTCACGCGCGAACTTTGGTCACACCACCATACAATAATACGATAATACTCTGTAAAGAGGTCTGTAAAGAGGTCCTTTTGAGGTCTACTCAAAAGGAAGAAGAAGAAGAATGAAGAGCATTTTTAAGTGTGCTACTGCTAGTCTACTGTGAGTTAATAGTCTAGTCATGTGAATATTAATCAATAATAATGTTATTATGAATAATATTAGACCTCTATAAGTGGCAACACAGTCACAGACACTGAGAATGAGAGAGTCAGCCTACACAAATACCTGAATACAGTCACTAGGCCTAACAAATATGACAAAGTCAAAGGCCTTTTAAGCCCAGATCTAATTGTAGAGGCCTAGTATTAGTTCTGTCTAGAGTCAATAAAATCTTACAATCTTACAATCTTACAATCAATTTATTCAAAATTAATGTTATCTTGCACTCACTAACTCAGTTGGATAGATGCACAGCTCAGCTCATCACTATCAGGAATAACTCCATCATCGTCTCATACAAAAATACATCCACACATCATATACAGTGCAGAGCCTATAGCCAGACTCTGCATCTAGGGAAAGGAATTGGATTCCTAACTTCAGTCAAAAATGAGTGCAATACCAATGCGGGGCCAATGCATAGCGGCTGTCTAACTTTTTGATTGCAATGAATTGTATGGTATCCTATAATAAGCACAGGATAATTTTAACACCATTGACAGTGGCCGTGACCTCGGATTATCATTTAAATATGTTCCTTTTTTTTTTCTTTTTTTTTCTTTTCTTCTTGGCAAATGTCGAAAATAAAGATTTCTTGCACCTCAATCAGTGGCGCGGGGGGGGGGGGGGGGGGGCAAATAGAATGGTGAGAGCATATCAAGAGGAGAGATGAAGGAAAAATCAATATTTGGGATCCGGATAGTATAATTTTTGGCAAGAGGCCCCAGCCTTCTCACACAATGTGCCTATGTGTACGAGAGTTGGAAAACAAATCCTCTTTGATAAATTGTAGATTGGGGTGACACCAAACTTGGTGCCATATAAGTGATATAACAAAAAAAAAAGGCCGGGGTTGACAAACGCTGATCTGGACTGCGCTGGTGACCCCCCCCCCCCCCCCCCCACGACTGAGCCCATGCTACACCATTGACTCTGCATTGTTTTTGGTTTTCTTGTGCGGTAATTGTATCTGTATACTGTACTCATTTATTAGTTTTTTTAATTTTTTTTATTTGGTAATCACAGAATGTTTCCAATACATTTAAACAAAAAAAATATAGATAGATATGTCTACATTTTAAAAGCTATAAACTTCTCAGAACTCAGAAAACTCCTCCATACAAAAATTAAAGCTTCATATAGTCGTATTACTTTGTTGTTTAGATTGATCTGTTCAATGTGTTCTGTATATTTTTTCTCTCAATCTTGATTAATTTGTGGAATATGAATATATAAATATAAAAAATAAAGCGAGGACGAACAAAATGAAGTGGAAACGTTCTTTCAAAGACACCTTAACGGAGTTCCCTAATAGCTATTTTTAGAGGTAGGCAATCTTTTGGAACCTGTAGAGGTTTGCGCACGTAACTACGTAAAGGAAATGTTGACGCCCCCTAATGAATATGCATTATGCTTGTGCCGACACGGCGTGTGCTGTCCGTACACGCTGTGCATGTATATCTATCTAGGCTATGACAGCACATCTGCACTACCGATTCAAGCAAGAGAATATTATACAAATAACGCACGTCCCAGAGTGCAATAGCGGTGAATGCAGTACGCGCGAGGTTTCTTTAGATTGGTGCCGCTCTGTGCAACGAGCCGCTTGCGGCGAGTTGACAGTGCGAACCATCTGAAGAAACCGAGCGAACACTGCATTTACGTTTCGCACAACAGGGTCAAGTGCGTTATTTGTTTTATAAAATAGCGACACAAACAGCAACAAACAAAAGTTTAGATCTTTTATAATAGTAATACGAGAGTTCGATCTAGATCTAACTGTTAGAGTTATGTTGGTTCTAGAAATAAAATGAGGGTCTAAGACCTTGCAGGCTTACCAAAAAGTCCACGGGATTCATTGTTTGATTAAAAATAAAATGCATAGGGTGTCTAGAGACGAGTCTACGTACATCAGACAGCTGAAATTCCTGGCTTCATTATAAAATCCAAAAGTAAAAACGGGTCTAAATCCAAGGCAAAAGTAAAACAAAAATTTGCTTTCTAATAATACCCCGCTCTAGCTAGAGCTATTAGCTACGCGTACGCTGCGCTGGGGATCATGGTGGAGCGTACAATATTAGCTACGCGCGTAGCCTATAGCCTACAATGCACTCGAGGGAGCGTACTAGTACTACGCGTACGCGTGCGCACTGGATCTCCATGGTCACGTACGCGCCGTGCAATATAACTTTTTACTGCGCTTTTTCTGCACTCATTTCTGCAAAATCGTGCTTGCATCAAAAATTTGTCAATGCCATGTGACGCGTATTGACCAATCACGATGCTTAAAATACTAGAGCCATTTTATAAATGTATTTCACTACACTTGTATTGTTTTGAATACATTAATTGCATCTATACTTGCATCAATTAAGTTAGTGCATTTCTAAATTTGTATTGTACTGTTGTGACTTCAAGTTGCATCCAGGCGCGTACGCAGGGGGGGGGGGGGGGGGTGTTTGGGGGGTTAAACCCCCCCTTTAGTATTTTTTATATGTGTAAACCCCCCTAAAAAATCCCTAAAACCCCCCCCCCCCCCCCTTTGGTTTTTTTTTTTTTTTTTTTTTTTTTAATTATTAAAAAAAAATAAAAAAAATTACCCCCATGGCTGACCCAAGAAAGGTGACCTTACCCCCCCCCCCCAACGGAGCAAAATGTCAAATTTTAAAATTTCGAGACCCCCCCCCCCCAAAAAAAAAGTGTCCTCTTACCCCCCCCCCCCCCTCCCCCCTCCCCCCTCCCCCCTGCCCCTCCATCCCCCCCCCCCCCCCCCCCCCACTGAGCAAATTTTTGGCCGGCGCGATTTTCAAATTTTCCTGAGTCGTTGCGAAATTTTGGACCCGATTTTAAACCCCCCCCCCCCTTGAAAAAATCCTGCGTACGCCACTGCTTGCATCAATATAAGTTATTGCATCTAACCTGTTCCAAACTGCATTTTGCGTGTCCCAAATTTATATCTTTGTCATGGGTGCATTGTTTGCATCAATCAAGTTATTGCATTGTACATGTTCCAAGCTGCATTCTACGTGTTTCAAAGTTTCTATCTTTAGGGGATAATATTGTTTTGCCTACACACTCCCATCATCCAAATTATTGCATTGTACATGTTCCAAGCTGCATTCTACGTGTTCCAAATTTTCTATCTTTTGGTAATTGTATTGTTTTGACTACACACTCCCATTATTTAAATTATTGCATTGTATATGTTCCAAGCTGTATACGTGTACCAAAATTTCTATCTTTGGGTAATTGTATTGTTTTGCCTACACACTCCCATCATCCAAATTATTGCATTGTACATGTTCCAAGCTGCATTCTACGTGTTCCAAAATTTCTATCTTTGGGTAATTGTATTGTTTTGCCTACACACTTCCATCATTCAAATTATTGCATTGTACATGTTCGAAGCTGCATTCTACGTGTTCCAAAATGTCTATCTTTGGGTAATTGTATTGTTTTGCCTACACACTCCCATCATTCAAATTATTGCATTGTACATGTTCCAAGCTGCATTCTACGTGTTCCAAAATTTCTATCTTTGGGTAATTGTATTGTTTTGCCTACACACTCCCATCATTCAAATTATTGCATTGTACATGTTCCAAGCTGCATTCTACGTATTCCAAAATTTCTATCTTTAGGGGATAATATTGTTTTGCCTACACACTCCCATCATCCAAATTATTGCATTGTACATGTTCCAAGCTGCATTCTACGTGTTCCAAAATTTCTATCTTTGGGTAATTGTATTGTTTTGCCTACACACTCCCATCATTCAAATTATTGCATTGTACATGTTCCAAGCTGCATTCTACGTATTCCAAAATTTCTATCTTTAGGGGATAATATTGTTTTGCCTACACACTCCCATCATCCAAATTATTGCATTGTACATGTTCCAAGCTGCATTCTACGTGTTCCAAAATTTCTATCTTTGGGTAATTGTATTGTTTTGCCTACACACTCCCATCATTCAAATTATTGCATTGTACATGTTCCAAGCAGCATTCTACGTATTCCAAAATTTCTATCTTTAGGGGATAATATTGTTTTGCCTACACACTCCCATCATTCAAATTATTGCATTGTACATGTTCCAAGCTTCATTCTACGTGTTCCAAAATTTCTATCTTTAGGGGATAATATTGTTTTGCCTACACACTCCCATCATTCAAATTATTGCATTGTACATGTTCCAAGCTGCATTCTACGTGTTCCAAAATTTCTATCTTTGGGTAATTGTATTGTTTTGCCTACACACTCCCATCATTCAAATTATTGCATTGTACATGTTCCAAGCTGCATTCTACGTGTTCCAAAATTTCTATCTTTGGGTAATTGTATTGTTTTGCCTACACACTTGCCTCAATCAAATTATTGCATTGTACATGTTCCAAGCTGCATTCTACGTGTTCCAAAATTTCTATCTTTGGGTAATTGTATTGTTTTGCCTACACACTTCCATCATTCAAATTATTGCATTGTACATGTTCGAAGCTGCATTCTACGTGTTCCAAAATGTCTATCTTTAGGGGATAATATTGTTTTGCCTACACACTCCCATCATTCAAATTATTGCATTGTACATGTTCCAAGCTGCATTCTACGTGTTCCAAAACTTCTATCTTTGGGTAATTGTATTGTTTTGCCTACACACTTGCCTCAATCAAATTATTGCATTGTACATGTTCCAAGCTGCATTCTACGTGTACCAAAATTTCTATCTTTGGGTAATTGTATTGTTTTGTCTACATACCACTCAGGCGCGGAGCCAGGATTTTCCAATAGGGGGGGGGGGGGGGGGGGGGGGGGGGGGGGGGGGGGGGGCCGGAAGTTTAAAAATTGCGCAGACCGTTTTTGTCCAACTCAATATACCAATACTGACAAGGTCATAATAGAAGCACCATACCGGTACATCGGGGGGGGGGGCTATAGCCCCTTGCCCGAAAAAGTAATTATCTGGTTTCACAATTCGGCTAGTGAGCGAAGCGAGCGAGCAAAAATTTGAGCATAATATGTATTTTGTGAAAGTATTATTTGTCACCAAAATAAATGAGAAAAGATTTTTAAAAAAATCATATTCGGGCCGCTCGCTGTTCCCCCCCCCCCCATTACTGGCGAAGCGCATAAGCTTTGATGCTTCATTAAATTATGAGAGAAAGAAGATGATTCGTCGTTCCATTCTCGATTCTTAATCCTTGTTTGAATTCAGTTTTCTTTAAATTATTAGAGAAAGAAGACGATTCTTTGTACCATTCTCGTCTCTTAATCCTTGTTGAATTTAGCTTTCCCCCTTCAGCACGAGGCGTGGAAGCTTTTACGTTTTATTAAATTATTAGAGAAAGAAGATGATTCATTTTTCCATTCCTTGACTCTTAATCCTTGTTTGAATTTAGTTTTCATTAAATTATTAGTGAAAGAAGACGATTCGTTGTTTCATTCTCGACTCTCAATTCTCGAACAACGAATCATCTTCTTTCTCTAATAATTTAATAAAACGTCAAAGCTTCCACGCCTCGTGCTGAAGGGGGAAAGCTGAATTCAAACAAGGATTAAGAGACGGGAATGGAACAAAGAATCGTCTTCTTTCTCTAATAATTTAAAGAAAACTGAATTCAAACAAGGATTAAGAATCGAGAATGGAACAACGAATCATCTTCTTTCTCTCATAATGTAATGAAGCGTCAGAAGTTTACACGAGGGCGGGGAAAATTGAATTTAGACAAGGATTGATAGTCGAGAATGGAACAACGAATCATCTTCTATCTCTAATAATTTAATAAAACGTCAAAGCCCCAGTCGTAAAAAAATAGGAAAAAAATAGGGGAAAAATAGGGGAAAAATAGGACTATTTTTTTCCTGTTTTCTTAGAGGAAATAGGAAAAAAATAGTCTGAAAAAAAATATAGGTGAAAAAAATAGGGAAAAAATAGTTTGTACTTGAAAATAGGAAAAAAATAGCCCTATTTTTTTCCTATTTTCTTAAAAGAAATATGGAAAAAATAGTCTGCATTTCCAGAAAATAGGGAAAAAATAGGAAAAAAATAGGGAAAAAATATATTTTCGCAACACACAAAACTACTAGGGAGCTTATGCGCTTCGCCAGTAATGGGAGGGGGGAACAGCGAGCTGCCCGAATATGATTTTTTTAAAATCTTTCCTCATTTATTTTGGTGACAAATAACACTTTCACAAAATACAATTTATGCTCAAATTTTTGCTCGCTCGCTTCGCTCTATAGCCGAATTGTGAAACCAGAAAATTACTTTTTCGTGCAAGGGGCTATAGCCCCCCCCCCCCCGATGTTCCGGTATCGTGCTTCCATTATTGTCAGTATTGGTATATTGAGTTGGAAAAAAACGGTCTGCGCAATTTTTAAATTTCCGGCCCCCCCCCCCCCCCCCCCCTTATTGGAAAATCCTGGATCCGCGCCTGAGTGATGTGTAGACAAAACAATACAATTACCCAAAGATAGAAATTTTGGAACACGTAGAATGCAGCTTAGAACATGTACAATGCAATAATTTGAATGATGGGAGTGTGTAGGCAAAACAATACAATTACCCAAAGATAGAAATTTTGGAACACGTAGAATGCAGCTTGGAACATGTACAATGCAATAATTTGAATGATGGGAGTGTGTAGGCAAAACATTACAATTACCCAAAGATAGAAAATTTGGAACACGTAGAATGCAGCTTGGAACATGTACAATGCAATAATTTGAATGATGGGAGTGTGTAGGCAAAACAATACAATTACCCAAAGATAGAAATTTTGGAACACGTAGAATGCAGCTTAGAATATGTACAATGCAATAATTTGAATGATGGGAGTGTGTAGGCAAAACAATACAATTACCCAAAGATAGAAATTTTGGAACACGTAGAATGCAGCTTGGAACATGTACAATGCAATAATTTGAATGATGGGAGTGTGTATAGGCAAAACAATATTATCCCCTAAAGATAAAAATTTTGGAACACGTAGAATGCAGCTTGGAACATGTACAATGCAATAATTTGAATGATGGGAGTGTGTATAGGCAAAACAATATTATCCCCTAAAGATAGAAATTTTGGAACACGTAGAATGCAGCTTGGAACATGTACAATGCAATAATTTGAATGATGGGAGTGTGTAGGCAAAAACAACACAATTACCAAAAAATATAAATTTTGGTACACGTAGAATGCAGTTTGGAACATATACAATGCAATAACTTAAATAATGGGAGTGTGTAGTCAAAACAATACAATTACCCAAAGATAGAAATTTTGGAACACGTAGAATGCAGCTTGGAACATGTACAATGCAATAATTTGAAAGATGGGAGTGTGTAGGCAAAACAATACAATTACCAAAAGATAGAAATTTTGGAACACGTAGAATGCAGCTTGGAACATGTATACAATGCAATAATTTGAATGATGGGAGTGTGTAGGCAAAACAATACAATTACCCAAAGATAGAAATTTTGAAACACGTAGAATGCAGCTTGGAACATATACAATGCAATAATTTGAATAATTGGAGTGTGTAGGCAAAACAATACAATTACCGAAAGACAGAAATTTTGAAACACGTAGAATGCAGCTTGGTACATGTACAATGCAATAACTTGATTGATGCAAACAACGCGCCCATGACAAAAATATAAATTTGGGACACGCAAAATGCAGTTTGGAACAGGTTAGATGCAACAGCTTATATTGATGCAAGTATGAAGTCACAACAGTACAATACAAATATAGAAATGCACTAACTTAATTGATGCAAGTATAGATGCAATTAATGTATTCAAAACAATACAAGTGTAGTGAAATACATATATTCTCTTGCTTGAATCGGTAGTGCAGATGTGCTGTCATAGCCTAGATAGATATGCATGCACAGCGTGTATGGACAGTACACACGCCGTGTCGGCACAAGCATAATGCATATTCATTAGGGGGCGTCAACATTTCCTTTACGTGACGTGCGCAAACCTCTACAGGTTCCAAAAGATTGCCTACCATTTTTAGAGCATACACAACAAGTAAAACGACTGTACCGACTGTGAGAAATCTCCGAAAAAACACAAAAATTGTGCCTAATAATCATGGAATTGCCAAGCTCGTTTCGTCTTGATAATGGTGATTTAGTTCAGCAGGTATGTTAGCTTCGTCATGAAATAATCAGATTGTTGTTTGTACCATTTACTGCTATGATTTTGGATGTGGATAGATCCTAATTGATTTGTGGGAGAGCTAGAGATTAGACTAGCCGTGGGAAGAGGGATGCAGTGCTGTAGTGAAGGCCTACAGCACTGCATCCGAAGAGGTGTGACTCTTGATGTAAACAGAGCCATGATGTACATGTATGATGTAGATTAGACCGAAAGCTTCAGTCTCTATAATCGTCGGTTGTTCCACTGAGACTACGTCTGGCTCCACTAGACCTCCGGTTATAGAGACTGAACGACTGCCTATGCCAGCCTGTGTTGAACTTATTCCGCTAGATTTTAGCCGCTAGGCCCCTCCCACAAACTTGCCACGGCCGTATTGTTATGCCCCCAAAATCCCCCAAAATGTCATTTTACCTCGTTCATTTCCAATTTTAAATTAGGCCTAGGCTATAATACATCGGTTCCACTTACTAACTTGATTGATATAATCCGTTTAATGGTCCCTTTTAAGGAAATTATCGGTCAAAATCGACATCCATCTTGCAAGCCGTGTTAAACTCTCGCTGCCGTCAATCTCATCTCTTCTAGTCTACGCCGAAGGCAAAATGATTATGAAGGAAAAACTGTGATAACGCCATTACGAACGTGTAGACCAGGCTTGCTTCATTCCGTCGCACGCAAGTTGTGTGTACAGTGTAGAGTCTAGGGAGTGAGAATGAAGAAACCAAGGCATGTGACGGAATAATCAATACCCGATGACGGTGCGAAAGTACACTAGCGTCACGTTACCTAAGACTTTACAATACATGCAATTGATCTTACGGTATGTGCATGTAAAATGCAAAAATGTTTTTCTACATTTATGTTACATGTACATGTATAAGCAAACATCCAACATTTTCAATAATGTTTTCAATCAGTCCAAGAGCCAAGCAGCAAAGAGAGCTAAACAAAATTGGCAACTCAATTATGAGCTTATGATGCCATTCTTTCACTCTTTTCTGTTTTGCATATTTTGATAGATTTTCTGTTTTCTTCCTTAAAAATGACAGTGCATAATTTGCATGTATTCATCCATAAAAATTAATTATTCTCTTTTATACACCTTTTAGTTTATAATTTCATAAATTTTTGTTTTTCGCATAAAATATCTTTAGAAAACGAAGGGGAAAAAATTCCTTTTTAAATACATATAGTCAGGAAATTATATCACAATTTACAAACTCAGAATCAAGATGCCAAATTTTCTCTGTACTACCTTCATGTGATTTAATCTAAAATTTCCCTTACTTTATTATCAGTAGTCTGCTTGAGAATGCTGTCACCATGATACTCTCTTTAGTGTTCACATTTATTTTCCCAAAGTGAAGAAAAGATCTTGGTGTGATGTGATTTTAATCTTGAAAGAGAATTTTGTAATTTGTTAGATGAATTTTTAAGATTCTATGAATATCTTGATTTTTCTCTTTTCCCCTTTTCCCTAGATTGGCTTGCTAGCATGGCTGCATAAAGGAGAAGATGCCAAGTCATTGTACAAAATCATCACTGGCATACGGGTCGGACATGAACTGTGGCATAGACTCAGTGGGCAAGATGAAATTGAAGCATATCGGGTAAGAACAATTGTTCGTTGTCACCAGAAATCAGTTTTCAGATATTGATCAGTTTGTCTTAAAATTAGTATGTTTTGCTTTAATTTGTTAGAGCATCAGCTAGATTCGTATTTAATGTGCCAATTAAATTATAACATCAAGCGTATATATGTTCACTTGTTTCAGTTTGCCACCTGATGTGGCAATAAGTTAATATATATATATATATATATATATACTGGAGCAAAATGAATTGTTTTTATCAAGTATGTTACACTGTGAACTTCAAGTACAATATCAGATTTTGAAACATTGTCCATTCATCTGATATTCTGTTAAATATTTGTGTACATACATACATTTAGGGTGTATACATTGAAAAGAAACTTGAAGAGTGAGAAGTTGGGAACTAATTTTGATGAATTTACTTTCATACATATCACTTTTCATTTGCAAATACAGTACATGTATATTCCTACCATTTTCATTTTTGGCAGGGTGTGGATAAATTAAAAGAGTTTATTAAATTCTAGTGAATCAATAGTGCATATAATCATGTGTCAAAATTAATCTCAATCTTTTAGTAGTCAATGTACAAAAACGACCGACAAGAGTTGATGTCTGAAAATTCTATATGTCCTGTGTTTTTCATTTAAAAATTACAGTTAGATAGCATGTAATTGCAAATTTTGTAGCTCTTTCTAGCACTGTACAAGCTGGCATACTATGTCCCTTGCTAAATGAACATGACTGTACATATACCTGTAGTTCATGACTGATCGAGTGATATAGTGAGAACATACATAAATCAAAAATTTCTTTTCTCTTTTCCTATTCTTCTTTCATACATGTAGGCTGAGACAATTGGTGCAATAGTAGACTACACCAAGAAAAACCCCAAGGCGAGCAAAGAGGACCTAGCAAAAATGGTAGTCATACAGCTCCAGCTATTTGCGAGTAAAGTAGATGCTATGTAATTATTGTTATATGATTCTTTTGTATAAATATGTACATTGTATAAATTCATTTATATTCATTTTAGTTGAGTAGATTTATGTTTTTTAAGTATTATAGTACCTAATGTATGTGTGGGCATTACCATCTCACAATGATTTTTCTATCTCACTTGGTTAAATTTGACTTGCAGAAATATGAAGAAAGTTGTACATTAAAAAAATCAACTTACCGGTACTCGAAATTCAAATGACAGAGTTTGTCCAGGTGTTCAAGGCTCAATTATTGAATTACAGATTTTAAAAATCAATCTTCCTTTTTTTCAATTTTTTGGGACACATCCTTGGAAAATCAGGTTATATTGAGATGGTATACATTTTAATAGATGTACAATATGTTATATGTCATGACCAAAATCATTGTATCTATCCATGTATTATGAAATCTCACAATTTGATTTAATTTGTAGGGTGACACTGATTAATGTTCAAATTAATTAATTTTCATGAATATATGCAAAGGTCAATTCTAAATCAAATTAGTCAATTCTAATTTTGAACATTTTACTTTCATGAAGATCTACAAAGGCAAGGAACTGGCAATGTTAACTATCCATTGAGTTGCTATTTTAAACAGAACAATTGTTAGATGGTAACATTAGATTGCATATTAAAGTGATATGGAAGAGTAGTTCTGTTCACTGTTCGCATGGACATTCCTATCGACTGCCTAACATTTCTTGTTGTGCTATAGTGTTCTGTGATATCCATATAGAGTCAATTTAAAATCAAAAGCATTCAAGTGTATAGTGCAATGTACAGTGGATGAGTCTGTAAAATGTTTTATTTGTTACCTTAAACTACTACTACTTTGTACATTTAGTTTGTGAAAAGGGTTTAAGGTTACTAAATGAGAGGAAATGGCTGTTACAAAAATCATTTACTTGTGAAGCACTCTGCCGCTAAATGCATAACATGATAATCGTAGCTCAGTTGTTGTTGCATTGTTATATCTTGATGTATTTATAAAAATATAAAAGACATATGCATAATTATGTAGAATAAATGGAGAAGCTGGAGTCTGATCTACTATGTAAAATTTACTTCTAACATTGGATACAATGTTTTTTATTTAGATCAACTGAAGTACTGAACTCATGTATTGTTATATTTCTTAATATTAAGGTAAAGCATGCATTTGAACACCTAAAAACAGCAATTAAAAGTATAAGAGTTCTAATCCCAAAATGGTGCTCATCACATCATGCCATTTAGATAAACATGTTGTCAAGAGAAGTCTCTTTGAACTGATAAAGAAGAAATTTCTGGATTTTGTTTAAATAGTGAAACCGAAGCTCAGCTTTGAGTTACAGCATGGAGGGTTTATGTACCAGATCAAACTGTACTATTGTTATAATATATTATCCCACTGCTTGTTTACTTGTACATGTACAACAATTATTTATGTAATTATTAAAACTGTCAGTCTATATGTAATAAATATGGTAAAGTCATTCAAATGTACAAATATGAATGTCTCTTTTTGTGTGTACATTTCCAGAACCCTGCAATTATTTCATCTCGCATGTACAATATTATCAATTGAAACATGATTGAGCTCTATAAAAGCAAGAAATCCACCTCATTGCAAACTTACTGGATAGTTTGGATACTTTAAAGTCGTCCTTGTTTGAAGCGTTTAAATAAATTAAAAACTATATGAAATTCTGTTTCTTTTTACTTTGTGACTAATGAAGATAACGGTAATTAAAATGTTGACTACTAGTATATCTGTAAATAATTCAAAACACAACAATTATGAAAGTGAATCATAGATACAATCACAACACTTTTTTTACTACCACAAGTCGCTACAACATCCCGAGGCTTTTGTCTGAATAAGTTGTGAGATGGCAGGTGTGATACACATTCAGTATTGAAGTCTACTCCATAAATAAATGATATACACAATTGTTATGATTTTAATAGTGGTTAATGGTTTTTTAGTGGTTTTTATTTAGTCAAAAGTAAACCTAAAGTTATTATAAAAATATATTTTTTGGAAAAAAGGGTCCCAAAACTTGGCCTATTGTTTCCTACAAGCTACATGTATAGTTCAACACAAGATATAGCTTTTGACACGCAGTAACTCTCGATCGAAGGTGTCAAAAGATTATGTTAATACATTTTAACATGTACAAGTTCAAACAAGTGGCACGAGTCGTGTATGTACAAAATCTGAGAAGACAAATAACGACATGGTTGTAGAGTTGAAAATTCTCAATTTATTGAACACACTTTGATTCAACATTTCACACTCGAGTCAAAACCTGATTATTGACAAAACAGTATGGTTAAACTGTTCCTTCTCATACAAGCCAAGTTAATGATTTTTTTCCTCCCAAATGCATTGCACTATTCTTCAAATTGGCACTAATTGTATACATTACCAACACAAAAAGTTGGCGAAAAGTGACTCATAAGAATAGCACAAACAGTGTGATAGGGTTATCATTTGCAAATAATAGTTCAAGAGAATCATTTATATTGGGGAAGGGGATTCATCCCCCATGAAAAAAACTAATACAACTGCATGTGAATATTCTAAAATACATTGTGAAAATATTTTTATGCTTCATTCAGTTGTCAGTCTAAATACCTAAAATATTTTTAAACCATCAAAAAAATATGTGATACTTTAAGGCAATCACAAATTGCAGCACTTATCTACATTACATTATGTTTGCTGACATCACATTTCAATGTACTGGTACTGTACAAAACAAAATCAGAATGGTGCACAGTATCAGGCCACATTTTACGTAAATAGTTCCCAATGACAGGAGCAGAATTCTCTAATAAAATTGCTCTTGGCCAATCATATGCAGCGATTTCAGGAGCTTATATCAATTAGTGTAACTATGGTAGCATGTGTCAAATAATAGGGCATGGACATTTTTTAAAACATATACTAGTAATGCATTCTTTCAAAGATTTGTCCAGTATAAACTCACTGTGATATAACTTTTATTGATAATTTAGATTCTATAAAAACTAATCTCTCATTATCAGAACTTGAGGCTTCAAATCATTTCTTATAATACAAATAAAATGTATAAGTCTGCTTTCACATTAAATATAGAATTATAAAGCTAACAACTTTTGACTTTGCAACATGATATGTCTTGCTATAAAAGAAAAGAGTTCTGTGAAGTATCCTAAATTAAGTACAGTGAATCTAAGTATGGCAAACAAAGCATAAATAAAGCTCAACATACATAGATTAGTTTAAACTCATGTATTCATCTATGAAAGCAAAATCAATACTAGGTACAAAACAAAACATCATCACTCATAACTCTGTTAATTTCTTTAAAACTACATGAAGATGTATTAATGTAATTCAACTGACCAGCAATATTAGTTTGTAATTGTACAATGTGTTTAAGGCATGTTTAAAGCAGGCATACAAAATTGTTCAGCTTCATTCAATTATAAATTCAAGTGCTCATGTGACCTCCTATAGATGGAGATTTTAATGCTTCGTACAACCAGTCACATATTCAATAAGCATTATTAATTTATACCTCTGTCACTCACACTGCCAAACAAACTCCAAACAGATGAATTCTTGGCATTTGAGGAATTCTTGTTTGATGAGTTGTCGGTCTGTTCTCGTCGGTGTGACCGAGGTATTACAGTTAAAAGTTGCAGGAAGACAATACATGTAAACTCAAAAAATGGAAATTGAAGAAAGTCAAAGTATTAGATAACCTATTAGACAATTTTTCGCAAATTGATACCCTCATGGATGAAAAAAGTTTGGTATTTATTCACATACCTAATAGTTTTCCCATAAAATCATATTTCTATAGAAACAGAAACCATGTTTAAATGATTATTGCAAGTTTGCAACAAATAATAAAATGATATTACATGTTTCCTGAAGAGAAACGCATGTTCCCAAATAGTACAAACTTCTTTAAAATCTACATCCACTCTTGTTCACTTTGGGGAAAAAGCATAAGCATTACAAAAATATAGTAAATGACATACAGCCAGTATGCAGCTCTGCAGTCGGATAAACAATAGCAAGTTCAAGATGATGATTAGAAAAAAACTGTTATATAATTTCGCTCGACTGATTAATACTTTGTGATTAATATTTACATATCTCAATAGAATATAAAGACCACGCATATATAAGAGCACTCTATGATGTAAATTAACACTTTCACATTAAAGGCATATTTAAATTGCGCAACAGAACTAAGTTACAAGCAGGAGAGGCGAGACTAAACAGCTAGGGATGTGTCATAAATTGATTCATTACACAATTGCTAAGCAGAAAAGGGAAAGTCAATTCATAAGAAAGTCAAATATTGAAATACTGCTTTGGAGCTTTCAATACACCATTGTTTTTCAACAACTTACTTCGAAATATAATTAAATGCTATACAGCAATTTCCCTGTCATACCATGGAGAGCCTAATACCTCCTTGGTCAAAACATATTCTCTCTGTTGCCATTTAAAATCAGTGGTAAATTTTTTGTTGAAAAAAGTCACGACTGGTATTAACAACTAGATCAAACAAAATTACCAACCAATGTTGAGCACAACTATGGCAAATATATATATATACCATTTTTGGCAAGAGTTTTATATATTTACTCAAATGCATACCCATGATCAACTCAAGATCCTCTTGAGTAAGATTAAATATCTTTGGACTCTCTTTAGTAATTGCAGACAGATTTATAAGATTTAATAAACAAATTCACAATGTTATGTGTTTCTTTTAAAGATAAAAACTATATAATTAATTTTACAAGTCCCAGCTTGGAATCTAGCAAAGGTTATGAGTATTTATCTTCCAATACAGGCTATTCAATTTAAATCAAATTTTCAGAATGCAATATTATTTTACAAAAACAAAATCATAATTGCGATATAGATTAAAGCTCAGACTCTGGCTCTAATAATTTCTAAAATGTCTAAAATTCAGGCTTTTAGATGACATAACACATAAAAAATACTACATTTCATTACACATCATATGAGCAAAACATGATTTCCAAGCTCTATACTTGTGAAAAAGCATACATTGAATACACAAGATATTAGGCTTTCACAAGTAACAAAAATACATGTATAACTTAAAATCTACTTATTCATCTAAAAAAATGAATCTTCAATATAGATATTGCACTTTCATATGGTTCACATGGTTCATAATATCATTCAAGCAATAAATCAAAAAACAAGATAATGAAGGCTTTTTAATAAATTCACTATATGGTGCTAAATCACACTATATACTATGGATAAGAAATAAACATACAATGAATAACCTACAACACTGCTTCAATTATCTTTCTTTTTTAATGAAAAGCTAAATTTGAGTTGAAAATAAAACAGAATTTTTGGCATTGGACGAGATGCTTTTTATTTACAGGATTCTAATAAATCACAAAATGTTGCCGATCTGGTCATAAAGTTTGGCCATTTTTCTCTGCCACCATTGGCCATGATTATCTATAAAATTCAATATTTTAAGAGAAATATTTCACCTTGTTTTGTTCCCCTTGATAAATCATCATTATCTAAACACTTTGGTTATTTTTGTGTTAATACAGTCAACCATTTTTCAAACAGGACCATCATGGACAGCATCTGCAAGGCTTTAGAGTTAATGGTGCCTTGGGTATGTTCTTGACATATCCCAGAAACAATTCCCCACTAGCAGAAGGTTGAAGGTTCTGATCAAAAGCTGTCATTTCTCCAACTTCCCAGACATTCCATCGAAATTAGTGTTAATCTATTTTAATTGCAATAGGATGTCATACATTTTAGATTTGAGGCTGGTTCATATACACCTAGGCAAAGCGCCACATTATTTGTGTACTAAATGAATGGCAATGTGGCAATGAAAAACGTAAGTGTGTGCAGCAAACGTTCTATTGGTACTCAAATGTCTGTATACAATACAAAAATATGAAGCGAAGTACGCTTTGAAAACCTATGGTAAACCATCAAGGTTTATAGCGACATATGTAAACACGCCTTTACAAAGGGTTCTCTCCACCAATGGACATAAGTGGTATATCACTTTATATAAAGGGTTAAAGGTCTTGTATAAAAGATCAGTCTATGGGATGCCATTGGTTAATGGTGCTTGAGATGTTTACTGCTAATCTCCCACAACTGACTTGGTTTTATAGATGCACATTTGGTCAATATAATCTCGTTAACCCCTGCTTTGTGTTCCAAACACTGGCTCGTGCCTGCATGATGTAAAAGACCTGTTGCCTGCAGGAAAGAAACAGAGAGAAGCAAAATTTGGTTAGAAAATCTGCTGTAAAACTATAATTTGCTGTTGAGTATTACATCAGCAAAAATAGTCAAAAATGTCAATATTCCATGATTTACACTAAAACTATTTCCAAAAATCCCTTTGAGTTTGTTTATGTTTTTCAAATATTTTAAAATCAATGTCCTAATAATTTTCCTTCACTGATCACAGTCTATGCTTCCTGCCTCATCAAGTCACCTCAATTTGAGGGCTCAAAGCTTCCATACTGAGTTTTTACATCCATTTTTTTATCAAAACAAAATTATTAACCTTTCAAGACAATAGGCAAGTCAAGAAAATATATTCATATGTCATACCTGTTTTTTCATTAGAAGATTCATTTTCATTGCCCCAAAGCTTGTCTCAACCTTTTCTGATATGGCAACACTAAGGTATCCAAGGTGGATTACA
Source organism: Strongylocentrotus purpuratus (assembly GCF_000002235.5). NCBI lineage: Eukaryota > Metazoa > Echinodermata > Echinoidea > Camarodonta > Strongylocentrotidae > Strongylocentrotus > Strongylocentrotus purpuratus. Next base: position 17,056,825 of record NW_022145611.1, read on the forward strand.
TAAAAAGAGATACTACCATACATACACATACCACATGAATTATATGGTTTATCAAAACAGTTTCTACGAAGTTATGTACATTAAAAAAAAATATTTGAATTAATAATTAATTGTGATAGTACACTACTACACCATCTTAATCATTTATCAACAAAATTTAAAAATAAGAATTAGGAATTTTTAGCACGGTATGCCTTCGAAAATAAGAAATCGCACTTGATATTTAAATAAAAACAGTCTGGGAATTCCCCTGTAACTGACCTCATCAAAGGACCATCCGCCTCCTGAGCCGCCGCACCTCCTTAACCTGACTTCCTTGTAATGATCATAGGCACACTGGTCATGGATGCGCAGCTGCCCATTCTCTGTCACTCGGAACAGCTGGTTACCTCCCGCCCCGTGACAGTATGACATCCCTACACGCCCGCCATCTTTAGACCCCATGGAGTCTACACAGAGCGACCCCTTTTTTGTTCGAATCTGAAAGTTGGAGTGACATAGAAGAGATAAGGAGGTTCATTCATAAATGTAATTTAAAGCAAGGGAAACAGATGACAAGGCCATAATAAAATGATCAATCACCATGTATTCAAGATAAAATAATTTTAAAATCAATAAAATTATTTATCTAAAATACTATACCAGTAGGCTTAACTACATAATATCAAGTGACATGAACAATAAATCTAACTCCTCTGAGAAGCTTTGTAGCACTAGGAAAGACTCAATTTGAAGAAATCCACCCAGTGTTATCAAGAAAAACAGGTCTTCGCAAAACCTTTCACCTGAACTAACACTGTGTTTTACAATTTAACCTAAAAATATTACACTATATAAAGAATCAAGGGAAACACTTTGCAAACTCAGACTTTGTTGTGGCATCAACATCAAGATTTTGAATTTTTAGCATAATTTCAAAAGTATTTGTTCGAATTCCAAGAAACTTGTACCCAAGGGTTATCAAGTATCACAAATCATATGACACAAATTTCAGGTCACAAAGTCAAGGTCAAAGGTAAATTTAGGTAAGTAGACTTGAATTATGTTTTCACAACTCAGGCGCAACAAAAATGAAAAGGATATGATAAAAAAATGTTTGGTCAACACTCACCTCTCCCCAGTATTTATTAGCATGTGGCAGAGGGTATTTCTCTATGATATCGGGTGCAATCTCTTTCATAAACCAGCCAAAAGACTTGCAATGAAACTTTTCTCTGAATGCAAGCTGCTTCTCTATATTTCCAGTCGAGACAAGAAGAGACTCTGGCTTGCTGCGGTAGAAATACTCTTTGTAGTCGTCGAACCACACCTCCACAACACGCCGTAAATTCTACACAAAATAAAAAGCAGATCAAAGTCTTTAATTTCTGTAGACTAGCTCACAAATGTAGTTATTTCTTGATTTAAAATTGATATACAAATGAACAAAAAAGAGTTATTCAACTCACACTAAAATTACAAAGAAAATCATGATATCCTCAATGATGGTAGGCGTTTCTCAATGCTTTTCCATCTTCAGCCTAACAATACAATCAGTTTTCATCAAGTACAAGTATATACAATTTCTTTATTGCTGGTGTCTGAAATTATAAATAAATCAGCAATGCACTGAAAATGTGTCAAAAAGAATATTTCAGAAAGTTATTTTGTATAAGATCATGGTTCATCAATGAATTATTGCACTGACCTGAAAGAAAAGATTGCGTACGGATTCTAATATTTGGAGATACAAGTCCAGCTCGGTCAAATCATAACATTACATAAAAAGAGAAATATTCAATAAATTTATTCTTTCGGTTAAAATTCTCTCACCCTTTCACTGAGAATAAGCATGCTTCCATTCGGAGCTGAATAGGGGACTTTCCCTAGTATTCTGTAAACATGACCAACTCTGGAACACGGCACCCATAGCAATGAGCCTCCACACATCCAAATCTATCAAACAAACCAAGAAAATGGATTAATACATGAACAGTTATTACAGAGATTTAGCAACCCGACACATTATTGGATTGGGTTCTTAAACTATCCATATTAGTAATGAAATAATACACTGATCAGAGTACATTGCATGCAACAGCTTGGGAATGGTCTGTAGCATACAACAGGTTTAAAGCCGAGTGTGTTTGGGCTGTTCTGAAATACCCAAGAGGTGGTAGACCTTTTTCTGCATGGACTAAAAGATGTATTCAAGAAATGAATACATGTGAATACTGAATTAAGCCCTCTTTCTGTAATCAAACAGCACATTCAATTCATATGATTGATTTATTAAGAAAGATACAATATAAGTTTATCTTTACAGAGTACTGTTTTGAGATTACCATCAGTAAGTTAGATTAATCTTTACTATTTCATTGTCTTCAATAAACAGGGTAAATGTAACAGCGTTCAAAAGACTCACTTTAAAAGAAAGTTCAAAGTTTTCTCCACCCCAGATTTCAAGTCCTTCATCATAAGCACCTAGTTCAAAGAAATATTTTCTGTCCATGGCAAAGAGCCCCCCTGCCATTGCTGGTGACCTGTTCAAAACAAAAAAGATGGATAGCGTTATATGATCCATAGATATTCAATTCACATTTATTTCATTCTCGATTAAAAATTACATTGATACAAAACATACAAAATAATTCAAAAACAAATTTAGAAAATGAAATGGGGAACTACAAAAATAAAAACCCTTACGTCTTGTACAAGCGTAGTTCCCAAAGCATTGAAAATAGAAAAAGATAAAAAGGTATTTAAAAAGTTACAAAATAAAAGTAGACTCATAATCACAAAGACCAATACCATCAATCATTGTACTGTAGTACCAGAATCTTTTGCATTCATGCAAATTTTGAAAGTTTGGCAAGTGGTTCATATTCATTAACACTTTCATGCTGAATGAGTGATTTACAACACAGTTCCCTGAATTTGGCAAAGGTTTCACATAGGTTTCTGTTGTTTGAGTAGAGCAATTCACAAGTTTTATACATTCTCAAATGACCCCTGGGGGTGTTCACAAAGATCCTAAGTTGAACCTATCTCTAAGTTGGAATTAACAATTATGGAAAGCCATTAGCATCTTTGAAAATATTTTGTAAAAGTTATTTTAAAAGGCATAAAATGTTGATTCAAATCATTCATATTTTCTATTATCATGGGAGATTTCATGTTCTTGACGTGGAATTTATGAAAACTCTAAAATACTTCAATTTTCGCTTTTGAATGTATTTTATTTTAAGGCTACAAATGGCTCTTGATACATAAAACTGACGACCCACCCACTTTAAGGTATGCAACGCGGCTCATACGCAACTAACATTTTATGTCTGACAGGAGCTCTTACCCAGTTTTCAACAATGTTAATTTCTCAAAAGACATGAATGTGCTCACCGTTAGTCTGCGACTAAAAACAGGTCTATTTCTTCTCATTATGCATTTCCTACATGGCCTACCTATATGGTTCTGAGGCATGCTGTCTCCTGCTCTTCTCAAACTGGGGCACAGGAAGGTGCTTCCAGTAGAGACTCCAGTCAAAGCCACCCCTATCCTGATCTCCAGTACCCTGAGGGTACACCCTATAATCCATATTGTCTATCACATCAATGATGGGACATACTGCAGTGGTCCTGAAAAAGGATAATAGAGAAAGGTAAAAGAGAAAGACATGTAGACGTGTAGAACCATGTAATCTTGTCATTTATTATTTATGTCAGGGGACTATTACTTACAAGATTTTCAAACTTCCTTTTTAGTCTCCAATTTCTTAATTCCTGAATTGTAAGATTATGATTGTTTCATTTTTACTTTTGTACATATATTATTTTATGGTTTTATGATTGAAATAAATGAAATTGAATTAAATTGAATTACTCAAATCAACCAAGTTTGAGGACAGTGAATAGAAATGTGATGAAGCATATGGGTATATAAGGACCCATTCTGGTATCCATGTAGTCAATCACATCGAATAATATACTGCAGTCATCTTGGTATAGAAATGTAGATTTATGATGATTGATTGAATTGGAAAACAAAGATTTACGAAGGTACATGGTCTGTGCAAGCCCGCTGGTGATAGATAGATACTTCTTGCCATGGCGGATGCAAGGGTTTGTTTGAGAAGATGCAGTTGTTATATCATTATTCCAGTTTGTTCGGCGCTGTTTCTAGTATATGGTAAAACTAGATGGAATTTTGACTGCGCGCAGTCGAAAATGATGCCTCCGCCATAGAGCAATTTAAACAAGTTTGGAGTTTAAATCTCCAGTGGTTCTTGAGATATCATGATAACAATCTCAATGTATGGAATTTCATAAGTTGACCTCTGTGACCCTTGACCTTTGACCTACGTGCTCCAAAATCTAATCAGATTGTCTTCCTATGGTGATACACACTATCATTAAGTTTGAAGTTTAAATCTCCAGTGGTTCTTGAGATATTATGATATGGTGATACATACGATCATTAAGTTTGAAGTGAAAATTCTCCAGTGGTTCTTGAGATATCGCGATAACGATCTCAATGTATGGAATTTCATAAGTTGACCTCTGTGACCCTTGACCTTTGACCTACGTGCTCCAAAATCTAATCAGATTGTCTTCCTATGATGATACACACTATCATTAAGTTTGAAGTTTAAATCACCAGTGGTTCTTGAGATATTATGATAACAATCTCAATGTATGGAATTTCATAAGTTGACCTCTGTGACCCTTGACCTTTGACCTACGTGCTCCAAAATCTAATCAGATCGTCTTCCTATGGTGATACATACTATCCTTAAGTTTGAAGTTTTTACATCTCCAGTGGTTCTTGAGATATCATGATAACAATCTCAATGTATGGAATTTCATAAGTTGACCTCTATGACCCTTGACCTTTGACCTACGTGCTCCAAAATGTAATCAGATTGTTTCCCTATAGTGATACACACTATCACTAAGTTTGAAGTTTAAATCTCCAGTGGTTCTTGAGATATCATGATAACAATCTCAATGTATGGAATTTCATAAGTTGACCTCTGTGACCCTTGACCTTTGACATACGTGCTCCAAAATCTAATCAGATCGTCTTCCTATGGTGATACATACCATCCTTAAGTTTGAAGTTTAAATCTCAAATGGTTCTTGAGATATCGCGCTAACAAACTCAATACAAGGAATTTCATAAGTTGACCTCTGTGACCTGTGACCTTTGACCTACGTACTCCAAAATCTAATCAGATCGTCTTCCTATGGTGATAAATACTATTCCCGAGTCTTAAGTTTAAATCTTAAATGGTTCTTGAGATATTGTGATAACGGTCAAACGGGACGGACGTACGGACGGACAACCCGAAAACATGATGCCTCCGGCACCACCTTCGGTGGCGGAGGCATAAAAACATATTCATCACTGACCAGGTCTTCATCTTATATCAAAACTAGTAACAGGCAACTGCTCAATTCTGCATCACATCAGTCCTGTAGAATTTCTATTCAGAACAATGGGGAGAGCCCTAAGCCCCTCAAAAGACCACATACATTCTTAACCTTTCCTACAATATCACAATCTTTGGTCTCTTACTGAAACAAGTCATTTGTGTCAGCAGGCTAGACTCCCATACCACCACTTGAAGGGGAAAGCAGGGGAAAGTCCCCTCATTGTTGATGATTTTAATTCGGCAGATGTAATCCAACACCTTCAGGGTTTTATGCTGATAATAAGATACACGGCATACCTATTAACAGCAATGGGAGTAAGTAGCGGCGGCAGCCAGTTGACGCCAACCTCACAGTGAGCATCGAGCCACAGCAGCACATCTCCTGTAGAGTGGCGTGCTCCTATGATCCTGGTCCTGATCAGACCCTCTCTCCTTGAATTTCTCACCAGCTTCAGTTTACCATTAAACCTGGCTTCTTGGACGTAGTCCTCGAGACGCTCTTTCAAGTGTTCTAAAGAAAAACAACAACAAAAGTGAAGGAAGAAATTGTTTTAAATCATAAGTAGTAGCAGTAGTATGAGTATTTAGTATATGGTACTTGGTACTATTGGGTAAGGGGTCGTGAGTATTGGGTAATGGGTAATAGCATTGGCACAGGTACTGGCAGTTAGCATTTTATATTTATATCATTAGCATTAGTACTAGTAATACTATCATTACTGGCAGGTCTGCGATAGGCCTTGCGAGTGGGTGGCACTCAAAATCAAAATGGCCGCCACGCCTACCTTTCTACAACGGCCACTATTTGTGTGTCCCTTGGGCGGTTGCTATAGACAGGTTTGACTACTATTGGGTAATGGTTATTGGGTAATGGGCATTAAGTAATTGGTATTGGGTAATGGGAAAATGGGTATTGGGTAATGGGTATAAGGTAATGGGTATAGGGTAATGAGTATCGGTATAATGTAATGTATATTGGTAATGGGTATTGGGTATTGGTATTGGTATTGTTGTTGGCATTGAACATTTAGCAATGAGCATTAGCATTGAGCATTAGCATTGGTATCATTATTATCATTACAATTAGTGGTCACATATATATTTTTAGGGAAAGATACAACACATTTAACTTTCTTTAGATCATGAGCTTTCATTTGAAATGCGATGTCTATTTCAATCAATGTCTACTTTAAGTCCATGAAAATATCAAGTCCCAATTTGTCTTCATAGACTGATTTGTGTTAATCCTCAGTATTAATCTTTTTTTTTTTAAAGCTGAATAATTGCCCAAATCAAATTCTCAGAACAGTTACAAAGAGAATGCATTGAGACCGCAATGTGTAATTGATCACTGTTGAAGCAGGCGCCACACAATATTTACTGGCACGTGCCCTTCCTTTCTTCTCTCTCCATCTCTCTCTCTCTCTTGTATCTGCCTCTCACTCGTACCCATATTGGGGGAAAAATTAACGAAAACAAACTTAGCACAACTACCAAAATATGTCAAAGATCAAAATAGAGGAAAAAGATAAAACTTGAAAAAACACAGAATTGTAAATCATGCTGGGAACACTTCATACTTGCAAACAGACACTTGTTGTGTCGTCAATTTGCTATTTATTTGGATCGGAGATTCGGAGAAGATTACCACGGCACACACTGAATAACTTGTACAAACAAGTTTTTGACAGGGAGAAAGATAGATAGGATTTCATGTACTAAAACGCTCAGAAGTTCATCTGTACTTCTGGGTATGAGTGCCACGTCATGGTGACTAGCGAACAACTGAAATTCATTATTTCAACAGTTACCTCACAGTTACAACAGTTACACAAATAAGAGGGAGATGGGGGCGATCTATTTTGCTTTATGTGTAGTGTCCTACATAAAAGTAGGTAGGGTCGATATTTGCACTGCCATGATTTTTAAAAGAAAACACGGCTTTACACTGGTGCTACGGCTTGGAAAGCTGTCGGAAAGCAACGCAAGGTTGACTGTATATTTGATAAACAGAAGAAAATTAAGGAAACGTATAATTATGAATTGGTATCCTAGATCTATTTTGCAGCTCGTCAAATGTGCATGTCTTACTCTTAACATGGGAGGTTATTCAAAATCACTGTCTCACACAATATTGGGTCCACCTGTTTCCTGATTTGCTGAAAATATCTGATAATCAATAAAACAAAACCAATATAAAAAATCTGGATGTGTTTACACAGCAGTCACTCCCAAACCTACCTTTTGTGCTGAAATCATCAACCAGGATTATTTCATGTAACAGCTGGGACGGTGATCGATTGAACACGCTGTGGACTGTGCGGAGAAGTGTTGACCAACCCTCATTGTGAAATACTATTATTACACTGGTAGTGGGTAATGTCTCCGGATAATGCCAGTGCTTGCATCTGAATAGAAAGAAAATTAGAAATGCATACATATTTTAAAACATGACCGTTTACCTTATTTTAATAAATATTCAAGAAACATTTTTTATTTCTTGTAGTTTCATGGATATTTTACCTTTACATTACCTTGACAATAATTGAATAGTTAACATATGAGCGCAATTTTTCCATTATGTTCGTATATATATATAATATTCAAATCATTGGAGTGAAATCTGCTTTTACTCAAGATGCAGAAGTTTTGATTGAATCCATCAAATGAACTTCACTTGATTTATTCATTCTCATATACATGTTGTACATGTTTATACATATTATACCACTTCTATAAATGAAGTAAAATCTACTGAAATCAAAATACGATAATTCTTTCAAGTGTTGTCTACTTAAAGGTACAAAGTCAATGATACAATTTAAAAAAAGGCAATTTCCTGACCAAATTTAATTGGTAAACTGGTCAAACCTTTTTTACAAGTGTAAAATGTTCTGGTAGAAAAATTAAATCATGATGATATCCTATTTCAAGGGAAATCAGGGTAGGCACATAATAGCACTACATACTATGTACATATTAGAAACAGCTGGATCATCATAACTCAATTCTATACACTTGCACAACACACTCACAAACTCATACACAAAGATCGTTTAAACACTCTTTCATTTTAAGTTTTACCTTAAGATTTTTGTTTTTGTTTTTTGAGGCCGCCATCCTTGTCAAGCTTTGCTTATGATTGTGGTCTCCTGCACTTTTCCAACATTATAGTTTGGATAATAGTTTAAATTTATGATTAATATGTTATGGAAATATTAAGTTTCGATATTATGTACATATATTGCGTAAAAAAACATTTTCACATGAAGAAATTATTGTTTGTATATGTTGTATTATACCTTACATTCATATGTTCTTTGTTATTCAGTTATATTATATTTGAAAAAATGCAGAAATAAAATAAAACTAGATTTGTAATACTTGTTTGGAACAAGTATAGGTGGGCTGATCCAACAAAAAATTGAGACAAAATAAAGGGTACATTTGAGATAGCTTTTTGTCTCATCTACAACCTACTCGAAGTTCAGCGTAAACGAAGCTAAAACGACGTAGATATTGCTCGCGAAAGACGGGAATGTTGAATCGAGTTTTGAGAAAAAGTCATGTCCCATAGAGAATACATGCAAAATGTAAAAAATTGACATGCCTCCTTTAATCGCAAAAATACGCCATGATGCCTTTGTCAAAATGAAGAATAATAGTAACTACATTTGTAGAAAATTGTCTCAGCTAAAACATGTCAAAATTTGGAAGAAAATCGATCAATATTTACAGAGATACAATCAATTTTCCATAAATATGCTGACGTCATAATATGCAAATTGGAATTTTGAGTTCGGAGGCCATTATGATGACGTCATGAGTTAATTGAGGGTCAAATGAGACATGAAACAATATCTCCGAATCATACTCTATTAAAATATGAAAAAAAATTGGGGTCACCTTGCATCCTAAAGAGCTACAATGTATTTTGTATAGGCATGTTTTTGCCCATATATGCTATGTATTACAAGAGCTCGCGCGCACGGAAATTTTTGTTAAACGGTCGATCAATCCGTTATTAATAGTCATAAAGAGACAAACGTGGTATCAAATTGTTTGTAAATATATGTGGAATATTATGAAAGAAAAAAAAAGGCAATTCTATGTTGTGCAATAGTTTTACGCGCGAAAATGCGCGCGCATGCGCGATTTTTTATGAAATGCTTAGAATGGCCTAAAACGTATGCAAAATGATTTTGAGACGATTTTGAGCATTTCAAAATTTTGCGTACGCATTGACGCGCGGACGTACGCGCACGCGCGCGTTATTTGACCTGAAATTGACCGGATGGATATTGACCTTGATCATGGTAAATATGAATGAGAAATAGCTTTTGGTTATGAAGATATGATCATGAGTTGATTTTCGGAAAATTTTACAAAATGGCGCCTAGATGACGACATCAGTGAAGGTCAATGTTGAAAACGTTATTGTGCTTTGTACATATGCCTATACATATGTGTGCGAAATTTCAAGGCATTTGATTGAGCCATTTTCAAGTTATCTTGCCAACAAAAAAGTGGTTAGAAATAAGAAAAATATATAATAATAAATAAAGGCAATTCTAACGAAATTATAAGGTGGTCTGTATTAGATACAGCCCACCTGATAAAATTAGAAAAAGTACAATCTTATATATATATATATATATATATATATATATAATACATATCCCCAAGTTTGCTCCACACATATCTCAAGGTTACACTATGAAGCTTTGATTAATAAAATGTTAAAATGTCACATCATTTCATCTCTGTACAATATTTTTTACATGGTTACAGCAATACACCTGCTAAGAACTTTTCAGTGAGAAGTCACGGAATAGGTTTAGGTATTTGTATGACTTGTGAATAAAAAGTGGCAGTAAACATACACTAATCGCCTACCATCTGCATTTTAGTATTGACTGGCTAGGCAATTGCCGTATGTGTCACACATCTATAAATAATCAATGCACATCAGAGCAAAATAAAGCAAGATTGTCTTTAATTACGATAGTGCCAGTCGATAATCTACACTTAGTCTACAAATTAAATATCAAGATGGACGATGCCACAAGCCCATTAAGATTTTTGCTAAGTGGCATTTTTTCCTACATTGCATTAAGAACAACATCTCTGCATCGATACCCAACTATGTTTTGCACATATTCGTCTTCTCTTAACTTTAAAGTCCCCCCCCCCAGCCATCATTTTTGTTTTCCCTCTTATATCTGACTTCCTGTTAAACACTTCTGAAGCCCCATCCTCCTCCTCCTCACTGGTTCTAGCATCCTTGATCATTTATACTCCTGCTACTGAACACACAAGGATGCCTGCCGTTACCATGGATACAGGATGGCGCTGAATTTCCCTGCGGTAAATTGGTGTCTTATCTTTCACTTCTAGCTGTATTTCACACTCAAAAGTGTGATAAGACAAGAGAACCATTACTAGACTGGAGGCAGTCTGGCTATGTTGATTTCGAACAACACCAACTAATATCCCGTCTTGATTACAGGCTTTTAGCAACCCGATTCCTTTGCAATTTCACCATCGCATAAATTAAGTGTCAGCTTGATACTTTTGATATGCTCTGTTTTCAATTTTCGAGCATCAATTAATCAATACTTTCAAATTCTCAACACTTTAAGTTCTTTTATTTATAAACCCACACACAAATTCTGCTCCATTGGAAGAAAGATATCTAAAGCTAATGATGGCTATATATACCCCAACATATTAAACAAAAGTTGTTGTTTCTTGCATCAAGTTTTCAGACTGATTTCCAATCAACCCCCTGGCACATATCCTACATTTATCCCCCCCCCCCCCATCCCCTCTCCCCTCTAGAACTTGATCTATCCTGGCCTACTTCTCTTCTAATTCAAACACCATGAATCCCTTTCTACCATTATGACTGGCATACACTCTTGACATTCAGATTCATCCACTCCTAAGATTTCAAAATGAAGCCACAAACCAAAATATTTACCACCAGGATAACGCCTAACAGACGGTTTATACTTTCACCTCCCCCATAACAGACGGCCAAAGCCAAACAATGGATTGTGCCTTATTTTCCAAATTGAGGGATTGCTATTTGAGTTTGAAGCCTAATTCTAAGGTTGACATAGCCCTCCCGAATTGCAATGCCTCATCCTTTCTATGAATGTTACCTTTCAAAGTGATTAAGACAGTAGTTATAAATGTTCTAGCCATTCTTATTTATAACCTGAGGCAATCACCCCGCTTTTTACTCAAATTGAAGAAAGAAATTGAGCTGTCCTTTTTGTGGTAATTTGTGCCCACTTCATTAATATCTAAAAAAAAATCCCTCAGAAACCAGTGCATTGCAACTGATTGATATTTGCTTTTCATCAAGATAATTATTTTTTTTTGTCTCCTGTACATGAGTAAAATACACATGGATAATCATTACACAACTTAATTAAATAACGCAATTTATGTCTGAGGCAAGCTTGCTAAAGTATGATTTAATGTACACAACTTTTAAAATCAATCCATAAATATGAATCGTGCGTATTATTCTAATTTTCTAATAATCAAGATAATGAGGTGTATGAAATTGATGCTACACTTATCCTTAAACCATGTATGTATGATAATCTAATACTTAACAATTCACTAATTATCTGAATTCACATGTGCCACATGTATGATAATCTAATACTTAACAATTCACTAATTATCTGAATTCACATGTGCCACATATACATTTTTTCTATTTAAAAAATAAATTGAACTATATAACTTACTGTTGGCTTCTGAGGTCTGCAATGTTTCTATCCAATGAGATCTGATCGCTGACATACTGGTTGAAACCATACTCCTGGATGAGCCTATCCACCTTTGCCTTCTCTGATGGTTGAGTTCTGACTGCTGCCCCGCCCTCACCCGGTCCTTCCCTCGCTGGTAAGTTGACAGGCTCGTAATCACCTAAAAACCAACAGAATCATATCTATAGTAATGAGAGATGTTGAAATTATTTGATGCATCCCTCAGGGTTTAGTAGCATTTCATGAGAACAAAATTCTCACATGTTCCCTTGCTTTTCTGAATTTCTCTGACTGAGTTTTAGAAATTCCAGGATCACTATTTCGAACTGCAACTGAAAAGTCTTTTAGTGAACAGAAGGTTAATACATGCAGTGGATATCCTGTTTGGACATAGGACGACATATGATAGGTGACTGACTACTCTCTTTGGGAGGGGCCAATGAAATTTCCCCATATTTCCTAATTTTAATGACTTTTTCTTGAGTCTGTGACTTTTTCCTGACTGGAAAAGGGGACCACAACTTCCAATATTCCCTGATTTGCAGGATGGCTTGAAAACCTGATCTCTCTTTTAAAGATTGGGTTGTGAGTGACTGGGACATCCTCTTCAGTTTCAGCTGGTCCTTCTCTCATCAGCAAGCTGGCATATCTCATAATTACATACATATATACATATACACAAGATCAAATATCACTTAAATGATATACCATCATACCAATTATTTCTATTAAGACCACCTAAGGAAGGCATGCCCCATCAAGACCTTCCTAGACAGGTGGCCCTTTTCCTGAATAGATCCAGTGAACTAAAATGGAATATTGATATCATGTTCATTTTATATGAATACTTTATATCGCATGGATCATATGGTTGAATCCACCGATTTATTAGAATTGATAGCAGTGATGTATCTACATGTATTAATGATTCCTCTGTATTAAGATGTAAACGGCACATTTTTGGGTGATCTTCAAAATATAATTTTAATGAAATTAACGGTTTTGTCCTAAATATCATTAGTGACCAAGTGCTTATATATGTTGTAAATAAAATCCATGTGTTGGAAGATATATAAAACAAAAAGAAGAATCCTTGCTAGTTTCATGCTTTATAATTTCCCACTGTTCATTAAAAAATTTGTGAACTTAATTCTGTCCATAAATCGGACATTAAAGCTGTCAAGCATAATTACATGCTTAATGGTTCAAATGATTTTATGAGAAAAATTAAGTTCACAATGTTTCTGCTTTCTTAATCCTTATTCAAGTGAAGAAGAAGTATATTTAAGGATTCTTCTTTTTACATATTTTTAACACGTGAAACTAATTTACATCAAGAGAGAGAGAGAGAGAGATGAAGATATATTTTGCAACTTGACAACTTTCATCATTCCTTCTAAATTATCACCAATTCATATTCTTAAAGGTATTACAAAGTTTTGGTATGGGGTCATGAATTTGGTTCAAATTAACATATTGGAAGCATATGCGTTCCTACAATATTCATTGATCGTTGTCCCGGTTGAAATCGAGTCTAAAGTTATAAAATTATAAATAATAAACTCTTTATGTTGTATAGCTCCCTCTCAAGGTCAAGATATTAATTTAGCTATGAAACAATGTTTCTTGACTAAAATCGACCGATTAGCTATTCCCGTTTGGAAATTATATATCACAACTACATATTTTGAGATTTTCACGGTCGCAGCTACCATTGTACAGCCGTAGGCGCTATTTGAAATTATCAAAATTTACCGGGAGCACCGGTAAATTTTTATATTCAATTTTTCTCGAAAACAGAAGTGTTTTGGGGGTTAAGTTTTTTAGAGCTTATAATCCACAGGGGCATCCAAATATATCAAAATTGTAAAGATTCATTATCCACCCAATTTTCAAAATTTCCCAAAACTTTGTATTACCTTTAAACAAATGTATGGAAAAAATAATGTGAAAATACATAATTCGTGAATTGTGAATGATATATCAAATATCTCATTGCAAGTATTCAGAACAAAAGAATACAGTTCTGCTTCAATTTTACAAAAGAGGGTCAAGCGAAATCTAGAAATCAATAATGGTTTCAGATGCAGATCTTTGGATATCAGATGGTTGACCTTTTGGATACAGTGCAAAATTGGAAATTGATAAATAAATTAAGAAACATTCCCAGCTTTTCAAGGACTGTAACTAAATTAATAATATTTTTCATTAGTCTACTTGTGAAGCATATACACTAAATGAGCAGCATACACCATATTAAAGCAATTATGAAGAGAAAATAAAATGTTCATAAAATTGCCTTCAAGCAGTCTTAATTAGAGTCTGTATTGTATTCCCCAGGCCATAGTGCACGTAGCCTTGTGCAGTATATGAATCATAATAGATCTTTTTGTCAAGAAAGTGAGGGAGAGGGTGGGGGGGGGGGGGCGAGAGGGAGAGAGTTTGGGGGGGGGGCGAGAGGGAGAGAGTTGGGGGTGAGAGCAAGAGAGAGCGAGAGAGATAGACCTATAAGAGTGATCTATAGATGAGAGAGAATACGAGAGAACGGAGCAAGCTACACGTAAAAATACACACAAATGAAACATCACCAGACAATGTCGCCATTGATAGAAGAGAGATATGAATTGAAAATAGTGATTCATCTTTATAGAGAGGGAGAGGTCACTGCACAAAGGAAAATGTGCGAGTTTGAAGACAAAGCATAGTCAGATAGAGGTAGACATAGATAATTAAACAAAGACAGAGTGGGACACGAGGAGATAGAGAAGAGATAGATGGGTGGAGAGAGAGAGAGAGACTGATAGAGAAAGAGAAGGAGAGGGATAGGAAAATAAAGAGCAAGGGAGAGAGAATGGGGAACGAATGAAAGATAGCAAACAAAGGAGAACGCCATCAATACAAGATATAAAGTGGAAAAGTAGACTTACCACGTACACCATCTCTGAACACTGCCCCTACAACAGCAGGTGTGTCCATAGGTCTGTGCAATACAACATGATCCTCATCATATTCACCATGAGGAGGGTTCCCTGGTATATGGCCCTGAAAGATAAAAAGATAGATGGAACATTTGTTAAATGCTTGAATGAATTTGAAGGTCTGAGGAGGTATATGTGGAAATGATGAGCTTAAAAGATTTGGGAATGAAATAATCGATAAATGGTCTGTCGGTCAGTCCGAAAGGCAGTAGATGAATGAATGATTCAATTAACTGACTGATATAGTTGACTTATTGAATAATTGATGAACCATTGAATAATTGAAGATTAAATTTCAAGTGATCGGATATTTGGTTGATTTATGAGTCATCTTTTACATGGTTGGATGATTGAATGCCAGATATTAAATTGATTAAAACATTGTAAAAATAATTTAAACTATGACAGATCTGATAATCTGAATTTCACAATTGATGCATGGATGGAATCATTAATATGTAAATGAAATTATTGATTGAATGATTAGCTACTAAACTGACAGACAAAGTCAAAAATCAACTACTTCGGTGGTTGAAATTTCTGTAGTGATCACAAAACCACTAACTTCCAAACATATAAATTGTGGTCATGACTAATACTCAGATTTCACTGTATGTTTGTACAGCATGGAGTAGGCAATTATCAAAATCAACAAGTGAGCAAAGAGGCACTGCAGTAATATAATGCAAGGTAAACACTCAAAAAATGTATTTTGCTTTTCAACATAAGCTCTCTTGAAAAGTACATTTGTCACTAAATGGAAAAGCCATTGCATGTACATTTGTAGGTGTGCATTTTATATTTTGAAAATTGAAATATATGCATGACTAATTCGAACTGAATTTCACTGCTGAGCCCAAGCAGTTAAGAATCAAAATACAATTTTGGTTACAAGTCCTTGAAATACAGTACATACCGGTACATGTAGCAGAAGACTGCCAATGATATGGAAGTAAAATGAAACTTACAACCTCAGGGTACAATTTACAATAATGAATTTAAAACCCGACTGGTGATAAAAAACAATTAAAGGCAGACACACAAAATGGGGTCACATCAATAAAACCACAGTATAATCCATATTTTGGCAAATGATAGATTGTGGAAGAAGGATCAATGTTAAAAGTAACCACACTGTTGGCTAAAGTCATTTGATAGTGCCGTGACCCAAATCTGTCTGTTTTAAAGCACGATTGGCTGCTATCTGTTTTGGGAAACTGACTGGACGTTTACCATCAACAGGTAGAGACAATCAAGATAATAACAAAAATTTAAAAATACAGAAAAATATGTGATTTCAGCATTTTAGCTGCAATTTTCATATTCCATCGCTCATCTCATACTTCTAACAATATTTTCTGTCATTAGATAAAACAATTTGTATTTTAATTTTGCAGCCCCCTTGTTCAAGGTGCATGTTTGACGACCATCCCCATGACATAACACATAATCAGATAATGACCTCTCTTTTTACTTATTTTCACATTAATACCTTTCCCTTTTATTTTGTTAAAATAATAGTACCAGTAAAAAAGAAAAAACATTGCAAGTGGTCTTTCCAGATGCACCAAAGTCTTAATATTGCTTTGAAACATGAGTTGTGTAATACAAATAGTACAATATGTCTGCAGACACTGAATGCAGCTGTCTCTGCTACACTGGCTTCAAGTGTTAGCCTTGCCCCAGAGGCCCAAACTGCTTCACTTTTAATACACGTACCAGTATGCATTATGTAGGTAAAGTGCCATTTGATCAGGTGCCTAATAACCATTGAACAACTCATCATGCAACAAGTGTTTATGCACGCCAGAGGCGAACGGAAGTGGATGACATCCGTTGAGAATATTTATGCTTAGGGATTGCAATCTTCTGATTAAAACCTGCTCACAGAGACACCAAAATAACGTCTGCTGAGAGCTATATGGGCATTAAAGGTACTATATCCCTTTTGCAGCCAACCTCAAATGCTGTAGAACTTTGCAGGAATTATGAATATGTCATGCATGTCCTATTTGTGAAATTTAAACGTTAGCAGTGTCCTCATATTCAAATTATGCAAGGAAACCTGTTTACTTGCTAGACTTTACTGTCAGACACTATTGAGTGACTGACTGGCTTTTTTCTTCTTTGGTAATAACATACATGAAAAGAGTTGTAAAGGGTACATGAGCATTTGTCTACATCAATAACCCACTTCTTGTGATGACTAAGATTAAACTGATTGAATCTTTGCGCAGCATAAAACGTATGACCATTCGGTACAATTGTCTGAAAATCAAGACTATTACTTTGGGGCTCTATAGCCCTAAAGTCGATTTGACAACTAATAGTCATTATTTTCCCACTTGAAGACATTTTTAAGCCCCACCTTTTTTAGGGAAGTTCTAAATTAGTATTATCTTTCAAATGCAGTTGGAATTTAACTGTTTCATTTTTTTGGCCTGCAAAAGGGACATAGTACCTTTAACTCTGTGTAAAGTGATATTGTTTAATGTCCTTTTGGCTCTGATGAACTGTCACTTTCTTCTTTTTCATCTAGTCCAATACTTCAGGACAATTTGTATCTATTTGATTGTATTTCATTCTTAGGAATTACATGTACATGTAGGCCTATTTCCTATGTTATTCAAAAGCAAATGAATGGACTTTTAAATTATTTCATTATATTCTTAAATCTCTGGTGACAGTTGGTAATTTGGTAAATATCTCTTAAGTTCACTATACAATATCCTATCTTTAACCCTGGAAAAAATAGTCCGTAAACCTGATGTTATGTCTACAAGGAAGTAGGAATGACTGAATGTATGTCATAATATGGCTAAAAAGATACACATTTCATTCCAATGGCAGGACTTTTATAAAGTTCTCTCAAATTCCATTGTTTTGTTTTTACTAATGTCCATGTTACCTGTTAATCAAAATCTAAAGTATTGATAAAACATTAGACTGTTGTTAATGAAGTACATTTGTAATTATAACCTTTGGTAAAATATGAGGACTCACAATAGTAGGACTTATATGGTAGTTCCAAGGGCATATTTACAGAAGTACGCCACCGTGTTTAAATAAAATAAACAAACAAACAAACAGTATATCCATGCATGGCATGCCAATCAGATATGTCAGTTCAGAACCACAAATGTAGACATTACGGAAGTCAGTGGCTATTTCAACTTGTGATTCATACTTTAATATCATACTGAACCTAGTCAATAATATGGTAAAAGTGTAGATTGTAAATAAAGTTAGTGCAGGTTCTAACTATATATTACTCAATCTCAAACAAGATTTTTCTTGACAAATCAAGGCCATAACATATATCAGTTATTCTAGTTAATGTTAATACAAACAAATCAAATTCAAAATCAATGAAGCCTGGCTTCATGCTTCATGAAAATTGCAAGAGCATACAATCAAATCTGCCATTTCATTGCTAGTTTTTCATCTACATGTACTTTTCAAACTTATTTTTAATTTCAGACTTATTCTTCTTATTTTTTATGAATTCATTTAATATATATTGTATTTTATCTTGAAATGTTCTGTGTATATTTTGATCTTTGCTTGTTTTTTAATCTAAAGAATGAATAAAAAATAAAGAACTGAACCGGACTGAAACAATACTGTCACCACTTTTTTTTATTTTACATTAAAGTCTTTAATCAATGACAGCTGGCACAAAGATTGCAAAAGTGCCATTTTTTTCAGACACAAAAAATGAAGTAAACATTCAATATACATGTACTTCAAAGAGTGGGGACCAATAAAAGCTCCGTAACCATCACATTTTAGTGCTAATGCACTTTTGCACTGAGCTCCTAAAAAAATGATTCCTTTGATTCCATTAAAAACTAGATGGAATTCGACTGCGCGCAGTCGAAAATGATGCCTCCTTCATAGAGCAATTTTACAAACCAAAACAGAAGAAATTTTTCGAATTCAAGTTCAATTGTAATCCATTGACAGGTTCTCAGAATATCGTGATTACAAGCAATTTCTCATATACATATATGACCCTTTGATCTTTGACCTCATGACCCTAAAATCTACTCAGTTCATTGGCTCTGCAAGATGTCCTGAGTTAAATAGTAATCCATCTGTCAGTTCTAATGAGAATGGTTCACAAGCTATTTTTGCATACATAATGAGCCCATGATCTTTGACCTTTGACCTTATGAACCAAAAATCTACTCAGTTCATTGGCTCTGCAAGTAACATAAATGACCTAATTTTGGCAGGAATCCATCAATCGGTTCTTGAGATAACGCGATCACAAGCTGTTTTTGCATACATAATGTGTGCTGTGGCCTTTGACCTTTGACCTCATGACCCCTAAATCTAATCAGTTCATCGGCTCTGCAAGTAACATACATGACCTAAGTTTGGCAGCAATCCATCAATCGGTTCTTGAGATAACGTGATCACAAGCTGTTTATGCATACATAATGAGCCCTGTGACCTTTGACCTTTAACCTCATGACCCCAAAATCTAATCAGTTCATCGGCTCTGCAAGATACATACATGACCAAAGTTTGGCAGGAATCCATCAATCGGTTCTTCAGATAACGCGATCACAAGAACAGGACGTACGTATGTACGTACAGACCGACGTACGTACGTACGACGTACGGACGGACGGACAACCCGAAAACATAATGCCTCCGGCTACTTCGTAACGGAGGCATAAAAATACAAGCGAAAGACGCATTTTACTTCTGAGATTGTGATTATAATAAATATGTATCAGGCTTGGCAGGAATGACAGCTCTAGTTTATCATAGCTAAATGCAAGTTCTTGCACAATGGCAAAAACAGCCTGCATTATCAGTACAATCCGATTGGAACTGCCTTCCAGAAGTCCCTGAAGAAAGAGACCTGGGGGTCATAACAGATGGTGAGCTGAAATTTCACACTCTGCTTCATCAGTCCTGAAAGCCAGCTATGTCCTTACATTCATCAAACCAGCCTTGAATACCAAAGCTTCTAGAAGAAAGCCGTCTTCAGCTGCCAAGCTTCCAGATCTAACTTCAAGGGGGGGGGGGGAATGTCCCATCTTGCACCATGGTCATTTTACATCTGTATCTTGCTTGCTGGATCATATCAGTATTGTCATTGTTAAAGTGTCTACTGGGAGAAGTGTGAATTATATTGCTCCCTCTTCCTACAACGATAGTGACACAATCACTAGATTATTGAAGGCTCTTGTGTGACTTATCCTTGAATATATGGGAATGTTTGGCATCCAAGATACAAGACAGACCGGAGATAGATTGAGAAGGTGCAGAGACGAGCATCAAATATCAATGCAGTTTGGCATCCAAGATACAAGACAGACCCGAGGTAGATTGAGTAGGTGCAGAGATGAGCATCAGAGCCAATTCCATCTGTGGCAATGTTGGATTATGGGAGCAGGGTTCTAGTGCTAAACTTACCATCCTTCCAGCACAGAATGGAAAAAGACAACTTGATCCATACTTACAAGATAATAAATTGAAATGACTGTTGGATAAGGATATGTTCCTCTTAACTGTCACTGTAGAGGTAACTCAAGGTCAACCATTCAAACTCTTTTGGAAAAGAACCAGACTGGACGTGAGAGCAAATGCTTTTGCAGTTAGAGTCATGAGTGACTGGAACTGCCAACCAACTGAAGTTGTCACTGCCACATCTGTGAACTCTTTTAAAGCCAGGCTTGACAAATTTGGCAAGGTGAATTATACTCTCAAACACACATAGCTGCATTTATCCTGGCTGTGTATTAAAAACTGTTCTTATTGAGTCTCAACGTTTCAAACACCACTGTACAAAACTCAATTGAGTTCACTCAAAATTGGTACTTTAGTGACAATTGATGACACCTAAATAGCAGTAAAATACAATCTTTTCAACTTACCGATGTTAGAAAGAATATTTTGAAAATTCAAATCGTGAGTCTAGTGTCAAACTTGCCGATCAGCCACATGGTATTCATTGTGTGCATTAGAGTGCAATTGTGTGCAGTGTGTGTATTGTGTGTAATTGCTGCCTCTCGATATCTCAGCACGTAATACAGCGCTAGAGGTCAATACCCATTAGCATTCACTCTTTGCTTTGATCGAGTACTCTCAAACTAAGTCTCATCCTTGTGAAGATTTGATTAATTAATATCAAAGCAATGTGAAAATCACACAATGACACTTTCATCTTTCACACATCATCAGATAACATTTTTGGAGGAAGATGGTACTTTGATGAATTATAGACCTGTAAACCCGTCTACACAGAGTCGGGCTAACTGGGACCAAAAACAACTCGGCCCAGCTGCAAAAACGGTCAGTTTTCGAGTCTTTGAGCCGAGTTAGCCCGGCCCGGATTCCTCTACACATATCTGCATTTTCCAGTAAATTTGGTTTATTGTTTACACAATGATCGAAGCTAATTTTGTAGGCACCCGGTGCATGCAGGTGCAAAAGTACATTCATTAAGCGCCCAGATTTCCCTATATTTTTTTTAAGCATTCTGACATTTTAGTTTTCAAGAGTAAAAACTATTAGTTGCAAAATATTATAAAGCGATTGCAAACTGTTAAAATGCATATTATTAAACATGTGGGACTATGTGTTGAAAGAAACGCTGCAAAGTTGTACAAATATCTAAAATCTTACGTCCATTCTGCGCTTGTTGTTTAATTCATCCTTCATCCTGTTTTCCTCTTGTGACATTTCTGGGATGAAAAGCAGAGTCCTGAGCATGAAAAATACTGCTACACATAAAGTAAGAGTCAAAACACATCTTTTTGCGCGGAACCTCATCTTTCCAGCTTCACTGATTCACGGATCGCAGCTCCGAGTCAAATGTTTTCTTACGTCTTCTCATTTTCTGCTGACGGCAGACGTACCGGCGATACTTTGGCTAGCGTTAGGCTACTCGAGCAGCCAGGACGATCGAGGAGGGCGTAGGCAAAAGTAAGCTTCAGCCTTGGTTGCGTTTGGTTGTAAAATGTAAAAAAATGCGATATAGTATATAGTACCATTTTTCTTGTTATGTATTTAAGTTGATATTCAAACGATAGCATACATAATATTCCTACTATTTACCCTGTTTAAGCAGGCAAGGTTCTAAAAAAAAATAAGGGGGGGGGGGAGGGGGTGGGGAGGAGCTGGCAGTTTTTTTAAATATTCCATGCCTTGTTTAAATTCTTTCATAAACAAAATTTGCGGGGCTTGAAAAATGTTGGGAAGGACTTGAGAAGATGCGTCGCTCCCTTTTTACATAAGAAAAGTGCCCCTTTTACTTTGATAAGTGCCCCTATTAATTTGTAAAAGTGCCCCTTCCCCTTTCCACCTCTGATAAGTGCCCCTTTTATTTTGACTCGTACCCCTTTTCCTTTGACAAGTTCCCATTTTCCTTTGCAATAAGTGCACCTTATATTTTCACATGTGCCCCCTTTTCTTTTTAATAAGTGCCCCTTTTCCTTCCTTATAAATGCTCTTTTTCCTTCGTATAAGTGCCCCTTCTGCTTCTCATAATTACCCCTTTTCATCTTTGATAAGTGTTTGTTTTAACATGTGCCTCTTTTTCTTTTTTATAAGAGCCACTCCCCCCCCCCTTTCACAAAAGCCCCTTTTCACTTCTTATAAATGCCCATATCAAAATATGATGGGTGCCTCTTTCCCGTCAACAAATGCCCATTTCCCATTCTCATAAAGTCCCTTTTTATCCCTGGTGCGTGCCTCTCTTTTTAGGTGTAAGAAGTGCCCCATTTTCACCTCTGATAATTAGCCTTTGTACTTTGACACGTGTTCCTTTTCTTTTCTAATAAGTGTCTTAACCCTTTCGATAAGTGTCCCACTTTCCTCTCATCATTAAACGTGCTCCTAATTTCAAGCGACTGAGAGCAATTTCCCCCATAGCTCGCTCGCCACGGTCGCTCGTAGTTATAGATGTTTTAATTATGTAACTTATCAAAGGCCTTTTCAGTCTTCCGTTAACAGAATGTGCTTATAACCCCATCAGGATTGGTTTTTCCTTTTTATAAGATGAAATTTTTCGCACTGCGACCTCAACAATCTTAACATTTTTCCTTGCTCGCTTTGCTCAGTTACAAATGAATGTTTAGACCATCACACCCAATTGCAAAGTATGATGCTTAAGTAATATCTTATATGATGTATAAAGAGATACAAATATTGAAATCCTCCCTGATAATGTAATCACAATATAGGGGTATATACCAATGTTTAAACAATCAATCATTATGCGGATTGCGGAAATTTGGTGAAATAGAATTTTGGTATACTATTAAAATTGTTGAAATGATGTGTGACGGTTCCATAAGACTTGGATCCAAGCCTCACTTTATAAATATATTACTAATATAAAACAAAACAATATTCATATCCATTTATATTATCGAAGGAGTCGTGGCATCATGATGCGAGCCTTGCTTTTCTGCTGGTTTGTGCCTCCTTCTATTTACTTAATTATTTAATATACTGATTTATATATATTTACCACATTGCACCGATAAGGGGAAGGAAATCCATTTGAAATCCAATCAATCAATGCACAGGATAAGCAGTAGGCAATTTCATATAAGTTTGGCAAGTAAATTCACACATATTCTTTTTTTGGTTAATTAAAAGTTGATCATAGGGAAATCTGACCTTGATAGCAAACTTGTCTATAGAAAAAAAAAGTTTAAGTGAAATCGGATACAAAATGAGAAAGTTAAGATTTTTGGGAAAGTTGGAATCATTATAGGTATGAGCTCTTTAAATTGCCTGAATCGTTAATGTCTCTGTAATGTAGTGGCAGACAACTTTCCCATTTATTCCAACATACAAAAATGACTGAAATTCTATTTGTCAGAAATGTATGACTCGACCAGAAAGAAATTTCTTTTTAGAGGACCTGTAATGATATACTCTCCAAAATACAAGTCAATGCGCTTGTGCCGTCCAAAGCCGTCGGCTGTCTGGTTGTTTACTAACAAGCATTTACCGGTATGCTTTCTTAGCAGCCAGGTAAAATAACTACCATCCCCACCTATAAGAACACCTAAAAGAAAACATATTTCGATTACTGCCCGATGAGGGAGAAAACAATAAAAAAGTGAAATATTTGGACACGACAAGAAGGAGAGTAATCCACCACTACGTCACAATCCACTGACAAAATTGCCTATTTATGATTCACATATCTGTAAATGACTACATAGTTCAAACATTCATTATTTTTTAAATTATTGGTACAATTTATTTAAAACTTTCGCAATTACGTTTCTCTGATCTTTCTGCTTTCATTCAAATGAACTTATTATAAGGGTTGGAATACTCTTTAAAGGGCAAGTCCACTCCAAAAAATAACTTATTTGAATATAAGCAGAAAAATCAGACAAACCGATCCAAAAAAATTGAGCAAAATCGGATAACTAATAAGAAAGTAATGAATTTTTGAAAAAGTATGTAAAACTATGGAATAGTGAGAATCACATGTACACAAATTGCCGATATGGTTATCAATTTGTGACGTCGTGTCCTCACTGTTTATCAATTGCTTTATATAGTTTAATCCCATTAATTTCCCTCTTTATCCCCCCAAAAAATGTCCATGCCTTTGCCCAGTTTATATGATTTGTATCATATTGCGTGCATGACATCAGGCGCGGATCCAGGATTTCTTAGGGGAGGGGGCCCAACTTTTTTTTTTTTTGCTCCCAAAAATTTGAAAATCGCGCCGGCCGAAAAGTCGCTCAGTGGGGGGTGGGGGGAGGGGGGGGGAGGGGGGGGAGGGGGGGGGGGGGTGGGTAGGCGGACACTTTTTTTTTTTTTTTGGAGTCCCCCAAAAAAAATCTCAATGACTCAACCAGCCGAAAAGTCGCTCAGTGGGGGGGGAGGGTAGTGAGCACATTTTTTTTTTTTTTTTTCCTCGAAAATTTTGCACCCCCCCTTGAGCGCCGGGGGGGGGGGGGCCCAACCTCCCCAAAAAGGTAAAAAATCGCGTGATTTTACATGATTTTTTTTTCAGGGGGGGGGGGGGCCGGGCCCCCCCCCCCCCTGGATCCGCCACTGCATGACATTACTATCAATCTAACTTGGATACTGGTGTGAAGAAATAAGATTCTTAGGGAGGGAAATTTATATTACAAATATAAAGAAAAATAATTAGTAGATAGTGAGGACATGACGTCCCAGACTCATGAGTGAGTTGCCAATTTGTCTTGTGATTTTCTAAGTTTTTCATGTCATTACAAATTCATAAATTTCTTATTAGTTATCTGATTTTGCTCAAACTTTTTTTTATTGGTTTGTCTGATTTGTTTGCTTCTATTGAAAGTAAGTTATTTTTGGAGTGGACTTGGCCTTCACCTCGATGAGTTCATAATCCCTATCCTTCCCCAATTTACCACAGCCGAGTAGAGAGAGAATGAGAGAGAGAGAGAGAGAAAGAGAGAGAGAGGGGAGTAAAGTATACGAAAGCAATTTTAGCCCAAAAAGAAATTTTCCAACAAACTTGATTTCCTGCCAAAAAGAAGTATAATGCTTTGTGACGTCATAAAGACCAATGTTTTGATTGTTCAGCAGGTGATTGTGACGTCATGAAGACCAATGTTTTGATTGTTCAGCAGGTGATTGTGATGTCATAAAGACCAACGTTTTGATTGTTCAGCAGGTTATTGTGACGTCATTAAAAGTAAGATGCGCATCGCCTACAGCGCGCACCGGATATAATCAAGCGTAGTGCGCGCAATCGGTCTGGTTATACCATAGAGATATATACTTAATAAGGCTAGAGTGCGGACTCGTCATACGCGCCCGTTCAAAGCTCTGTGCGCGCATGGAGCGCGGTCCGCCATTACTAAGGAGGGCACAACTTCGAGAAATACCCGGATGTTCCCTTCGAAACTGTGCTACTGATATGCAATGTGAAGCTTCATTTTTCGGGTTGATTTATCGGTTTTCGAGTATGAAACGTTAAAATTGTGGTATTTTGCATAATGCATGAACCCTACTCATGCCTCAGTCATGGTATCTGGTGTAGGTCAAGATTAATTACGGATGTTATGGTGAGGTAAAAGGGACACAAAAAGCTATTTATATTTCAGTATATCTTCAATTTTTCTTCCTCTTTGTCAATATAAAACTGCGATATTATGACATTAAATATTACTTGGCTTTCAACCAATCAGAATCAAGCATTTGGGACTTGTATTTGATATTTATGTCATGATATTAAACAAAGTTTTATGCTACAGGGCCAATGCCGGGGGCCAATGTCTTTCTAATTCAGTTATTATGAGAGCCAGGGTTTATTGATTTAAAATGCTTTAAAGGTAATATATTCATTTTATGTTTATGACTATTGTAAACAGATTGATACTTATAGATTTGGGATAGAGATGGGTATGTAGATAGCTAGACACATAAATAGATGGATAGATAGATATAATATAGAAGGATGGGTAGATAATGGAAATGCAGATAAAGGACGATACTGAAGATAGGAAGAGGGGGAAGGAAAGAATTATAGGCCTACACATTTATTTTAAAAAATTATGTTATTTACTCATCCAATCATTCATCCATCCATCCAAACATTCTTTTTCTTCTTCTCTCACTCATTTTATATCAAATTCACACCTTATGTCTTTCACCCATTCTCTATAAAATCTCTATTTTTGTCTGAAAGAGTAATTCAATTTTTTACAGTTCACTATAAATATATATGAATATTCTTTAAAAACAGCTGATCATTGATGTAATAATTATTTATTCACACCACTTTTTTTCTCCATAAATAATATTCTCCTTGATACAGTGTATTTCTTATTTTCTTCATCAACCAGTTTTAGAGAATAAACTTATAATTAAATTTGAAGAAAAAAATGAATAAATGAACCTTTTATTACCACACGGCACACGTGTGTTGATATTCTACAGCATAGGCATTTAAGTTTTGACATTTTATCGGACATATATACTGCAATAATACATCACAATTGAAAAGACAAACATTGCAAAAACAACACCTCAGATTTTAGCCCCAAATTTACTGTCACGGATCATAGGCAACACAACCACAACAAATTGATTCGCCACCAAAGACAAGCATTACACATCCCAAAACCACCACAATAACTCCCAAAACATAAATGTCAGGAGGCCAATGTCTATGTGTCAAGATATCAGCGATAACGAACACTTTATTAACTAGTCTTGGCTCCAAGCGCACGCAGGCGCGTCACATTTACAAATAATACATCGAGTAATAAATGCAAACCAGAAATAGTAATTGAGCATATATTGCTATGAAGAACTATAATTGAAGAGACTTACATCTCAGGATACTGCACTACACTATTCAGTGAAACCTCATAGTAACATGGTCTTTTGACATCATTATTCATCAGGTGTAATAATAAATTTGAAACTGATTACCCTCAAATGTACACAGTAGATACAACAAGCCAAAGAGTGCACAATCTTATGGGTTTACATCTAGTGACATTATTCCATATAATTTTTCTGTTATCAAATCTCTTCAAAAGCAGTTTTCCATTTTGGAACAAAATTCAAACCTATGTACAAAACGATCTATGGGTGTGTATATGGTGTGCATTACACAGGCTTTTCAATTGCCACACATCTGTGAATTCTTCTCGTTTATTAAAAATGGGCTCACTTGATGTGAATTTCTTGCTTTTCATCTTTAATGATGTAAATCACTTGGTTGAGAGCAATCCAGACAATGTTATAAAAAAGGTCTACATGTTTATCTCAGGTTATCCATACTGTACCTGCAGAATCAAAGCACATGTAGAGTGCAAATAATTTGCAAAAATTTGTCGCTGTTTTCACGAAGTGACGGTAGTGAAAAAAAATGCATTCACTTTGCGTTACGATTTTCCTCACTACCGTCACTTCCTGAAAATAGGGACGAATTATAGCAACTGAATCAGATACAGCAGGTACAATCATGAAGCTTATAGAGTAAATATTCAAATACAGTGTACCTCACAACAACTCAAAATTCAAGTACATTTTGTTTAACCCCTAATGTAATCAATTCTTCTAAGTTCCACTTTAGTTTGCCTTTGTGTAAAGTTAACAAACAGAAAATTATGGTTAGGTTGTGCAACTGTCACAATGTGTCCCCAAAATTTTATTTCATTACACAGAACAAAAGTCTCAGATTGTTCTGTTTTTTTAAAAGATTATTGAAAGCTCTCTCCAGTTTTAAATGGCTTCACAGTCAATCATCCAGTGGATAAGCTATGCAGACAAGAGGCAAAATATAAAAGACCGATCTGTCTTTGTAGTTTGTACGAATGAAGTTCTATGTTTTGTTTTGTTTTTCCTGAAAATGCGTTCTCTCCAAAGTTGTGTTGAAGTAGGTCAAGCTGATCCTGGCTAATGAGCTTGCTTTCGTGGACTTCCTGCAAGAGAGTCCTGGTTTTTCTATCTCTCCTGAATACCTTGTTTCACCACTTCAAGCTGTTTCTTGGCATCTTGCACTTGCTGTCTGGTTATATTCAGTTTCTAATCAACTCAGACAGAAAAGAATAGTCATGTTCTTTTGTAATGTCATAGGGTTTCTTTGGAGGCATGGGAACACTTTTGGATGTTGTACATGGTTTTGCTGGGAGTCTTGAGTCATGGGTCTGTTTATAGGGAGGATGTCCAGGAAAGACAGTAGGCACAGCTCTAAGAATGAGATGTGGTGTGTAACATCCTTTCCTCTCTTGGGTGTATTCCTGCATTACAATAAAAGCAAATGGAAACAATAATGAGTTTTTTCTCATAACATGACAATTGTTCTACTATTCATGCTATTTCATGTGATTTTTAAGACTGAAACTGAAAGCAGCTTCCAGCCAAATAAATAAAATAATAATGATGTCAGCAAGTCATAAGCAAATTTGATAGAAATAGTGAAGTGTGCGGTGGGATTTTTAGGCTAGCCTAGCCTAGTTGGATAACTCCTGTGATGTGAAATTTGGCAGGCTAGCCTGGCTTAGACCAAAAGCTTCAGTCTCTCTATATCGTCGGTTGTTCTACTAAGACTGCGTCTGGCTCCACTAGACCTCTGATTATATTATGGGGAATGTCAACAAATGTCAGTTTTATTAAAGAAATGATCCATATCAGATGGTTATATCTGCCTAACCTGGCTTTGCCTTTCGGGCTTTAGAAATTAGAGAGTAGAGTTTAGATCTAGAGTCTAGATCTAACTTAGATCTAGAGTCTAGTCTAGTATAGTTAAAATATAGATCTAAAGAAGTTGACATTTGAT
The DNA here is from genome assembly GCF_000002235.5 of Strongylocentrotus purpuratus. Lineage (NCBI taxonomy): Eukaryota > Metazoa > Echinodermata > Echinoidea > Camarodonta > Strongylocentrotidae > Strongylocentrotus > Strongylocentrotus purpuratus. The sequence continues at coordinate 17,086,276 of NW_022145611.1, forward strand.
TTTTATCTTGAAATTAGATAAGATAAAATTAATTGTATCGTTTTATTCTAGACTTTTCTTTAATAGAATCAAGCTCATGGAGTTATATTTCCGAGTTGGACTCTCTGGCTCTTGGAGTTGCGAGCGACTCCAGCGCAGCAGAATTTTCCCATCACCATCCCCAGAACCTTAACCCATGCCTGCCCCAGCCCGGGGGCGTGGACTGGCGCGCTCCGCTGCTGCAGGAGCTGCGGTGGCTTGTCATGACACAACCCGGGTACAGACTACAGTCACTGCATAAACTACCTTTTTAGCTCTAAAATCTCCTTATTAATCAACATAACATTAAGAAGAACTTACTTGTGAAATATTATGCAGTTCCCTTTCTTTCTTCGGTTCGAACATCCAAATGCAACGCACGAACCTGGCTTCTCCAATTTTTTCCACGTATGTTGTGCACAGTATCTTGTTGGGTCGTTCGTTTTTCTGCCCTCCTTAGTAATGGCGGCCACAGCTCCAGGTCCACACAGCAATTTGAGCGAGTACGCCCTCTAGTGTTATTAAGTATATATCTCTATGGGTTATACGTGCCTTCACGGTTGTTTCATCGCAAAGCATGCCGGGACATAATTCTAGTCCATTTTCACCTTCGCCGTGATCAGCTGTCCTGTTGCAAACAACGGGATTCTTATCGAATCAACATCATAATCTTGTACATAGTCCGCTATTCTGCAGTGATTTTCTTCCAATCCAGTATCATTTGTACGGTAAGAAAACCAAAGTTTGTGGTTATTCATTTTTATGACTAATAAAGCTGATAATACGACGTAATGAGAGTGGGCCGAGATCCAACTTAGTTTAGTAAATGTAGGCCTACGCCGCCTAGATCTAGTCCCGTATGTTCAAATGTGTGTGCATTTTAAGTAGACTGATTGTCTTTTAAGCTGCTTAAGTACACTCGTCTCGTGTTTTAGGTAGAAATGTACAGTAATATGAGATTTATGTCTCATGAGATATTAATAGACTTTCTAGATCCTATAATTGATAATGGAATAGGGTCTACTAGAATGGCCGACAGTTAGGCCTAGAAAGTGATTGCAATTAGAAATTATAAATGTAAGAAAGTAAAAGAGGCCATGAAAACGATAGATTTGTCGATCTGGATCTGGATATAAATTCTGATATCGATGAGCTCAACTTGAGCATCTACGTGTTGAAGAAGTGATAAGGATTCTTTTGTTACAATCATTCTTGTGGTCACGAACTTAATATGATTGTCTTTTCCCTTATATTTATCAGTTGCAGCATCATCGAACACGGCCGATGAAACAGAAGATAACGTGCATGTAGATGTTACGAGAGAGCTCATTTCACAATGGACAACAGAAGTGTTACGTGACTTTCTACAAGGAGGGGACTCAAGCTTGGAAATCGAGTACCGGTAGTCATTATTTGTTCTCTGCCTTGACGCGGTAGCTGTTCAGCCATCCGAGGTAGACACTGTGAGGAACTGGACAATGGATGGATTGGATTGGGGGGGTGGGGGTAGGCATGCAGAACTGGCCTACTATGTTTGTATGTACCTACTGGATAAGGACCCTCCATCACTAGAGGGAAAAATAATGAGAGACTACAAAGAGGGGAAGGCATATAGTTATTTTGCCTTGTGAAAAAATTAGATTTAGCCCCTAAAAAAGTGTTCCTTCGGGTATCAAATGACGACAGGTGAAACCTCACAGTTGTAGAATTATTATCTGTAATGTGATTTCCAAACCATGTGACAGCAAATGGTGTATGGTGTATGTTGTAAAGGTATTGTAAAATGCATTGTTTAACAATGTATAACAATGTTTAAACCGAGGTGGACGTATGGCCCTACGTGCTACCAGTGTCTGTGATATGGTGTATTAATACTGAAGCCCTAACAAAATTGTGCTTCAAAATGATCAAGAAGTGCCTCTAAAAAGTAAAAATCTTTGTTTGACCCCTTTTACCATACTCGTTTTCCCCAATAAACTGTAGTGTTATGAAAACCGTTTGGCAAACACAAAATTTGGTTTCGATTTCCAATCGTAAATATCTTGATAATCAGACAGGCGATCGGATTGTAAAAGTCATTGAGTTCCTGACTGACCTAAATTTATCATTGCAGCATGAGCTAAATCCAGGATTTTGTTTCAGAATCTGAGAGTAAGTTACCCGATCCCTTTAAATGTGTTTGCATTAAAGGTGGTACCCCCCCCCCCCCTTCTCAGCAAAAGTCCAGTGTGTAAAGTCAATACGGGCAGATCTTTTTCTTTGTTACGAGCCAGAGATTTTGGGAACACGCATGCGGTACCTCCGTTCCCGTTCCTGGAGGGGGGGGGGCGGGGGTGGTACTACTTCTTCATAAGATGTCAACTTATATGCATTGCATTAAACCTGTTGATATTGATCTAACTTGTATTCATCTCATGGTTATATTTATTTTATCAATAAAATAAAACAACACAGAGAAGGTTGTAGATGAGTACTAAGCAATCATTACTGTATGTAGGACGCCGAGTTGAAGTTATTCATGATTTATTCAAGAGAGGAAGGTCAGACAGACCTGATTTTTTAAATATTTAACGAGAGAAAAATCATAGAAACAGAGAGAGGCATCGAGAGAGATGTCGACGCTTAATGAAAGAGAAAGAGTGATAATAAGGAGAGAGGAGAGAGAAAGAGACAGAGAGGGGAGGGAGAGATAGAGAGGGAGAGCAAGAATTAGGTGTGAAGAGGAAGATCTAAGAGAACAAGAGATTAAATTTTACAAATGTACACGTTTCCATGTACCTTTACTTAATTTATATTATAATGTAAACGATATTGTGATGGTCTTTGCTTAATTTTAGTTTGCATTCTTTCCTTTAGCTTTATCTTCCAATTTACTATTCTAATTTAGTAAATGTTAGTATAAATATAATTTTGATTTCTATCTCTTCCCCTATGTCATAGCCTCCATTCTTGCTCTCCCTTCCTCATGTTAGTCCATCTCTCTTTCTCTCTCTCTGTAATGATAACCCCTCTATCAATCTTTTCTCCATCAACTCATGATATGTTCCTCCTCTTCTTCTTCTCGTTCATCATCACAATCATCATCATCATCTCAAAACTGTATTAATCAATCTATAAGACTCTTTAGATTGATCAATACAGTTCTTATAACATGACCTTTATGTACAAACAATAAACCAAATGGTCACAATCATTTAATAAAAAGTGGTAAGAACAATTATTCCAACTCTATGGGCAACAACGTAATCTCCATTTTCTCCTCCTCGTTCAAATATTAGCTTCTTTTTCATTCTTTACTTGTGTTACTTCTCTATCTCTCTGACTATACTCACAAGAAAGTAGAATCAACGGTTTGACATGAAACAGTCTAGAAAATGAACTAAATTTATTCAAGTATCAAATGATTTTGAATTACAGACAGCTTTCTCCCACGAGATGAAAAAAATATCTCCCTAACCAGAAACTGGCAAAATAACTAAATGCCTTTCCCTCTTTGTAGTCTCTTATTCTTCCCTCTAGTGATGGAGGGTCCTTATCTACTAGGTACACACAAATGTCTCTATACATAGTAGACGACCAGCTCTGCAGTCTGCATGCCTTTCTCCCCCCCCCCCCCCCCCCCCGCCCCTCTCCATCCATCGTCCAGTTTATCTCTACCTCGGATGGCTGACGGTACTCGATTTCCAAGCTTGAGTCCCCTCCTTGTAGAAAGTCACGTAACACTTCTGTTGTCCATTGTGAAATGAGCTCTCTCGTAGCATCTACGTTATCTTCTGATTCATGGGTCATAGTGTTTGATGATGCTGCAACTGATAAATAAAAGGGAAAAGAAAATCAAATTTAAGTTTGTGACCAAAGAACCCTCATGATCCTCATCACTTCTTCAACACTAGATCATGTAGCAGACGTGTATGCAGGGGGGAGGGAGTTTCGGGGGTTGAACCCCCCCCCCCCCTCCTCCAATTTTGTTTAGACTATGTGTGTGTGTTTTTGAGGAAACCCCCCCCCCTCACTTTTTTAATAACAAAAATAAATTAAACATTTTTTGTGCTAAAGGGTGACCCAAAAAAGGTGACCTTACCCCCCACCAACTGAACAAAATATCGGTCTCCCAAATTTCATATTTTCGGGGAAAAAAAGAAGGAAAAAAAAGGTGCTCTTACCACCCCCGGCTTATTCACCGGCTGGCCGAGTCGTTGTGAAATTGACTGCGTGATTTTCAAATTTTACCCCCCGGCCCCACCCCCCCTCGAAAAAATCCTCCGTACGCCCCCGTCATGTAGATCCTCAAGTAGAGCTCATTGATATCAGACTATTATATTCAGATCCAGATCGAAAAAATCTATCGTTTTCATGGCCTCTTTTACTTTCTTACATTTATAATTTCTAATTGCAATCACTTTCTAGGCCTAACTGTCGGCCATTCTAGTAGACCCTATTCCATTATCAATTATAGGATCTAGAAAGTCTATTCATATTTCATGAGACATAAATCTCATATTACTGTACATTTCTACCTAAAACACGAGACGAGTACGAGTGTACTTAAGCAGCTTAAAACTAAGACAATCAGTCTACTTAAAATGCACACACATTTGAACATACGGGACTAGATCTAGGCCTACATTTACTAAAGTTGGATCTCGGCCCACTCTCATTACGTCGTATTATCAGCTTTATTAGTCATAAAAATGAATAACCACAAACTTTGGTTTTCTTACCGTACAAATGATACTGGATTGGAAGAAAATCACTGCAGAATAGCGGACTATGTACAAGATTATGATGTTGATTCGATACGAATCCCGTTGTTTGCAACAGGACAGCTGATCACGGCGAAGGTGAAAATGGACTAGAATTATGTCCCGGCATGCTTTGCGATGAAACAACCGTGAAGGCACGTATTCTCCATCGTCTACTGTATTTTGTAAACAAAAGCGAGATGCATGATGGGAAATAAAGCGATAAAGCGGAACAACTGTGACCGACCTTCAGTTCGACATTTAAGGGACATTGCTCCTCGATCGGACATCATTTAACCGACTTAGGTCTCTTTAGTTTGAGCCTCAGGGTAAATCATTTATTTATTAGAAATTGGACGTTGGTCGATGTCACGGCCGGGGAGCATTTGTCGTACAATCGTAACATTAGGCGGATCCAGGGAAGACCTTATCCCAATGTGATTAAAACCTAAAGATCATGATCAAATCAAAATAGAACGAATTAAGCGAGTTGAGGGGGAAAATTCACCCCTGCACCCTGCCCCCTTCCCCGCCAACGTGGAGGTTTTGGTTTCTTTCTTATTTCTTTTATTTTCTCTTCTCTTTTAAAAAAAATAAATTTCTTTTCTTTTCTTTTCTTTTCTTTCTTTTCTTTTCTTTCCTTTGTTTCTTTTCATTTATTTTTTTTTCTTTTCTTTTTTTTTTTTTTTTTTTTTTTTTTTTTTTTTTCTTTTTTTCTTTTCTTTACTTTTCTTTTCTTTTCTTTTCTTTACTTTCTTTTCTTTTCTTTTCTTTTCTTTTCTTTTCTTTTCTTTTTTTTCTTTTCTTTTCTTTTCTTTTCCTTTCTTTTTTCTTTTCTTTTCTTTTTATATTGTAAAGTATTTTGTTCTTTCTGAAATCAAATCCACCCCTCCCCCTAAAAAAAAGCAACAACTGCGCATTGTGTAAAGAGGACGCTCTTTTAGAAAATGTTTGTTCCTTTGTTTTTATTTCTGCCTTTTTAAAAATAGAACATAATCATATACATAAAGTAACAATTATTTCTTTATTATACATAATTATACATTTTTTAAGTGCATTAAATAAGATGAATACAAACACAAATATTTTTCAATGAAGAAAGATAAATTACAGAAAACGCAGGAGACCGCCATTATGTCCGTCTGCATGATAGATTCAGGACGTTTGGATGACAGACAAGGGAAGATATTTGTGTTGTGTCTGATCCTATCAAACCCGTATACAGACAACCTGTGTTTTTTCCTTCTCTGCCTCTCTATTCCGTCGTAAATTAGGTAAAGTGTCATTGAGTAATCAGAAAAAGTAAAATGTGAAAAATGAGGAAACAAATTATCTTCATCCCCAACCCCCCCCCCCCCCCCCAGTTCAAGATGGAAAACCAAGGTACCAAGGAATCCTAAAAGCTCAACATTTTTTTTAAATATACCATTATAAAACAAAAATGATAATAATAAATGTACTTATATAGCGCCAAATCCACTCTATGGAGTACTCAAGGCACATGTAGAATTAAACAAAAGAATATATTCTTGATTTTTAAAGCCATTTCAAGACATCACATCCCCCCCCCCCCCCCCCCCCCCGACCCGAATATTTATGCCTCTAAAACTCTGCTGGTACTTTTAAATTTTCTCATAAAACCGGCCTCAAATTGACTCCCCCTAGATCTCGACCTAAAGCTCCCGACTCGATCATGCTGACAAAGAACACATTCTAGAAGAGCGTCCTCACTAAATGCGGAACTCCTCTGTTTCCATTTACGCATGCGCTTTATCGTGTTTAGCTCGAGAACTAGAGAGAGAGAGAGGATGAGAGAGAGAGAGCAAGATAGATCTGTGGATATCATGCTAACAAAACCCTGCTTTCGATAATGAAACATTATGCGTATAGTATGTACATCAAAGATGGCTGGAGTGTACTGTCCGGATCAGGTCGTGATTAAATTCTCAAGAACCTGTACTGCAAGAGAATTCATCCAGTGATCAAGACGAGCAATTCTTTGGTTAATAATTATGTGTGCCGACGTCGGATATGTTGGACTTTCTATTTCTCTGTCTCACAATGCAATTCAATGAATGATCACCGATTTTTGTGTCACAGGACATGCAGTTGAATTGCAGTATACACACAGTGCGGAGCAATGAACACCATGCAAAGATTCACCAATTATCCGAGGCGAGGCCATGATAATCGTCATACTAGTTCGGTTGTTTTGTTTTTATCAGGACTTTTATGCTTGTTTGAACTAAACAGCACTTCCAAAGCCTGATACGGTATTTTCACAGATCTAAATTTTGCTACATAGTGTGAGCTGGTTGTGTAAAACGAGCTTGCGTTGAGATCAAGTCTTCTCTTATGATATGATGGCCACTGTAGACTATGAATCTGAAGATTACAAGAAATGGAGGGGCTTGTTTGTTAATGCCCTTCGGAAGGTGAGTAGAACTTTGCTTATAATCTTTTAGAACATGATATGTAAAAAAACATGTTTTAGACAATATCGTCTTAAATCCCAGATAAAAAGTAGTACGATCAGATTAAAGAACTTGTTAAGAATCGATAGATCAAGCTAAATAAATCAAGGAAACATGTGAACGAACAAATGAAAATGAAAAAAAAAAGATTGATTATGAGTAATTATACAGTGTACTTACTTTAATTTACTTTACTTTAATACACGATGTTGTAGCCAAACATCATGGTAAATCAAGGTAAATTAAGGTAAAGGTAAATTATGTTGTCTTCTCTTATGAGTCTTAAAACCACATGAACCACACCGCACGTTGGCTCTCATGCTACTGAATACAGATGCATGTGTAATATATACATTATATAGATGACTGTTGTCTCTTACTTAAACTTTGAATGTGATTCATTTTCGTTTGCATCATTGTGTAAATGTAATCGGGTGGGGGCGCTCTAAAATCCGTCATAGATTTCTTGCACTGCTGGTGTCCTTAGTAGGGAGAAACGTTGGATTTATAAAGTGTACACTAACATGCTGCTGTCTTCATTTTTAGAGTTTTTGTTCTTAAATATGCTGTGCAGGACTGCAGGTATTGTGCCAGTGGAACTTAATTTGAAATGTAACCTTGATAGCCATCAGCTTTTTTCATAAAAATAATAAAATCAGAGAAATATATTGACAGTGCTATAGCACAAGCACAATGTTGAGAGAAAAAAACAGCCAATATACATGTACTCTGCAGAGAAATTCATGAACATTGAAGATTAATGAAGAAGTGGCTCCACAGAAAAAAACTTATCTTCAGGATTGAGGTATTTGTATGTGAACCTTAGATTCTTCTTCTTCTTCTTCTTCCAGTATAGTACAGTCCGCCGTTGGCGTATTATCGTACCTTGTGTACAGTGTTTGTCAAGTGCCGAGTGTACAGTGCAAGTAAAAAGGCTCTACAAGAATTCTATGTGCAAGATTTCGTAGAATCTTAGATGCAATCTGCCTTCTCATGGCATTCATATTGCAATATGTAGATAAAAACATTAAAAAGTGTAGGAAAGTTAAATCTAGATACATGTTATCACACGATAAGCTTACCAATGCCTTTCCTTCTTTTGTACTGTAATCATGAATTGTAGCAGAAGATTATTGCATCTAATTCTTTTTCTTCCTCATCTGTATCAGTGGTCAGACGCTGAGCCTCAGAATCATGTTGCAAAGCGATTATATCCAAGCTTAAATATAAGCACAAAGAACTTCAAGATGAATGTTTTTTCATTGGTGTCTTACCTTGCTTACTTAAAAATTGGAGTGTATGCTAGCTAGTAAGCGCCAACCGCCAAGGTTGCAGAATGTCCTTGGTAAACTTTAGGGGTCAAAGAAAATACGACAGAATCTGAGGATATTATTTTTTCAAACCTGGACTCCAGGATCAGGAATCTCCAAAACAGTGGAGGGATCAACTAAGAAAAAGAAGAAGATATCATGATGAGTGCATGGAACTGTTAGAAGATGCATTCTGTTCCATTTGTGCCTGCCTGGCTTACTCTTGAAATATCTCATCTCATAGGAAGAGAACAGGATTGCTGAATGTCCTTTGGGGTTGAATAAAATACAACAACATGAGTGTCTCATTTCTAAGATAAAAGGTGTTCCATGGGTGCCTGACCTGGCTTACTATTGGAGTGTCTGCTAGGAAGAGAAAAGGATAGCAAAATGTCCTTTGGCAAACTTTAGGGGTCAAAGAAATCCAACAGCACCTGAGGATCTAGCATTGAGGACTCAAGTTATGTATAAGCAGTTGAATGTAGTTCCTCTTTTCAAGGAACACTCGGAAGATGACTTTTTTCTTCCATTGGTGCCTAGCTTACTCTTGGATTGTCTCCTAGGAAAAGAAGAGGATTGCAGAATATCCTTTGGTTTACGGGTCAAAGAAAATACAAAGTACCTGAGTCCTGAGGATCTTATTTCCAAGCATCAAAGATAATTTGAGAAGCACAAGGAACCTACTAGCTAGAACCTACTCTTGGAAGATCAGCTGTATACCAGGGATGCTTTGATTGTGTTATTATTTGAGTGGCTGCTGAGAAGAGAACAGAATTGTATAATTTCCTTGACTCCTTTGGTTTCAGGAGTCAAAGGCAAATTCAACAGAACCTGAGGATCTCATTTCCAAGCATCAAGAATATCACAATGAAAACAAGGGACTCAAAGATGAAAATGGTGAAAAGACGGAAATGAAGGAAGGAAGAAATTGAATATTCATGAAGGAAAAAATGTTATCATCGAAGATCAGTAAAATCATAGGAATTTAATACTGTTCCTAATGTTTTCATCTTGCCTCCCAATACCCTTTTGGACTGATTTTTCAACTTGTCTTCAAAAGCTAAATGGCAAGCCCTTTAAAACCCGTCTACACTAGTTTATCCAGGAGGGATTAGACCTCCCTGCAAGGTCACTGACAGGTGGTTATCTCATCAAATAAGCTCCTAATTAACATAAAAAAAGGGATCATGGGGAACTAACAACCACTGATTAGGCGCAAGTAGCTATAGGTAGTGCAGTGGGGCTTTAATGTAAAGTAGAACTAATACAAATTCTTTTCAAAAGTAGTCAACCTTGGGTAAGTCGACCTTGGCGAGACTGGGTCACTGGGTGAAATGCGTCAACTTGGACAATCTTAGAGTTAGATTTGTGTCGTAGAAATACCGCTTATGCTTACTTGTACATGTATGTTGTCCCTAAATTGACCTAACTCAGCTTTCAACTAATTAAATAGGAGCTATCTAGACTTAGTTATTTGACAACCAGGCTTAGTAAGGTTTTATGAATATGAGCCGTGGGCAAATTTATTTAGTGTCAACTTGTCAAGCCCTATCCAACAAAATGATGACAAAACATTTAGCACAGTATTCAAACATACAATGTCTTACTGCCAGTGAACGTTCGTCTCAAACATATGTAAACAAAGAATATTCCTTCGTAGCGTAACTTACGCAAGAAGATCATGTACGCACATCTGCAAACAAGTCCCCCTGGGACTGTGCAACTGTCATAAAGAGCTGATTTGCATATGAATGCTACTGGATGAATACCCTGGGAAGAGAGTACCTGGAAAGGAATGGCTACTTAGTTCCTGATCAGGAGCAAGGTAGTGGTAATTACCAGCTGACAACTCGTGGTCATAACAGCAACAACTACCATGTACGGCCTCTCTGGCTTCAAAGTTGTTGACAGCAGCTACAATTAAAACTTTTGAAGAAAAAACAATTGTATTTTTATGTTCACTGTTCACAGGAGGTACCATTTAGATCTTCTCAATGTATTTAAAAGGTGAGATTTTCTCTGAAGTGAACTAAGTATCAGTTTATATTTGTACAGATCTGTTTCATTTTCATTTTATTCCATTTCCAGGAACATACGAGGGTCAAAGAATACAAGAAAATGAATTACAATAATGAAAACAATAACGGGGGAAAAGCCATCAATTAATGCCTGGGGATTACCAAAAGAAACTTTCTGTAGGAGGCTCTCCTCATTAGTTGATTGTATAATACCTAAATATACACAAATATACATAAATATATATAATGTCATAAGATATAATTTAATATCAAAAATATACAAAAGAAAAATCATGAGATCATTAATATGAAATAATCATATGTTGTCCAACTTACATGTACATGCAAACATGTACATCTATGGTACATGTACATGTACAGTGGACCTGTGCGATATCTTGCACCAATTAGGCATCTTGGATTCATGATTTTAATTTTGTGCTAAATTAAAAACAGATTTACCACAGTCCACAGGTATTGATGTTTAATTTTTCATGTACCGGTACTGCACACAGTTCTGTAATTCTATTTGTGTGATTCTATTGTATGATTTCACTAAAGAGATGAACAGAGACATGTACATGTAGGGCTATATGCCTGTAGTTAAATACATATATTGTATTGCTTCTTCATTTCATTATCTGCATATACATGTACATGTATGATGTATACAAAAAATGGATAATTTTCATTTTTTATTTGTTATTGGAAGGGGGGGGGGGAAACATTTATGTGTAATGTGTCTGTTATTTGTTAGACTTCAATATATAGGCATATATTATGTAGAGGTGTCGTGGTCTAGTGGATATGTCACTGGACTAGGGCTCTGTTCGAGTTTGAGTTCCGCCCTCGAACTATGTCCTTTGGCAAGACATTAATCTACATTTGCCACACTCGACCCAGGTGTGTGGTAAATGGGTACCTGGCAGGAATTAATTCCTTGAAATGCTAGAGCGCTGTAATGGCAGTGATGATGTAGCCAGGAAAATAATGGAGTGCTAATAGTGTCAAGTCTGACAAACATACATAATGTTAGTGCTATACAATAACCCACTATTATTATCATTATTATTATTATTGTGTAACTCCTTCATTAGTCTTCGACTGCATATATATAACAAAAAGTAAATTTTCCCAATATTATTTTTTTTTTAGGGAGGGTGGGTGGGGGGGGGGGGGGTATTTGTATTTCTTATAGGTCAAATGTCAACTCTATCTCAGTAACATTATCAAGTATGGAGGAGTGTATGACTCAGAAGTGTGGGCTGGTGGCTATCTTGAATTAGACTCCTGTTTGGCACGATGATGAGTAACGTTTCAGTATTGGTTTTCCTCTTGGGCACAATTTACAGACTACATGAGAAGTGTTTGATTGCAGGGAAGTCTTTTAGCTTCTCTTTTACTGTTTATCAATGTAATTAAGCGATGAATACTTCATGCAGGCTGTTTTATTTTCCACAAGAGGAGAACAACTAAGAGATGGGGGTGATTTAACTGAGGAATGATATTCTTGTTGTAGACATGATGCCTGTCTTACTTTTATAGTTATTGCCCCATTATGTATTCAATGTAGGACTACAATAGTCTTTACAATCTAATACATGTCAAGTTCATGTGTGTTTATTTTTTGTATACTCATTACAGTTGTTTGCATTTGTTATGTAATCAAGGAGCAACATTTTGGCTTACATTTCCAGGATACCCATTCCTTAATAGCCTGATCCATGTATCCTACAGTATATCTTAACTATCTGACTGCTGAATTCTCTCTCTCACATAGACTTAATACACGAGCTACCAGGTTCCAGTAGGCAAAGGGTTAACAAAGGCAATCACACTAAAAGTATGTGAAACTCCATGTAGAAACAACAAGTCGGGCCCAATGAAAACAAAATTGAATTTGCATTACGAGGACATCCCGAAATAGAGTGAAATGAAAGGGCTGTAACCTAGATGTTCTTTCTTCATATGAACAACATATAATTTCATGCCTGATAAAATGTTTGCTCATGTCCTCTGTCCCACAAAGCTTGACCCCACGTAATCAGCAAAATATGACGAAGGCTTTTGGATCTCAGATCCGTTGATTACTGCTGCAGACGCATTAGTCACCCCTACACTGCCGCCACTACTCGTCCTGTACCGCTATTCACAGCAGCAGCACGTGCACTTCTGCCACACATACACACAGACACTTGTTTACGCATATGTGTTAAGAGTCAAAGGAGCAAAGAGAGACATATGACATCAATGTTGCCATGGCGACGGCAGGGCAATTTAGAAAGTTTTCTGGAGGGATGCAGAAGGAAATTGCAGTGCTCACATAGAGCTTTGAAAAAACATCTTATTCCCACTTGGAATGGCTTCTGTGCTTGCTTCTTCTCCAGTCCGGGCGGGCGGTAGTAGGGTGGGAGCCTTTCAAGGTATAAACACTGACCCGATGTGGGTGTGATGATTAGAGAGAGCCTCAACATGATGATCACATTGGCACCATACGATGTACATTCAGGGATTGGGTCAGAAGGATTGCTAAGATATTGTAATCGTACTGGAATGGTATATAGAGCCAATCCATTGCTTTGAGACAATTTACAATCACCTCACTTTTAAATTAAATTATAATAATATAGTTGGGAGAATTCAGGAATCGATCAGATCAGTCTTTTCCAATTTGTATCAATAATAATGGTCTGTTTTCACTCAAACTTCAGATTATCTTTAATTGTACATCTAGCAATGAATCTACTACCTTAGCACTATTTTCTCTCATCTTAACAATGTTACCAAGTCCCTTTAATATTGCGTTTTATAAGCATAAGTTACATGTAACCTTACGCAAGATAACCATGGATTAAATTAAATAATACAATGTGCACCAAGCCATGACAATAACATCTTTGCATAAGCTAATCCAATGATTCGATAAGCATTGAATAAAAATATAGTGCTTTATATATATTAAATATCTTGTACATAAACCTTAAATAAACATATTCCTGAAAAAAAAAGGGTAGACAGAGAGGATTTCTTCTGGATTAGTTGGTGTTGTGAAGTGATGGGTAATGAAATCAGTTAAAGTGACTTCTCCCAGGGCAGTGGCAGACAGAAAAACAGCCCAGAATAGAAACGGTCGGTCGGTCGGTCGGTTGGTCTGTCTGCCAATCCCAGGGTAAGGGTTGCTTAACCAAGGTAGACATGAGCTACTCACCCCAGTCACTAGACGAGTGTAGGAGACAGGTCATTAGAAATTCACTTATTATTCACCCATTGCCTGCCTGCCTGCCTGCCTGCCTCCCTGTGACCTTAACAAACGTGGGCTACTGTTTTGATGTCTGTGGGTATAGCAACTGCAGAAATATGATTTTGACCCATAAAAAAAAGGGGGAGCATGGTAACAAATTATCATAATGATGATATTGATGATGATGATGATTATAGCAGTATGAGAATGAAAGTAATGATGATGATGATGATGTTGACGATGATGATGATATTGATGATGATGATGATAGCAGTACGAGAATGACAGTAATGATGATGATGATAAGGATGATGATGAGATATTGTTGATGATGGTGATGATATTGATGATGATGATGATAGCAGTATGAGAATGACAGTAATGATGATGATAAGGATGATGATGAGATGTTGTTGATGATGATGATATTGATGATGATGATGATGATAGCAGTATGAGAATGACAGTAATGATGATGATAAGGATGATGATGAGATGTTGTTGATGATGATGATATTGATGATGATGATGATGATAGCAGTATGAGAATGACAGTAATGATGATGATAAGGATGATGATGAGATGTTGTTGATGATGATGATATTGATGATGATGATGATGATAGCAGTATGTGAATGACATTAATGATGATGATGATGGTGATGATGTTGAGGATAATAATGATATTGATGATGATGATGAAATTGTGAATAAGGAAGATGAGGATGATGATCTCAGCTTCTATATCACTGATATCTGTAGAGGTTAAAGATTAGGAATCGAAATGCTAAATGGTTTGTTGAATTGGAACAGGGATTCATAGCCCAAGCCGAGCACTTCACTGAGGAAAATCACTAATCATCTAATACAAAATGTAATGAGAGATACATATAAATCAATGCCATAGGTCCCATGTGGCTTATCTACATATGTACATGTACCACCATTGAATAACCTGTAGTAGTGTAGTCATGTAAATTGTGCATTTTTTCGTATTAGAGATAAAGGTAACATGCCTTACAACAGAAAGTGGCAGGAATCTGCAACAATTTGAGAATAATTTTAGGAGATATGTAAGCCAAAAGCACTGTCCCATTTAACAGCCCAGAATAGAACAAAACATTGTAGTTCTGAGTACATTTTACATCATTTATTTGGGCTAGACCCAAATTTGTCAGCAATTACGGCACATGTGACCTACATGTAAGCATCGTCATGTGATAGTTTGTAGTGCATGTAGTTAAAAGCAAAAATTGGCAATATCCATACAGAGCCATAAATGATGGTGGAAATGCAAATCAGAAAGAACTCTTTTGATCTAGCATGATGCTCCTTGGCCTAGTTTTTGTTTGGTTGATGGCAAAGGGCATACAGTACTTCTGTGGTATAATTGATAGTTTGGTCTCTGTAATCCCTTCGAGCCTGTGAGTCAGGGTAGACAGAGAAATTGTGTGTAATGATTTATGATCACTGAATCAACAATAAACACAATGGTTTATACCTGTAGGGTAGAGGAATGTGGTAAAAGAACCAGCACGCAACTGAGGCATACATGTACAGTGTAGCTCAGACTGGTACTATTGACACTTTCACACCAGAGGAAATATACATGTAGTATAACCGTATAACGAAAGGAGCATACACACAGGATGAGAATATTGTGTGAAGAACAGCTAGTTTTTGGAGAAGTCACGGTAGCTAGTGCATGTGTACATGTACAGATAGGTACAAGAGTGAATATGGAGGAGGAAAGATCTCATTCAGCGCGCCCTGAAGAAAAGCTACACAGAGTTATTATTAATCTTATCATATACATGATGTGGTTTATATTGTCTTCATATGAAATGTATGAATTTACTTGTCTGAATGGGGTTCATGTCTTGCTACCCTGTTCGTATTTACAGTGGGGAACTAAATGCTTCCATATTGTGACAGGAAGTTGTCTCCCTGTCTGTACGGAATGAGTGAAGCTAGTGCTCCCTATTCCTGTTGCTATTAGTTACTAGTTAACAGCATTCTCTGGCTCCAAGATTGATTATGGCCTTGTGCAACTCCTGGATATAGGCCTGTCGTTTAAACCTTTGTGAGATCGCAGTCGATCAGGTCACTCATCTTGGCTACGTCACTTCCTGCACCACTAGCTTCTATTCTCTTATTCTAAATTTTCATATGTGAACTCATTCCAGGCCTTGCTGTCTCTTCATGTTGACCTCTAATGCAAATCTGTTAATCTTCACTTTAAATTGTAACCGTTTTGTTGCTGGTCCGTATTAGACTGCTAGTGTAAAAGTGGTTTCATCCTTCTTGACTGGAAACATATCTTCAGTCAGTACAAGGAATGTACATGTAGATCGCTAGTCACATCCACATTAAAATTGCTCAAATATTTGAATTCTTTTTCTCTCAAGCGGTATTCGGCAGAGCTGTAATCATATGTATAAAATCTTTCAAAATTGCAGATTAAAAGGATTTCTTTGCTATGACTGGTGTCACCTAGGGGCTTAGTGTCACCAAACATAAATACAGTGGCATTATTATAATTGTAAAAATGTGCACAGCATCAAGAACTTACATACAGTGTATGAATTGTACTCTTTATTATTTTGTTATTATCTCTGTATTTATTTAAAGTCTAGGCAATATTTTTAAATGAATCAAACAGTGAGAATTAACCTGCTTTCGTACATGTATGTGGGTGTGATGTAGGTGCTCCCTCCATTGTTATCCTTTTCATGGTTTGGTAAGTCAGTAATCAAAGATTAGCCTGGTAAATATGGAATATTGCTATTTATTTACTTAATTTATCAGGTACCTGTACCTATAGACAGACCTCCATCTTTTCCCTTTATATGCAAAGCCACCAGTTTGTTAATTCTAAACACATGTATGGGGGGGGGGGGGGGGAGAGATTTTCAGATGTAATATCTTCATGCTCTACATGTTTATTTAGAATATGTGATAACATATTTTCCCCTCTCTTTTACCTCTCTTCCTATATCTCTCCTTTCAATATATTATCTCTTCTCTTCTCCCCCTCTCCCTCTCTCTGTATCTCTCCCTCTCTCTTTCTCCTCTCTACCCCTCGCTCTTGCACCTCTATACTTCTATGCTTCCATCTCTCTCTCTCTGCAGGTGCAGCAGCAGGTTCATTCCAACCTGCAGGCGGACGAGGACTCCTTGGAATACATTGAAAGTCTCATCATCTGCCTCCTCAACATGCTGTGCAGCGTCCAGCCCCACAGCGTCCACGAGATCGAGGACAGGGTTCAGAAGACCTTCCCTCGCCCCATCGACCAGTGGGCCATCAACGACGCCCGTCTGGCCCTGGAGAAGGGGCGCAAGAAGGCTCCCCTGGTCCTTCCGGTTGAGAAGATACACCAGCTCTTGAGGGTGAGCCAAGGTTTTTTTTTTTTTTTTGCATCTATATAACTGTTTTAGGCCTACTATAATTCAATTCAAATAAGTAATAACCTGACTTTATCAGTTTCACTTTGAGGGGAAGTCCCTCTTAACATCATGCTGTTTTTAATAAATCAGACAATGGGAGAACAGAACAGTAACAATTTGTGTATGATTTGATAAAATAATAGGAAGTTATTAATTTGTTTGTTAATCAAAATCATCAAACCCTAATTGGCAACTCTGTGGTTTCCTTTGTGAGCAGCTCTTTGATTGTTTTGAAACAACGCTGCGTGGTAGCTCCATTGCGGTCCTTACTTAAGTGATGTGGTGGCACAAACTTTGATATAGTTCTACTGGTAGTTTTTGTTGGAAAAATAAGTTATGAAGTTTATTCACAAGATTGAAAAAACTTCATGTCAACAGTGCAACACAATTTGCTGGTAAGGTGTGTGGAGTTATTCTAGATATGTCCTGTACCATTGTACCATAACTGGTATTAGGCCTGAGTCATCACGGGTTTTGCCGAACCCGGGTTTGACTTGAAAATTTCGGGCGGGGACCGGGTACCCGAAATTTTCACCACTGCACTGACACTAAAAATCGTGTGCATGCAGCGGCGGGAGTTAGACTAAGTTGCTGTTCTAATAATGCGACGGAAAAGACAGTTACTGCTTTCAAAACAATAAAATAATCAATGGAATTAAATTAAGATGCTTTAAAAAATAAATGGATATCGTTTCAGTTGACGGTAGGTGTTTTTATCGCTCTAAAATTGAGGCTGCAAGAAAGGAATCACGCTTCGTGGTACCGATCGCGTGCGTTCAGAAACGGAAGTGGAAATAGATCTATGACCCACTGAAGACAGAGCAAGAAAATGCCACACACAAGACTAAAATGTTGATCAGACTATTGCAATTAAATCGTAATACTAAAGGCATTAATTTAATTGTCAAAATATATCCACAACATAATGGTTTACCCTTGATAGTTTGATGAAGGAAAATAAATTAAAGCTCTTGAAATAACATCGAAGTGCCTTTCGTTCGTTCTAAAAATGCGTGTATAAATAACGGCAAGCAGAAGTTACGAGTCAAGCTTGATATGCACGTTTACATCCCTACACCGTCATCCGACCTGATCGGAACAATAAGCATTAAACCAATTAAAAAACATCACGGAAGACTTTAAGGGACTCCAATTCAACAAAATTACCGTAAAATAATTATTTGCTTTGACGAATAATACTATAGATATTCATAATATCTTACAGAAATAATGATATTTCATGAGCTACGTACTCGATATCGAGTTCAGCTAGCCATCATTTTGAAATGAGACGTAGTTGTCATACAGTAGAGTGTAGAGGGCAGTATGCAGAAGAGAGAGGAAAAAGCGCGGGCCTGAGATCACGTGATATTCACGTGACTATTACGTGATTTTTTTTTTCCCTCTCTAGCTGCGAGCTGCCGCATTCTGCGCTGCATGCATGACAACTACGTCTCATTTCAAAATGATGAATAGCTGAACTCGATATCGAGTACGTAGCTCATGAAATATCATTATTTCTGGAAGATATTATGAATATCTATAGTATTATTTGTCAAAGCAAATAATTATTTTACGGTAATTTTGTTGAATTGCAGTCTCTTAAAGTCTTCCGTGATGTTTTTTAATTGGTTTAATGCTTATTGTTCCGATCAGGTCGGATGACGGTGAAGGGATTTAAACATGCATATCAAGCTTGACTCGTAACTTCTGCTTGCCGTTATTTATACACGCATTTTTAGAACGAACGAAAGGCACTTCGATGTTATTTCAAGAGCTTTAATTTATTTTCCTTCATCAAACTATCAAGGATAAACCAGTATGTTGTGGATATATTTTGACAATTAAATTAATGCCTTTAGGATTACGATTTAATTGCAATAGTCTGATCAATATTTTAGTCTTGTGTGTGGCATTTTCTTGCTCTGTCTTCAGTGGGTCATAGATCTATTTCCACTTCCGTTTCTGAACGCACCCGATCGGTACCACGAAGCGTGATTCCTTTCTTGCAGCCTCAATTTTAGAGCGATAAAAACACCTACCGTCAACTGAAACAATATCCATTTATTTCTAAAGCATATTTATTTGATTATATTGAAATATAAGTTTGTGAATTCCACATTTTTAGTTCTATATTTCAAAATATCAGTGTGAAATTTAATTTTGAAAAACCCGAAACCCGAAAACCAAAAACCGGGTTTCAGCTCGACGGTCGGGGCCCGGGCGGGGACCCGTTTCGACTCAGGCCTAACTGGTATAGTCATTGTAGTCCCATATATGCTGTTTTGACTGCCGATTCAGGGTTTGAGGTGACCTGATTTTGACTGTCATTGCACATAGGCCTCATCGAGAATTTTTGATATTTTCTTTTACGAAAATACTCTGGCCTTTACGCCAGCAAATACGGTAGGTCCTATAAGCTCTCAGTCTCATGAGCTTGCAATTTTGTAAAGTCTGACAAATATAAATCGTCATGCCAGTGTAGTATTTTGTATTCTGCATGCAAAATATGGCATGATCTTTGTACAGCGTAGGTTTTAATTATGGTAAAGAATATCCAGGGCAGCTACTAGATGGGAGAGAATTTCATTCAAAGGGGATTTCCCATTTATTTTTATGACAAGATAGTTTACACTCGTGTTTTGGTAGTCTGGTTCACAACAGTTGTGCAGTGTGGTATTACTAGTACATGACACTTGGTCATTTGGTAAATGTTAAGTATTTTATGGTTATGAAGTGAGCATGTAACCCAAGTCCCTGAAGATTTCATAAAATAAGGCCCAGAGCAATCGTCGCTGGAGCTTAAATGTTTTTCAGAGAGCCTGTTCAAGTTTTATTTCAGTTGTACATCTAATCTTTAGGAGTTTGGCTCATTTCTTTTTTTCCTAATACCTGACTGAGTATAGTAGTTTAGTGAAGGAAATATTTTGGAAATGCCAATGCAGCCTCTACAAATAGGAGCAAAAGATTTGGTTATTACACTAAAACTGTTTGAAAGGATCTAACAAAAGGGTGTAGCCGGACCAAAATTTCTCCCTTTAGTTAAAATGGTTTTTAACCTGAATTAAAAAACTATATCAAGGCCTGTGTTACTGTAAATTATGGGTTACATAATGCTAGCATGTGCCTGGGGTATCAAAGGCTAGTACTCTTTTCACACTGGTTTTGCTTAACCCCGTACTTTGCTTAGCCCCGTACTATCCTTAACCCCGGACTATTATGTTTGGCTTTTCACACACGCTGTTTTTAGTCCCGTACTAGCGCCTATTCCGGAATAAGAAAAGTCACGCTGTTCTCACTGCAATTCGTTACCCCCGGATATTGTGAATGTTATGATTGGACAGTGGGCCCCTTACTTCGCATCTGGCCAGCTGCGATACGCTCCATTGCGTAGTACCGGACTATTTTTCGTTTCTGTTCTCATTCATTTGCTTGGCACCGCAATTGCGGGGTTAGCAGGAGTTAGCACCACAATTGCGGAGTTAGCCCTGCTATTTTGCAGGGTTAGTTAACCCCGTACTATAGGTGGGGTTAGCCAACTTTAGCCCACTTTGGTAAAAGCTAGTCTGAACAGAAAGTGGAATAGGCTTAACCCCGTACTATAGGTGGGGCTAAGACCCCCCCCCCCCTTAACCCCACCTGTAGTACAGGGTTAAGCAAAATATTGCCAGTGTGAAAACAGTATAAGTGGGAGCAATGAGTTATTAGCTTGAAAATCAGGCATTGGTGGGAGGGGGATCATAGGCTTAAAAAAAAGATTAACTGTGTGATTTCTTTTAACAAACAAGTGCTTTGAAATTAAATTTTGATAAAAATTGAATTAATCACACATATGTAGCAAATATTTTTCTTCTACCCCCGCCCCCATCCCCCCTGTGACCTCAAATCTAAATGTATACATCATTTAAATTTACTTCTATTCCACAAACAATGTATGAAATGAAAAATTTGAGATCAAACACTACCAAGTCCAATAGATTCTATATGATCAGTGAGCCCATACTACTACTACATGTAACACTCTCCTTGCCCTTTCGCCATGTAATTTGAGTGTCGTTTTCTTTGTTTTGGGTTTTTACTATGGTTTCTAGGAAAGAAACTGAAACTAGCCCCTGGCTCCTAGCAGCATCCCTGGGAGTGTATTGAGTCCAATCAATCTATTGCCATGGCTTCACCAACCCCTTATACTGTACGACAGACAGACACGCACAAGGGGTTGACATTGGACGTGTGCCAGTAGTAATGAGAAGGAGAGTTCTCATCAGATATCATCTTGTCTGCCCCTCTCTCTCCCTCTCCCTCCCTCTCTCTCTCTCTCTCTCTCTTTCTCTCCCTCTTTCTCCCTCTCTTCCTCTCTCTCTCCCTCTCTCCCTCTCTTTCCCTCTTTCTCTTTCTCTCCCTCTTTCTCTCCCTCTCCGACTTCTTTACGGTAATGAGCCACTGTGAGATGGAGTTTCGAAACGAAATTATTGGAAAAAAGAAATTGTGCAGCGATTCCAGGGATTCGTTGTAAATTATGTGCAGTAGAGCTCTGGAAATTTCCAGTCATTATGTGATTATACAAACATGTAGTATGACTTGCCTAGGGCAGGAGGTGGTCGTTGATTTGAGTTTTTCTCACTATTATATGGTGTAATTCTTTTATTTAGGTCACGTAATCTTTATAGTTAATAAATGCAATTTAGAGCAAATTATGAAACTTAGTATTATTGCCAATGAAACCAAATCGTGGAAAAGTATTCAGATATAACAAACAAGGCCTATATTTGTATTTTTTTTTTATAAAGAAATACCATGAACAGATAAATATGGTAGGAGTTTTGGGCCAAGGGTGGTTGGGGTGCAAGTCCATAAGGCAAAATGAAAGGAATAAAAAGGATTTTCACATTTGCTGGTTTTAGAGTGCTCATCCCCCCCCCCCCTCCGATTTCCCCTGGTTACACAAATGAGTTCACATTATTTGTTGAATTCCTAGAACAAGCTGTATTTCTTCCTGCCAGTTTCACCTCTGTGAAGCCCAACTAGGATTTTTGTAAGGAAGATATAATTCATAATTCAAGGTGATCCATTTAAGTGACAAACATGTACAATGTAGTCCATTGTTAGCAAGAAGGAATTTTATAGATTTAGGAAAGGAGCAAAATATACTGCAACTTTCAACGTTTGTAGTCTTCAGTTCGGATTCCAGGGAAGGAATGATATTGTCTATATTTAAAGAGCAATCCAACCTGTGTAATAAGTTCATTTGTATGAAAGTAGAAAAATAAGATGACCAATAATAAGAAAGTTATAAGTGTTTGAAATATGAGATCACTAAGTTTATGCAAATTGGCAGTTGATCAGTGAATTTAGAAGTAGTTGCGAATAACTTTCCTGTTTGTTTTAAAATAATATGATTAATTTTTGTTTTTTCTCCAAAGTGCCTTCTCCTTTGAAGCACTATTCAAAATATATGAATATGGATAACATATTATAGGTTCTCTTAAGAGAATAGAGTCATACACTTTAGAAAAATTGAATTTTAGTCATATTTGGGGTTGGAACAAGTGAGAAAGTTGTCCGCCTCTACATCACAGAGACATTACTGACTCAGCCGATTTGAAGAGCCCATACCTCATAATTTCTCATTTTTTGTCCGATTTCATTCAAAGTTTCACTAGGCTACTACTTCTCTGATTGTTCTGCTTTCCTGTAAAGTAGCAAAAGCACAGTTCTGGGGTACAAAATTTGTATTTCTACATGTACACATACAGTGTATTCATGTACCCATGGAATATTAGTTCACCCCTATCAGCTATTTCTGACTTTGAATGGATACTGCAACATCATGCCTGTGCAGCAATTGGAAATGTTCCATTTAGGGATATATCCGGGTTGTAAAATGTATGGACTAGATACGTGTCCGGCTGGCTCAGTACATGCAAACACATGTTAAAACTATGTGATATTGAAAGGTCAGTCTGACTCTAGATTTCCATGTTCATGGAGTTAGTCATCATACGATGCCCAGTTTGAATTGCCCTGATATTCCAGGAAAGAGAGGGGATGACTCGTGATGTGTTCAGTCCAACTCTGATATCATTGCTATATTGAGGTCTGTCGTGGCGGCGGTGGTGGTGGTGGTGGTGGTATCGGATCTGTGTTAGAACTCTCTTGTGTGAGTGAGTGAGTGTGTGTGTGTGCTGGATGAATCACCGGCGAGATGAGTACTTCATTCCGCCCCCACACATCATGTCAGCTCCCATCACGGAGGTGCTACCGTGATGCAGGGGTCACTAGCCTACCGTCCATGGCTGGGCGGCCGGCCGGTCGGCTGGCAGGACAGGGAGAGGGGCCTCGTTGATATGCATGTTGAATCAAACAGTCCCTCAGCCGTGCCATACCCATACAGTGCAGGCGTCCTTGAATTTGGTAATGAAATTAGACCTGCGCTCCTCGATGGAGTGCTGGTATAATCATGGTATTGCCCTTGAGGTGTATTCGTCAGTTATGATAGATTGGTGTCTGATTTCTATAAAAAGATATTCCAAGGTGTAAACTCTGTGGTAAATGAAGAAAACAAAATGATCAGTAGTCAATTCACTGCCTAGCTGAAAATTTAGCCTTGAAAAAGACAATGTAAAGAACTCTTATCTGATTGTATGAGGATTGAGGAATGCAATGTACATAATTGAATTCTATTTTTTAGGGCTGCTTTAAAAAAAGAAAATATTTGATTCAGTCATTGTATCATACACCACACTTGTTGACCTTTTACATGTCTTTTTTTTTTTTTGGGGGGGGGTACCTTCTAGCCTTGTCTACTGTGTCACCAAGTTGGAGGCTGTATGTCTGTAAGGATGACCTACATACATGTTCTGAAACTGATATTTCCAATTTTTCTAATTTTTCTAATTTTTCCAATTAATTCAAAAATATTAATGGCCAAAACATATTGTACATTTACATTTCTAGCAAAAAACAAATACTTTTGTTGTTGACTTTTATTTTCATTTCTATATCTCTCTCCCTTTCTGCCAATAGATATTATTGGGCTAACCACATTATTGATATTAATTGCTGTGACATATGAAACAACCACTCCCCTTCAACACTTTCATCTTCAATGGAAAATCAAGACAGAAATACAAGAATTCTTTTGGCAGTCGCTGGCGACTGCAATTCCGTAATCTCTCCAAAACAGTCGGGTCCCTGGAAAAGAAACATGTTCCAAATTTTGTCCAGCTATTTTTCATTTTTCATATTTTTTGTTTTGAATTCAGGGACTGCTGTATTTAACCCTCGATACACAAAGCTGATACATTGATGCTATCTTTAGCTGCAGAATTTGTAAATGATTAACAAATCTGCAGCCTGCATACTGTATGGCACTCAAAGGTCCCTGCTAAAAATACTCCCAAATGACGTCTGCGCATGCAGTACTGATACGTCCATGAATTTTTAATTCTTCTCTCTTCTGTCTGGATTAATATCATTCCCTTTTCAGCCATGATTAAGAGTTAATTTTTGATATTAATTGAGTTTGATGTCTGAGTTTATAATCTGCTATCACGTGTAATATGCATGTATGAAATGCATGAATTAGCATTTTTGTTAACCAGGCACATGAATACCTGTATAAAGTTATGAAGTCCTTTTGGAGATGTATTATAAGAAACAAATTGACAGTGAGGAAAAGTGTCCTCTTAGATTTTTTTTAAAGGATGATTTAAAAGTGGAAGTTTGTTTTATATTTAATTTGAAGGATGTATTTCATGATGTTATAATGATAGAATGGTACAATTTGGTTTATTGGTATGAAATGAAATAGTACCTAACATGTATATCATCATATTTGTACCTTATACTTATTTTTGAAGCATTTCTTTGGAAATCATTCAAAATACATGTACATCACAGGGGAAACCTCAAGTAAAGGTTAAGAAATTTTCATAAATTTATCCTATTCGTAATGGAGAATATCTTAATTTCATCTTCTATTCATCTTCTATTATAGGAATAGTCTCAGTGGTTTTGGATTCATGATAACATCTTTCTTTTAAAAAAAATAATCAGATAAATACATTCATATGCATTTTTGAAGAAAAAAAAATGAAAACAAATAATGGGGGCTTTAAAGTTGCACTCCTATATCAGACTTAAGCAGCTAATGTACATATTTCTGATGCCCGTTGATCCCAGGTACCAGCTAATTAAGGAAATTGTTTCATGGAGTAAACAAAATTGACATGCCAACTTATTTTCTCTTGTTTTTCTGTACGTTCAGGAGGTGCTTGGCTATCGTGTAGATTCACAAGTTTCTTTATACCTGGTGGCGGTACTGGAGTACATAGCAGCAGATATTCTAAAGGTAAGTACATTTGCATTGTAGATTTTCAACAGGTTATGGAGATCATGTTGAAATTTACCAGGAATTCTTTTTGTTGGGGGGGGGGGGGGGGAATGGGAAGGCATATAATATGTAGGTACATGTATATGCTTTGTGCATTGAGCTTTGAGGAAATAGACGAAGGGCTCACTGAGCTCCAAAAGGAATGAAATAACTGTACATTTGGAACCTTTAAATATTATCGTACAAATTCAGAGAAACAGAATATGAATTCAGATCAATTAATAAACCGTGGAAAAAAAGGTTTTGAAAAAACATTGTGGTACCTAGAAATATACTTCCTCAATATCATTCATGGCCAAGTTGCCGACCAATCACTTAAATGCACTTGCAAAACATTGTACCTGGAAAAAGTTACTTGGCATCTTGCATGCAGTGGATGGAATTTGCAGGCCTGATTAAGCTAGAAAGTAAAGCGCTGCATGTAAATACCTTGTTATATGTCAAAGATGTTAAGAATAATTGCCCTTATAAAAAGTAGCTGAGTGCATTTCAAAGAACAGCGCATAATTTGCATCATGGCGAGACCTAGTCTCTGATACCGACAAATCACGCGATACTGAGAAGTGTGCTAGTGCAGAGTTAAGATTTCTCGGGGGATTCACATGTAAGGTTGTTATATTTCTCTTTCTATTTCTATCTTCAATATTTCAAAGAATGTTGCAAATTAGATGACTGGTCGATTGATCAACTGTCAAATTTATTGATATTAATTCGCATTGAAATTCTTTTTGGGTGTTTCTGCCTTTCTGAGAAAAAGAAAACTTGTGAAGGGCCGTTAATTGAAAAGGGTGGCAATTGTTGCGTATGGCCTATGCATATTGATGAATGAATACATTTCTTAGTTTGATTCCCTGACAAATATATATTTTTTAACAATCTCAAATTTTATTTTCCTAATCATTGATTTGCTTAACATCACTACTGTTTTTTTCCCTGTTTGGATAAAAATGGTTGGTCATATTGTTTGTAACACAGTTTGCGTAAGATAACCAAATTTAGTTTGAGCACTATATTTTCATCTCAGAAAGAAAAAACTAGAATGATACTGGTATTCATCCATTAACAGCTACTTTATCTAGAGATTGAAGAGTGAAAAAGTGTGTTATGAGAAGAAGACTTAAAAAGACTTTTTAATTAATCAACGATTTTTCACAAGTTTGGTCACATAAATGTTTAAGAAATGGCCCTAAAACAGCTTTGTTATTCCCAACAGTACAGCACCCTATGAAAGATAATTGTGATGTTCTTTTGTCATAATGTTGGTAAAATTAATAGTGTGAGATTGACACCCCTCTCATTTCTGTATGATATGATAAATCAATTTGAAATGGTTTAGGGCAGTTTGAACTTAATTATGAATGTGATTTGACATTGTTCAGTCTACTTTCTTCCTTCATATCATCTGCTGAAAACCAGAAGAGCATTCTTCTCAATTTTGGGGGTTTGAAAATTGATACAAAATCTTCCTTTTGAATGGAAAAATGACTTTAAAAAATATCCAAATCTATATTTTTATTACAAAAGGACTTGTTAGTTTTTTCACTTTAGCTAAAATGTGCTTCTTTTATGAACCATGCGATGCTCAACCTCACAGACATGTTAATGTCCTTCTGGTTTCCAACAAAATGTGATTTTAGAGTCAATGAACTTATTCACAGGTGAAACCTTTTCTTTGTTTTCTTGTTAACAGTTGGCAGGCAACTATGTGAAGAACATCTGTCATAGCAATATTAGCCTGCAGGACATCAAAGTTGCTATGTGTGCTGACAAGGTAATGTTCATTAAAGCAAACTATGTAACATCAACTTCAGCGCCTTGAATCAGTTTCACTATTAAATGTATTACCGGTATTCAGTTTTATGTGCCTTATACAGTTAACATGAGGAAAATGTTTGTAACAAAATAACAAATATACATCAGTTTGTGTTGAAGAGTATGTTTTCACTGAGACGGTTTGTTTTTATATCCCTGACAGCCAATTAGATAAAAACGAAATCACATTTTGGATTGAAGTATTCTCTGAGTAAAAGTATTAATTACCCCTGTTGTATAAAGGCTTGTTCAGATATGATGAGGAAAAAAATGCAGCGTTTTTTTAAAAGTGAAAAATGCTTCACACATCTGAATAGGTGAATATGTGCAAGTCCTTTGTTGAATGCAGTTTTTGTTTATTTTACACATTTAAACAAAAAAACTTTTTTGCAGTGGTTTACCACGCCATATCTGAACAAGACTTAAAGCCCCTCTACTCTTTGTATTATGACCATGTTCTTCTATCTTTGTCATGTAAAGCATTGTCTTGTCCATTTCTCGTCGCTGTTGGCATCCCCCTTTTTCTTTCCCCTATTTTGTAGTTACGGATTAGTTAATTTAATTACTCATTATTCCTAAGTATCATTTGAGGTGTTCACACTTGTACAAGCATTGCTTTTTAGTAGATCTCTCTGTTTCCAACATGTATTTCTTACATTTGTTTTAAATGCTTATCATTGATTTGTAATGTTTTGTTGGAAACATGAATAAATTGAAATTGAAATTGAATTGAAAGTGTTGGGAGCCTCAAATTCGTCAAACATTTGATGGCAAAATTTCACTCAAATTTTATCATAATGTGAAAGAGGATGTCATTTAAATGTAATACAAAGTTTTGTGAGGGATCATCAATTTGGTTCAAATGAACATATTGGAAGCATATGTGATCCTACAATACTCAGTGATTGTTGTCGCGGTCGAAATCGAGTCTAAAGTTATGATATTGTAAATAATAAACTCTTCATGCTGAATAGCTCCCTCTCAAGGTCAAGATATTAATTTAGTTGTAAAACAATGTTTCTTGACTAAAATCGACCGATTTGATATTTCCATTTTGAAATTATATATCACACCTACATATGCTGAGGTTTTCATGGTCGCAGCTACCATTGTACGGCCGTAGACGCTATTTGAAATTTATCAAAATTTACCGGGAGCACCGGTAAATTTTTATATTCAAATTTTCTCGAAAGCAGAAGTGTTTTAGGGGCTAATTTTTCTAGTGCTTATGATACATCTACAGGGGCATCCAAATATACCAAAATTATAAAGTATCACTATCCACCCAATTTTCGAAACTTACCAAAACTTTGTATTACCTTTAAGACACACTTCTGCAAAGATTTTCCCCAAAAAATGTGTTTGAATACAAATATTGATAAAAAAAATACATAACTTGGGTTTTGTGTTGTATGCAGAAAACCTAAATGTTGTGTTCTTTCATCAATATTCAACTCAAACACATTTTTAAAAAAAATCCTTGCATAAATGTGTCTTAAATGACATCCTCTTTCACTTTATGATACAATTTAGTGAAATTAAATGAAATTTTGCCATCCAATTTTTGAGGGCTCCCAACACTTTAGTGGGGCTTTTTAAGTAGTCATAACATACAAGTTGAAACTTGCCACTTCATAATATCATTAATTATAGATATTATATTTAGCATGAAATTATGTTTATTTTTGGTGGTTTGAGCATACATCCTGTTCCTTAATATGAGCTCTTCCTTAATTGGGTATTAAAAGCCAATGTGGTCGGGGATTCCATCTTGTATGTATAAAGTGCTGTTTCTTAGTATCACAGTTCTGAATGTACACACTTCGATTTAAAAAAAAAATCTGCATAGTCACGTTTTTATTGTTTTATTTCAGATCAGTACAAAATATGTGATGCTTATCACCAGACCTTGTTTTTATTGAATTTATGTAAAATCTTAATTAGAATTGTATTCAGTTTTGAGAAATCATCAAGTTTTGAGAAATTATCAAGATAAAGATATTGACATGTTAAAAAACATACATTGTGAGATGCTCTATTTTCTAGACATGGACATAGGTACTGATGTAAATGTTTTGCAAAGATGATGATGACGACGATGTGATGAGATCTCCGTTAGCTCGTAAATGAGCACAACAATGGATTAAAAAAAAAATTATCAGATGATGTAACTTTATTACCATGGCAACAGGCGCTGATGGAAATATTCCACCAGGATGATGAATATAATGCAATTCTGATTTCATCCCTGAGTTTTAGAGTACGAGCACAACAGTAGAATAGAGACATTGACCTTTAATTAAGAAATGTTTTTGTTAGAAGATGCTCTATCTGTATTACAATGGCAGGTGCTGTCGTACAATGTAGATCTGCTCTATCAGGATAATGATGATGGTGATGATGTTGTTGATGATGATGATGAAGATGGCCACTGCAATGTCGCCACTGCAATGTCGTCCCTAATCTTAGAAGATGAGCAGGTTAATATAACATGGACATTGACCCCTATGATGAGACATTCTTTTATTTGAGATGCTACCTATGTCTTTATTACCATGGCAACAGGTGCTGATGGAGATGTTCTGCCAGGATGATGACGATGCAACAGCGATGTCATCCCTGAGTCTGGAAGACGAGCAGGACAGTAGAACAGGGACGTTGACCTACGATGAGATAGTCAAGGATCTCATCATGGAGGAAACACAGTACGTCCGAGATCTCAACCTCATCATCAAAGTCTTCAGGAAGATCTTTGTCGATGCACCGCAACACTTTAATGAGGAGGTAATTCAACTTCAGACTGATATATTGTAGTTATCTTTTTCAATGTTCCTAGATTTATTATGTAGGGCATGTGTTTCATACATGTACAGTATGTCTTCTGTGAACTAATTAACTTGTACATTACCACTGCTATACATTTATAACCTTTGGGAAACTTATATAGATTGCTATTGTGAGTTGATTTAGTTGAACTGTGTGCAGTATGGTCAGATCTCTGTCTCCGCCTATAAAGGGAGAATTATTGAATTGACTCTGATGGACCCCAGTTTGATACTGAGTCTCGTCTCTCGGATTGTGATATAAATTGTCCCAAACGTAAATATTTGTATGTGATTGGTGCATGCCTGCAAAAACCTGACCACACACTCACTCTCGGAATAGGAAATGGTTAAGATATTAAATAAGAAGAGATTTGACAATCTTGGATCTTGATTGCAGGAAGTGGAATCCATCTTTGGCAACATCCTAGACATCTACCAGCTGACG
This sequence comes from Strongylocentrotus purpuratus, assembly GCF_000002235.5. Taxonomy (NCBI): domain Eukaryota; kingdom Metazoa; phylum Echinodermata; class Echinoidea; order Camarodonta; family Strongylocentrotidae; genus Strongylocentrotus; species Strongylocentrotus purpuratus. The sequence goes on from NW_022145611.1 coordinate 17,117,001, forward strand.
GTATCCTTCTTGGGTCTCCTGGAGGATGCCATGGAGATGATGGATGATAGTAACTCCTTCCTTGGTATCGGAGAGTGCTTCGAGGAGATGGCAGAGGTAAGTACTTCTTCTTTGAAGCATTGAAGGAAGTACATGGATGCTGTGATTGTTTTAGTTCTGGAATTTGTTTAAAGAGTTTGAAACTTGTAAAATGAAGGGGAAAAAACGAAAAGAAAATCTTCCTTTTATGTAGTGAATTATTAAATTAAACATTTTTCAAAAAGTTGACATTGATTGCATATTATTATTTATATATTGCTTCAATTGTTACACCTTTTTTTTCACAATTTTACAGGCAGAAGAATTTGAGGTGTACAGTCCTTATGCTGCACAGATCCTGAGTGAAGACTGTAGGAATACAATACAGAGACTTGTAGCTAAGCCAGAAGTAGCCGAGTACCTACAGGTAAATCCTCTTCAATATCTGAACTCAAAACCTATCTTTTCCGGCAACATTGCGAATAATATGTGACATATTGAGGGAGCCAGGCGCCTTTGAATGCTTTTGCAGATAAATGGCGCTATACAAATGCTGTTCATCATCATCATCATCATCATCTTAGGAATGAGCAGCATGTAATAGTAGGCCATGTCCGTTTTGCTAGCAAATTTAATGCTTACGTGTTTGTGAAGTGACTCAATAAAAATGATTTCATTCGCCTATATTATTGTTTCTCAATGGTAAGAATGCAAATTGCACACATTAGTACTTGCTAGAAGTACAAACAGTATGGCTTGCCCTACCGAACAACACATAATATATACAATTTGCATTCTGACTATTTAAATTCCAAAACTCATAACAGGCGAATGAAATAATTTGTATCGAAGCAGTTCACAGAGACGTATGCATTAAATTTGATTACATTACAAAAAATGGTTTCTTGCCAAATGTGGTTTTGTAAGCAGAAATGACTTTATGTTATGCCAGAAATGACTCTTCATTATCTTAGGAATTCAACTTATTGCCAAATGTGTACTTTGGGAAACACATGTGATGATTTGTTTGTTAGCAGAAGGTGTTATTTCTGTTGTATGAAAGTGGTTTGCTCGTTTTATATTATTTGTGTGATGAAGCAATTATGAACCGTGTGACAGCAATAGCTATTGGTTTACTTCATTCAAAGAGATATCTTCAATTGTTTTTTTTTTTTTATAAAGAAATATTGTCTTTAATATGAAATGGAGTGATATCTGTGGCAAGGAAACATGCAATTCTTTCTTTCCCATAGAGAGACGGACACATTGATTGACTGTCACACACAAATACAGACAGACAGAATAATTTAGAAGAAGAAGAAGAAAGCGACTGGCGGAAGGGGAGGGAAAGAGAGACAGTCAAGAGAGACAGAGAGAGAGAGAGACAGAGACAGAGACGGAGAAAGAGAGAGAGAGAGACGGAGACAGGGTGGAAGAGAGAGGTGGCAGGTATAGAGAAAGAGGGGGGGGGGGGGGAGGGAAATAAAAATCTTTGTGTGTCTAGCTGCATTCAGAATGACTGTATAAACAGATGCTCAAATAATTTCCTGTATTTCAGTTATCCTTTCAATGAAATAAAAATGACTTGCCTTTTTCATTCCAGGAGCACAATATTCGTGATGCGGTATCCTATGTTCTACCCAAGCTTCTACTAGAACCAATCTACCACTGTATACACTACTTTGACTCGCTGAAGGTAAGCAAAAACATACCAATAAACCAAAACTAAATTAAAATAGAGGACACACCCTCTTATGTTAGCAAACCCTCTGTGAGTTTTCTACAGCAAAGGAAATGACTTTGTCAAGTTTTTTTTCCTTCTAATTAGCAAGACATTTATAGACCTTTGTGGTCTTGTGGTTTTCTATTTTAAGATAAAGGATGATGGTAGTAAATATCACTGGGTTAAAAACGGATTCTGTTTTGTTGTTGTTGAAGGGGAATGTACACATATTTCAATGTAGTGAATGAATCTCAAATTAAGAAATTATTGGAAATTTGATAATGATCCTCAAACGTTGTTTGTATTATTGAAAATAAAAATGCTAAGGGATATTGAACTACTGATACAGTGTATTTTGGAATGGTGTGGATAATAAGGAGTCAGATTATAGCACCATGACACCCTGAACAGTTACCCATCCTGGACAATTGAACAACCCCTGGACAACTCAACATGGGGATAGGTTGTTGAGCTTCTCATCCATACAACAATCATATATCTGATTAATTGCAATTAAAGGCATATTGAATGAATATCATTGTTTTTGTAGTCTGAACATCTCACTATGAAATTTGAATCAAGAATAGATTTTGCTAGGATAACTGAAAAAATAAAAAGACTTAAGAAGTGATTGCAGTGGTAAGGCATATTTTTTTTCTACTCTTTTGTCATTGCAGTTATTATTAAAGACCTCACCTAATGAGGAGGAACAAGAAAAATTCAAACAAGTGAGTTTGGTTATTCTTTTCTCCCCTAATATTACTTCTCTAATAAATCTATACAATCCTTGTCATATATTCTCTATCTGTGCTTTGGGCCACTTTTGTACTGTTTAATTTGCACCGATATCATGCAATCTTGATGTATGTGTGGATGGGTGTGGATGTTTGTTTCACTTTCATTCTTTCTGGGAGCACATGGTTTCTAACGATTGGGACATTATTCCTTTCATCACTGATGAATATATATACCTATATACATATTTATATAGTCAAGCAATAACTGTATTTTATGTGTAGCTGTGCACTATTTATTGCTTTTGTTGTCTTCTCATGATTACTTATGTTGATTATGATGAGTAAGTATTAAGCACCTCTTTTGATTGTATGTTGCAAGTTTAGAAACATTTGCACAATTTCTATGTGAACTTGTGCTGTTGCAACATTGTATGGTGATTTGAAAGCAACAGGCTTTATATAGAGCTAATGGACCTATTGCTATGGCAGTAATAACAACAGAAACCTGAAAATCCTATGATCAGGGGATGGGGTTGAATTAGGAAATTTAAGCACTTGGAAGGTATTATAATAGTCATCATTTTTAAAGACCATTTTTGTTGGTTTGCAAGGGCTGTTCTTGATCAGAAGCAGAGAAGAATGATTAGAAATGTCAAATATTTTGTAAAGCATTGTCCAGTTTGTTTAGCCTCTTCTCTCTCTCTCTCTCTCTCTCTCTCTCTCTCTCTCTCTCTCTCTTTCTCTCTTTCCTTGTAACTGTTTTTAATCAAACATTTTACATATTAATCCATTCACTTCATAAATTAATTCTGCACTAATCCAATATTGCACAAAAAGACGCAGTCACCAAGTACATATTTGTTAACCAATATCATTCACTCCTGTATTTGCATCCTTTGTGATACATTTTAATGGCATTTATAAATAAGTGGTCTTTGCTTTAAAAAGGTCTTTATACATTGGCAAATATGTGTGTTTGTTTGGGTAAATGGGGCTTGCTGTTGTGTTGTTTATATATCTATAGAAATACCACCAGAGTCTGTAAGAGCCCAAAATTGTCTGAGACTGGCCACATACAAAATTTCCAATTCATAATCTCATATCATTGTCTTAAATTGTTGTATTCATTCCATTTGCATGATTATAGAACTTCATAATATATAGAGGCATTGTTACATTGTTGAGTTCATTGAAAAATAAGTGGTTGTGGATATGGATATATTCTTAAGTCACTTAGGCTGTGAATCAAATTTTATCAATACTCTTCATCTGCGTTGCTTATTTGAAAGTTTGCTTCTTTTTTTTCGCTGAAAACTAGGCATCCAGTCTTCTGAAGATTTTGCAGGCAGAGTTAGACAGAATATGCGCCGGTCACTTACCTAAGAGGAAGACAGGGTGAGTATACCAAAGAATTAATCTTGTTTTTGATCTTCCATAGCTGACAGTCATCAAGACATTGTTATGGAGATTTAAGAAAAAAATACTTTCTTTTAGTCTTTATGCAGCATTTTCTTTTTTGAGTGTGCATTACATGCAAAGACTTTTGTGAAAAATATGCAGCTTCAAAGGGAAGGAAGAAATACCATAAGGATGAAAATATGTATAAATAATTGGAGGTGTTGACAGTAAAGAAGCAATAGACCTATGTATATTTCTTTTTAACGTGTATTTGTTGTTTAAGAGCAATATCGCACATGCAGTCTGCCAGTTTTAAGTTATTGGTACCTCTTTACCTGTTGGTGATGGGGGATGCAAAGATATTTAACCTATTACCTACAGTAACCAGTTAGACCCTGTATTAAGCCTATGGTAACTTAAAGAATTCAGTAGTCAGTGGGTTAAAGCTCATCTGGACTGGTTTACAGGAGGGATTAGACCGCCCTGCAAGGTCACTAGACAGGTGGTTATCTCATTGAATCAGCTCTCAGTTAACATAAGAAAAAGAGGATCATGGGGGACCAATGGTCACCAATTGGGCATTGTTTGCTATATAGAGGGAGCAAGTAGCTACAAGTAGTACAGTGGAGGTTTTAATGAGTTGCAATGCTAACACGGAGCTATCGATTCTCTCCTCCATTGACTCCTAGGAGAGAGTCTTCCCTGAGGTTCCATCGGAGGCTAGCGTCGAGACAGGTCTGCATCCAGCGCATGAATGAGATCCAGAAGAACATTGAAGGATGGGAGGGACGAGACATCAGTGAGATGTGTAGTGAGTTCATCATGGAAGGCAACGTTGGCAAGGTCCATACGGGCAAGAACAAAAGGGTAAGATCTGTATTATGACCGTGTTCTTCCATCTTTGTCATGTAAAGTACTGTCTTGTCCCGTTCTCGTCTCTTTTGGCTTCCCCCTTTTCCCCCTATTTTTTAGTTCCTTTTGTAGTTATAGACTTGTTAATTTAATTACTCATTATTCCTAAGTATCATTTAAGGTGTCCAAACTTGTACAAGCATTGATTTTTACTGGACCCCTCTGTTTCTAATATTTATTTCTACATTTGTTGTAAATGTTTATAATTGATTTGTAATGTTTTGCTGGGAAACATAAATAAATTCAAATTCAAATTCATATTGAAATTGTTATCTGTTAGGGAATAAATTATTTTTTTGATGGCTAAGTTCAGGTCATCTTGGTTTTGTTTCCTTTTGTGGAATGTGAATTTTGTGAACCAGTGTAACAGTGATTTGGAGTGATCAAGTGTACTAAATCTTACATTTTGAAGAACATCATTGTTAATTTACAACCCAGTCATCGTGGAACATGCTGTACTATGTGAGGAAAGACTATAGTTACATTAAACAAATTATTTCAACTGCACTAATTGAAACTTATTACATAGTAATTGATACATGACTTAGAGGTTATATCAATAATTCCTAATCCTGTTGATATTTTTGGTATTAGTGGTGTTGTTTAGCATGTAATTTAATTTTCTTACTTGTGCACACAACTGCAAAGGTCCATTAATAATACAGTCAAACCTGCTTTAGTGACCACCTGTCTACAAAGACCGCATTTTTCGTTTCCCTTCGAAATGGTTTCTCATTGAAAAATGTACTAAAGGAACCTGTTTACGAAGACAACTTTTTGTGTTTACCTTAGGCAGTCGATATAGACAGTCTAGGCTGTATCATCAACATTGACCAATAATTCAGATGTTTGCTTCTGATTTTAGGCCAACACAGAGAGACACATCTTCCTGTTTGACAGTATGATAGTGTGCTGTAAGCTGAACACAAGACGGTCGGTCTCAAGCTCGTCACCGGAGTACCGCTTCAAGGAGAGGTACTACCTCAGGAAGATCAAAGTCGTTGACAAGCACGATGGAGACGGTAGGTTTTTCAACCTGGCTGGATGTTTACCGCTCTCTTCCACCCTCTCTCTCTCTCTATGACTGTCTCTCTTTCTCTGTCTACCAGTCTCTCTCTCTCTTCTAATTTAGTCTGTCTCGTCTGTTTTTGTGTCTCTGTGTGTGACCTTTCTTATCTTCTTTCAAAAGACAATTATTCTTGGATGACATCTGTTGTATTCTCTCTTTTGTGGTAGCACAGTCTCCTAGGCTTATAGGGGTTACCTTGTGTGACAATTGTGTAGTCTGTTCAGCTTTCGAAAATATTAGGCAACACATAAAGCTACCTCAGGAAGTTGAAGTGCTTATTTTTCTTTCTTGACCCCCCCCCCCCCCCCCCCCCCGTTTCCCCCTCTCTCTCTTCTCTCTCTCTCTCTTCCCCTCTCTCTCTCTTTTCTCTCTCTCTTCCCCTCTCTCTCTTTTCTCTCTCTCTCTCTTCCTCTCTTCCTCTCTTCCTCTCTCTCTTACTCTCACTCTATCACTCCCCCTCTTTCTCTCTCTTTCTCCTTTTCTGTTTTAGACCCATCTCTGTTTTATCTATCTCTTCATCCCTTTCCCTTTCTCTTTCACTTTTATCAACATGTATTCCCTTACACTTTCTCACCATCTTCATGTTGTTCTGTTTTTCACACAGATGTGAAGTTTGCCTTTGAGATAGAGGTCAAAGACTCACCACAAACCATAGTTTTCTTTGCCAAGAGTGCGGAGGAGAAAACAAGTTGGATGGAGGCCCTTATAACCCTCCTACACAGAAGGTAAGGTTTAAAGAAAAGGTTGAGTTCTGGGAAGAGGTAACAAATAATTTGTTAGCGTAATCATTGTATTATGCAAGTGTGGAAGACTATCATATAAAAAATGTTCCCTGAAATGCATGGCTCTTCAAATGCCTTAACATTCTAAATATGGCATGTAACATCATAAAAATCGGGACAGATTTTTATGCCACATGTTCATGTAGTCCCATATACATCTTTATGAGTACAGTGCTTGTAACTTTACCAAGACTGGGCCAAATTTCTTGTCAGTTTGATGATTCCAAAACCTTGCAGTACACACCAATATTATATGCTAGATGATCAACCTTTTCTGATCAACTCCAAGTTTCTTTCACAATAAAATTGCATGACCAGAACTCAACTGTATCTTTAAAGTCTTAGCCATTGCTGCCAAGTCACATGCCAAGAAAGCAATTGCTGAACGCTTCCAAAATATTATGCATGTTTGTGCCAAAAATAGTATCTTGCCATCAAATGTATTGTTTGATAAGAAAAGTATGTTTACTAGAAAATCCACCGTCAAAGTGAAACATGATTTGTAAACCCTTGAATTAAATTAGTCTGATATCATGGAGTCTAGCTGATAAGTTTGGGCCTTACTGGAAAAGCGCGGTATGAGTAATAATAATTATGATAACGATAGGCACAGTGTAGCATGGTTACATAAATGTTAATAATTAGTTTAGCCATGTTTTTAATGATGTGAAGAATAAGCAAATAGTTGAAAATGTAAGGTATACATATAAGATATAGTATTGTGAAAAAAAACCTTTGTTTTCCTGTATTTTTTGTAACTCTTGTCAGATATTTAACACTGTGGATTTAAAGTAAACGGCTAAGTTGATGTATGATCTAAACTATGTGTCCAAAAGATGAACAGATTTTTACCTTTTTGTTTCATCAACGTTGTAGCATTTTGTATTACCATTGATGAAGATTATGATGATTTTATGATTTTTTTTGTGTGTGTTTTCTTTCAGCACCCTAGAGAGAATGTTGGACACTATCTTACAACAGGAAGAAGATAGTCAACCCCTAAGGCTTCCATCTCCGGAGGAGTACTGGTAAGACTTTAATTGCTTCATGCTATGTAGGGGTTATTGTATTAATCAAGTCTTTGATAGTTTTCTGTTATGCATTATGTGTGTAAAATATATCTTGTGATAATACTCTTGATCATGGTCCTATGTGTATGATGGATAGAGGTTACTATTAATTGTGACTGATGTAAAAATAAACCTTGAACACTGATAAGTTTATTTGTCAGGATAGTGAAATTCAAATATTTAAATTTTTTATTGAATCAGAATCAATGATTTATTTTAGATGAATCAAGTTTTTCCATTACATCTAGAATTAAATCACAAATTAGAATTAAAGAACTGTACCTCTAGTTTTTGTATCTATTTTTTGTTTTTGTTAATCATGCCTTTGAATGAAAATTTGACCAGGAAAAGGGACTGGAATATACAAATGTGTTTGTCCCATTCTCCATTTTATTGCTGAAGCTAGATATTTTATGAGGTTGTTTGTGGATAGCTGTGTATACCATTGATTCTCTTCTTCTTCTTTCAGCTTTGTAGAGGAAGACTCGCCAGACAACATTGTCTTTGAGGAAGGTCACAAGTCAATGGCGGGAGTTCCCCTCATCAAGGGAGGAACCCTCTTCAAGCTGATTGAAAGACTGACCTATCACAGGTACGCTGATCCGTCCTTCGTCCGAACCTTCCTCACCACCTACAGGTCATTCTGCAGTCCACAGGATCTACTCTCGTTACTCTTCAAGAGATATCCTTTCCATTGTCTATTAAAGGCATCGTTTAACAATGGCCCTACGTGTTATCAGTGTCTGTGATGTGGTGTAATATTGAAGTCCTAAAAAAATTGCACTTCAAAATGACCATGAAGTGCCTGAAAAAAGTAAAAATCTTTGAGTGACAGGTTTTACCATATTCATTTTCCCCAATAGACTGTAGTGTTAAACAAAGCGTTAGGAAAACGAAAAATGAAATTTTGATTTCCAATCATAGTATCTTGATAATCTGACAGACAGTCGGCTTGTAAAAGTCATGGGATTCCTGACTGACCTAAAGGTTTATAATTATGATTGCAGCATGAGCTGAATCCAGGATTTTGTTTCAGAATATGAGGCAATGTTACTGAGTCACTTTAAACCAGAGTAGAGAGTTGTTGACCCATTGCCTATGGGGACCAGCTGATCTTTGTATTAAGCCTATGGCAATAAGAGAATGCAGTGCTCAATGGGTTAAGATTATTAACAATTAAGGCTTGTTCAGATATTGAAACTGCATTCAACTAAAGACATGCGCGGTTCGCTGAGCAATCTGTTTAAAAGCCTATCTGCCTTATTTTGGCCAAGAGGGATTGGACCTCCCTGCATGGTCACTGACGGGTGGTTATCTTTTCAAATGAGCTCTCAATTAACATAAGAAAAAGGGGATCATGGGGGGACCAACGGTCACCGATTAGACATTGTTTGCTATATAGAGGGCGCAAGTAGCTATAAGGAATGCAGTGGGGCTTTAAGCACAGTAGATTATATCTTTATAATAGCTGTCCTAAATGCAATTATCATTATTATTATCACTATTATTATTAATGTTGAAGTTTTCCTTGACCACCATGATGTTCACGTTTGAGATCCCAGACCCTCCTCCTACAGAGGAAGATCAAGCTTCCATTGATAGAGGGATTAGTGTGGTCAGAGAAGACCTCAAGAGATTCAGGAAAGAGTACGCACAACCTATACAACTCAGGTGAGTTTAACCCTTTCAGTCCTGTGGATGGTTTATACCTTCCCCATCTGGAGTTCAAATGGGTCAATGAATTGTGAAGATGGCATCTAACAATTTTGTGTGAAATCGTGATGAAAGTTTTGTCCTACAAAATCTTTTTTTGTGATAGATGTGTAAAGCTTGTAAACCATAAATTTGACACTTGAATGTAAAGGTTTTTTTTGTTTTGTTAATAAATAATTACACAAACCCAAAACAGAACATGGATGTACCATGTATGTAATAATTGAAAGCACCTATTTATGATTGTGAAATGGACACTTTTGTAAATATTTTAAATGCTACTAAACGATAGTTGTAGATTTTCATGTTTGATTATCAAAATGATTTGAATTAATATTTAGCCATTAAGAGGATAAAATGCCTATTCACTTTTGCAATTCTGTCATATATTTTTCACTATCCCAAATATAAAACAAGCTTTAGTATATCATGAACAGAGTATCTTATCTGATTATTTATTTTCTTTTTGTTGGGTAGAGTACTGAATGTATTCAGACACTGGGTTGACCAACACTTCTATGACTTTGAGCGAGATTCAGAGTTACTTGGAAGCCTAGAGAAGTTCATTGATGAATCAGTGCGAGGGAAAGGCATGAGGAAATGGGTCGAATCTATCAAGAAAATCATCATGAGGAGAGTAAATGTAAGTTTCTTTCTAGGTTTGTGAAATGTTTCTCTGCACTTTATGTATTCCAGAATCTGCTCTACCTGCATTAATAAGCTATGTTATCCAGGTTAGCAGACATTACACTGTTATGTTACTACCACTGGAGCCTTTTATCTTTTGCACTTGGGTGCAAGAATTGGACTGGCAACGTTCTCATACTCCTTATTTTCTCATAAATTGACATATTATAGGAAAAGGAATCCATCCACTGAGGGGATAGTTGTGTTCACATTGCCTTATTTACAGCCCCTGAAGATCTATGGAAACAAATCGATATTATATATGATTCTTGATTAGTTTGGAATTAAACTAATGGTTGCAGCAGGTGAATTGAATTGACTCTCATTGGAAAACTAACGTATGGATTTAAAGAATTTAGTCAAAAGGCAGTTGATTTATTGAGCAATTAATCCTGAATCAATGTGTTATATGCATTCATTCACAAAGCAATCGGCACATCATGTATTTTCCTAAAAGCATAATCAAATAAAATAATATTTCTGCCTCTATTTTAGTGGGATGTGGAAGAACAGAGGCACATACTTACATTTGAGAAAGATCCTCCGCCCATAGAGCATCATATATCCAAGTCACCTCTAGACTTCGATATCATGACCGTAAGTATCCCATTCTCTATCAATTTCCCTAAAATATTTGACTTATTATGTACACAGATTTGACAAAAAGAGATTTATTGGAAATAGAGATTTATAAAACTGCACCATAACAATGTATTGTGCAAGCACAAGATCAGTTCATTGATAGTTAACCATCATTAATAAGCTTACCTTTACTCATCTGTGTGTGCATTTGTATTTCTTTATGCTTACAAGTGAACAAATTTGTATTTTTTCGACCAATTGCTCCCAAGGCCTGTATTTTTCCAACAATGTTTAAATGAAGACTGATCAACGAAAATAGATGTATTCTAAAAATAAGCATTCTATGTCTGTCATTTTCATTAATTAATTTTACAAAGAAAAATCATATATATATATATATATATATATATATATATATATATATATATACGTGTGTGTGTGTAGTGTGCAGTTAAGAGGAGGAGGAATATGAAAGAATTTGTTTGTCCTGGTTTGCAGCTCCACCCGATAGAGATTGCAAGGCAGCTGACCTTACTGGAGTCTGACCTTTACCGAGCGGTCACTCCATCCGAGCTGGTAGGCAGTGTGTGGACTAAGAAAGACAAACATCTCACATCACCTAACTTACTCAAGATGATCCATCATTCAAATATGGTCAGTTTTACAGTGTCTGTGTATGTTTTTATAGAGATTGTAACTGTTATCATTTTCAGGAATTAAGCTTAACCCACTATCTACTGGAACTGGTGGGTTCTCTACTAAGCATATGGGAATAGTATAATTCAGTAGACAATGGGTTTATTTTATTCTCTTGTTCCCTAATGCAGATGTGTATCTACTAGTCTCATTTTTGTTTTGTTATGCTATTCATGTAGGGCATTTGAAGATTACGTTTAGACTATTAAGGGGAAGGGGGTTGGTAGTACTGTCCAATGCAATATCGTACTTTAACCAGTTCAAGCATGGTGTTGGGGGGGGGGGGGTGTCAGTTGTGGATATAATAGGTCAGATTGGTTAAAATTGTTTGTGAACATGGTATTTTCAGTCCATACTTTTGGGGTGTATGAGTTGATACGGGGGAAGATAGTCATTCAGAGAAAATGTGTGCAAATAGCATTAACCACTAAAATTCTGGTTAATTTAGTTGAGGACTTTTTTTAAATTTAATTGTTTTATTTTTCTTGTTCAGTTCATCTTATGGTTAGAGAAGTGCATTGTTGAGACGACCAATCTTGAGGAGAGGATATCTGTGGTATCCAGAGTTATAGAGATCATGATGGTAAGGAATCTCCTCCTACTTGGCATCCTTTCTAATTCATTTCGGCTAATAATGATCAGTGAAAGCATAAAAATTCTGTAATGTTGAGAACCATCTAAGAGGACATTTACAGTGGGAATTTATGAAGGATAGGGACAACCTTTGGCAGCCGCTGCAAAGGGATGCTAAGGAAAATATCTTCAAACTATGAACTAGATCTCTAATTCTCATCAAATATGACAGCAAAAGGAGAGATTTTACTCCTGAAATCATTTATACACCATCATGTGAATTCATTAAGTAGCACTCCTAACGCATTTTAGTTAGAGAGAGGGCCAAATTGGCTATGAGATCATACCTGTCAGAATAGTATACCCAACTGTCTGTTATTTGAAGCCAATAAAGTGATGTCCCCCTCAAATTCAATGTTCAGAGTATGACGAATCGAAACTCTCAGTCAGGATGATTTGATATAGATTATTGTCCTATATTGTTAAACCCTAAAATGTCATTTCTGTCACCTTCCTGTAATATGGTATAGTGGTACAAGGGTTTTACATGGATGTTCTTGTTTTCTTCACCAGGTGTTCCAAGAGTACAACAACTTCAATGGCGTTCTGGAAATCGTCAGTGCATTCAACTCATCTGCCATCCATAGACTGGAGCATACCTTTCGGGTAAGAATAGATAACAAGCCTTATGGACAGCGGTTTGAAATTAATGATAGTATCCTCGGGAAAAAAGCTTTAAGATTTTCAAATGGTACAGCAGCCAACTTTTCCCATAGTTCATTGACTCGTCAGTTCATTTTTGCAGATGGATTGTTGCTATGAGAAATTACTTGTTCATGGTTTGTCGAGACGTTTTGATGAAATAAGCTGGGGTTAAATGCAACTCACTTCTTGATGATGATATTGTTGATGGTGGTGATGGTGATGATGATTGTTGTAGTGTTGTTGATGGTGGTGATGGTGGTAGTAGTGGTGGTGGTGATGATGATTGTGGTAATGGTGATGGTGATGGTTATGGTGGTGGTGATGATGATTGAGGTAATGGTGGTTATGGTGGTAATTGTGGTGGTGATGATTATGATGGTGAATGGTGGTGGTAATGGTGGTGGTGATGATGACTGGTGGTGACGATTGTAGTAGTGGTGGTGGTGATGATTGTTGTGGTGGTGGTGGTGGTGGTGATGGTGGTGGTGGTAGTATCTTATGTAAATATCAATTGCTTGTTACCCTAACTCTGTTTATTGTGTTCTCATCAGGATTTGAGGAAGAAGCAGGTTTTAGAAGAGGCCAAGGAACTAGGCACAGATCACTACAAGAAATACCAAGAGAAGTTACGCTCCATCAATCCACCTTGTGTGCCTTTCTTGGGTGAGTACATCATCTTAATTATAAACTTTTCTTTGTTTAAAAAATATAAGAGCTTTATGAAAAATCAACTCTTGTTTCTACCATTTTCCATCTTACTGCACTTATAGTCGTTCACCTGTTTGTGTGCTGGCACTACAGTGGAAATTGACTAATTTTGTGGTATGCCATGATGAAGTTTAGGGAATATTTACTAAATCTCCAAAACACTACTAAGGAAGGTTTTCCGTAAGTGGCTACAAATCAGGATGGCAGAATCCCCTTTCTTGGCCGAGTGACCACCAAAATAAGCAGATGTAATTTTAAAACTTCCTTAGACTTTAGACGCCTGCATTGGTCATGCATCATCATTTTATGACTCACCAAGATTTTACCAAGAGGGTTATTTAAGCAAAATATGAATATTTCAAAGAACTCCAAATTGGATATGTTCTCTATCTTTTCCTTTTCATCTAGGAATGTACCTAAGCAACATCCTGTTCATAGAGCAGGGTAACCCAGACTTCCTCTCTAACTGTCCGGAGGGATTGATCAACTTCAGTAAGAGGCGGAGAGTAGCTGAGATCACTGGAGAGATCCAGCAGTACCAGCATCAACCTTACTGTCTCAACCCTGAACCTGAGATCAGGGTAAGCTAGCTTCCAATCAGTCATCCAATAATTAACTTTTTGGTTGCTTTCCTCGCCTCGCTGCGGGCTCCACTTGATTGAAAGAATTGCTGTGAATTTTTGATAAGAACTGCATATACATCATTTTTGTGAAGAAAAAAAATGAAATTTTCGTTTGGGTCTATACATGGATACTTGACGTTCTTATATCAAATGGAGATATTTGTGATCCAAAATAATTGCACTATGACGATTTTTGTGAAAAGTGAAAAAAAAACTTTAATCGTTGACAAAAAAATGCAAGGGGATAATTGCCCACCCCCCCCCCCCCCGAAAAAAAAAGGCATTATAGCAGATTTCTTTTAAAGCAAACAAAGAACACTAATTTTTGACAGAAGCAGCAGTTTCTATTTTGGTCTGTTTGTTCATATTAAACCAAACACAACTAAATAGTCATAGCATCTTTCGTCATGGCAAAGAGCCTGTCCTGACAGTGTTATTCTATCATCCTTATGATATATGATCCCTTCAAGTTACTAAAACATACATTTGTAGCTGTTACATTTGAGGTTTGGTCCTGGCATGCACCTCTTCCCCCCCCCCCCCCCCCCTCCTTTCTTAGTCGGGTCAGTGTACAGTACAAAATACATATAAAATTGACTAGTATGTTATCGGGAAAGGGGTTGTCAGACTCCTTCTCCTCCTTCTCTTACAAAGAATTGTTTTCCTTGTCTTTGTTGTTGAAATTTTGACTACCAGTACGTAGCAGGCTCCTCTATAATGCCTTGTCAAACATGAAAATAGTTAATAGGTGGTACTGATAACCCATTGGTTGAAACCATACAGGTTCTTGTGTTTGGCTGCTCATATGTGTTGTTGAATAATACTTTCCTTTATTACAATGGGATTAAAATAACCACTGTTTTTTGGTTGTTCGTTTAACAGAAATTCTTTGAGGACTTAAACCCTCTTGGTGACATGACAGAGAAGGAATTCCAGGACTATCTCTACGAGACATCACTGGATATTGAACCCAGAAACTGCAAGCAGCTGCCAAAATTTGTAAGTATTCACAGTGATCATTATCTCTTTCCCAAACAAGACAATTCATCAAAAAATATGTGACATAGCATGGTCAATGCATGCGACAAAGCATGCTGCATGCATGTGGCAAAAGCATGCTACATGCATGTATTGTGCATGAATTGTGCATGTACATGCAGAGCTGCCAACATCCAGAACAGAAAATCAGTAATCACAAGGCTCAAAATCAGTAATTTTGGGTATAAATCAGTAATTTCCTATGCGGCGCTATGACTCTAATAAAAACGGCACGCCAACATTGCACAGAAACATGATTATCTGAAATTTTTGGTGATTTTACTCACACAAAGTTGTTAAATAATGAGTTTCATATCATCACAACACAGTCTTCCAGGAAAAATGGGGGGGGGGATATTAAAAAAAAAAAAAAAAAAAAAAAAAAAAAAAAAGTTTTTTTTTTTTTTTTTTTAATCCGTAATTTTAAACAACATTCCGTAATGGTCGTTAATTTCCGTACCAATTACGGGAAATCCGTACTAGTTGGCAGCTCTGTACATGCATGTATATTCCCAAATTCTAGCCTTACATGCATATAGCACACTTTATTATAGCTAGTTATGCATGCATGCAAAAATCCTATTTTATGGCATTGGAACAATGTCCATGCTTAGTTTGCTGCTTATATTTAAAAGAAAGAGAGAGACATCTGCATATAAAGCACCTATGAGTAGGTTTTTTTTCTTTGCAATTAGAATTTGTCATTACAAGTAATACATAGTTTCATAAAACAGCAGCATATTGATGATAAACGATATCTTGTTAATAAAAGGATGCTTTTATATTGTTTTTAATGTAAATAAGTGTACATTATCTTTAATAGTCATTGGTGAGTACAGCCTTTTATGCCCTGTATTGTGTATGCAATCGGAGGCCTAGACTATTGATATGTATGAGGCATTCAAAAACCTATTGTATGCTACCTGCCTTTGGCCCATCGAAATACAACAACTTGTAACAGGTGCAATCAATAGTTTATCACTGTGCACAAGTTCATATGTTTTGCATAACAATCATAATGCTTGCCTGACATTACAACAAGAAGTATCTAGAAAAGACCCATACAAAGTTGAATGCAGTACACCTGTAATTCATCAGTGAGGAAAGAAGCATGCATAAATTAACATACAAAATATTTGTCCCTAAGCATGGGTGTATATCTAAAGACCTTTAGGTAGCAACAATGGCTTAGAGGTTAATAGGACATGTGAGGATGCTAATTCATAGTAATTAATTATGCCATTAGATGTTTATTCATGCTTTATGCACAACTTCTTGCTTGCCCAGTTCCAAACCAATCTTGATTTGGAGGAATGATTCCTATTTTGGGCCTTAAAACTCATGTAATGAACCCAGGTTTCATGTCTTTCTCATAAAACCTCTGTGAAGGTGCATATTAAAGTATTTCATTCCTATTTCTCTCCAGAGATTCTTAATTTTAGTTGTTTAAGATTAAGAGGTATGGGTTTTGGTTTGAAGTATTAACCATAAAAAAAGTGTCCATCTTTTCTGGTAGGGTATATAAGCAGCTTGTGCTACATAGTATTGTAGATGCAGTGAGCAAACGAGGCCAGTAGACACAGTCACATCATCAACAAAGCAAAATTTGCATGACAATAGTAGTACATACAGAAAAAACATACAACCGTATACCTCAATTACTGGCCTTGTTTATTAGTATTTATGTCAGCTTTTCTGCTGGCTTTACTACTGATAGTGCTATGTGGGCTGCTTTTCGACTCGGTAGCAATTTTAATATTGGTGAGTTTCAGTGGAACCTTGACAATACGAAATGAAATAAGGTACATTGAGTGATATCAGTGATATTAAAAAGTGTTAGTAGCATTGATATGTAGCATGGTTATGCTGTGGTCTTCATCATGCATTTGGCTAAGAAAATGCTTTACTGTACCGGGTATATGTTACTGTACTATACAGGGCATGACTTAGCTGGTTAGCTGGTTCATCATATGATATCCCACTGCAGACTAGACTGTAAACCTACCAAATACCAGAATACAGACTACCACGTTGCCGCCAATCAGAAGAGTCTAGTTAGCTAAACCTATGGTAACCTTTATTAATGACGTAAAACATATTAGCCAAGCTACCCCAGTGTATTCTGCAGTTGTTTCCAGATCTGCATATTAATGTATGGTTTTGACATTAACAAAATGACCATTATGGTTGAATCGACTTAAGTCATTGCAATCAACTTATAGTCTGATTAAAATATGCAGATCTGTGCTGCACAAAGATGCAATCAGTTTATTTTTGGCCATTTACAAGTAATGATGTAGACAAATACTCATTTTATGTACATTACCAAGAGAAAAAGATGTCCCTAGCTGGTTTTGACAAGCACATATTTTGGATTGTAATGAGTTTTCTTTCCTTTTCTCTTGATACAGCCCAAAAAATTTGAGTACTCTTTGAAGTCCCCTGGCATCAAACCCTCCAGCAATAGACACATGTCATTGGTTGGAACATCAAGACTCACCAATGAGCTCAGGTCACCAGGGTTCACGGTAGGTCATATTTCTTTGGATGTTAAAGATGAGTAAACAAACGTATTTGAACTTTGAACATTTTTGGGGGGAGGGGGAGAGTTTTGTTGGGAGGTAATATTCTGAAAAGCAATTTCATTAACAATAATAATAATTGTTTTGCATTAATGTAAACAGTTTCTTCTGCTCATCATATACATGTCCAGGTATCTACTTTCGTTTGCCTCTTTTCTTCACTCTTATATCATCCTTAAAATAATCTCAATTAAACTTAGAATTCAGATAATTTAAATTAGGGTGTCTGTAGGATAATTTTCTGAGGGGAAATTTGTCTGTGGGTTATGAGGGGTGGTTCTCTAAGAGGATTATAATCTAGAGCATTAGTAGCGGATAGTTGTCCTAGAAGCCTATGTATATACAGTATATACTTTGTTGAGACATTGGAAGTAAGGTGTATACTTAGTACTGTCCAATCTGGTATATTCTTTATACAGAGGATGCAGGATGATGAGGCCACCTCCCCCAAAGCAGGTGCCACACCCCCTTCTCCAAGAACACCAACCATTCTATCAACACCATCGTCGATCTTTAGCCAAAATAGTGTCTTCAGTGTCGTGGATATTCCAAGTAAGCACCAAAGAATTCAGACAGTATTTGCTTTTTTTGATGATGGGCTAATATTAAGTTTCATTATTTTTGTAGGTTTTCTGTTTTAATTCACATAGTGAAAATGACCCATTATTAATGATAACAATTGGGGAAAACTGATCTGATCAATTCTCCCAACTAAATTAATTACAATTTGATTACATTTTAGGTGAATGTAAATCGTCACAAAGCAATGAATTGGCTCTATATACCATTCCGGACATTTAAGTGCTGAAAGATTTTTAAAAGCCTGTCTTATGTCTTATTTTCATGGAAAAATTCAAAGATGGTTGGGAGAATGTACTGTTTGAGAGTGTTGCGACGCCTTCAAAGAAAACCATAAATATCTTTGTGGTTCAAGGATTTTTTTTGCATTTAGAGGGCTAGTACAGTAGAAGGAATATAATAAGTAGCATTTCATACAAAATTTTGCATTTTTTCAGCAACAACAATGTTACCGAGTTACTTTAAGAAAGGATCAGGTACTTCACTTTTTAAAAATCCTTGGATTATGAAAATAATCGAGGCGCTTGTATGCGTTTTGTCCTGATGATCGTGTCTGATGATAATCCGACCTTGTGGCATCAATAACCCCCAAGATTATCCTAGAGCTGCTCCATTCAAAGAGGGTTTTGTTTTCTTGTGAATTACTTTCCATATTGCAGACAACTCCAACTCGTCATCCACAGCAGCAGAGGAACCACCAGAGGTACCTCCTCCTCTACCACCCCGAAGCCGTCTGAGCTCCACCCCTAATCCCTGCAGCAGTCAGGATCGCCTCCACGACATACCACCGCTCCCTCCAAGATTCAACCACGCCCCTCCATTACCACCCAGACACAACTCTCAGAACTCATCACAGACAATGAATGGCGGTACACCCACGATACCCCCAAGGACTTACCGTAGCCCCCACTCGCTTCAACGCAAAGCCTCCAATCCGCTGCCGAACAAGTCTTCCACCACCACGACGTCGTCGAGGCTGCCCCCGCTCCCACCACCCATAACGCACTTACCCGATTCAGATATCTGGTTGCCAAGGACTCCTCAAGCACAGAAAAGTCATGCCTTCTTACTATCACAAAACTCTCCAGCATCCTCTTTTCCAATGAACAACACAGACCACATTGGTTTCAAGCCCTTGATGCCCCCGCCAAGACCGCGTGGTCCACGACTGGCTGAACGGCTGGCTGAACCAGACAGACCACCTAGGACTCCTTCAAAGGAAAATCAGTTAACGCCAGAAGATCTGAAATTCTTTGAAAGCTCTTATTAAAGCAAGCATGGAGTGTCTTTTTTACAAGCAACTCAACAGACTTCTCATGGAAACGATTTGGCACATGTGGTGAAAAATATGATTGACATGTAACTAAGGGCAAGAACAGTACTTGGACTTCAGCATCGCCAGTGTCTCTGTCAGAGACAGAGCCACACGTAACAAAGCTGGCTGGAGAGAAGAAATGCTCTTGTAAAATCTGCTTATTGTAATTGATTATCACCTCTTGTCCAATAACTATGCATTTAATGTGTGAATCATGTACCAAAAAATGTTGTCTCATGTCAAAATAATCAAAGATACTACCCTTAATAAGGCTGGGCAGAGTTTTGTTCAGCAATGCAAACTGTTGGGTTTTGAGAAAGATTTGGAAAAATGGACACAATTATTATAACACAAGTAAGTTGTTGATTCTCATAGAGCATCCAATAAATGAATGCACATTAATTATACAGCATGAATTTCTTAACATAGCAAGAGCTTCAGGTAAAAAGGGTGGAGAGTGGCATAAGCTGATTACCGGTAGTCTCTCTCTCAGCAAACTACACAACCAGGGCAGTGAAATCTTCATGTCAGATATATATGCTTTTCCTAAAGGAGTTTTACCATATGTTAATGAGACAAGAGCCTATATATAAGTGCAATAAGTCTAACAGATACCTAAACATCCATCAAAGGTAGTCCCACTGACAGAAGGAAAATCAATGGTAAAAGTTTTAATTTGCCCATCAAATCTGTGGGAATTTTGATTTGCTCATTGTGGTGTATTCAGGGAGAAGTCTTTAAAATGTTCATGTTTTATTGGGGGGAATCTGACAAATCAATTCTAGAACATCTCAAGATTGATTACCGCCAAACTTGGGTCATGTATTTATCTTGCAGAACTAATTAGATTATGTATGCAAAAAAAATAGCTTGTGAACGCATTGTCAATACTGAAGGATGGATTACTATCAAACTCGGGATATGTATCTTGCAGAGCCAATGAACTGAGGTCAGAGGGCCACTCTAACAGCCTTTTAAAACATGAATACACCTCTATTTATTAATAAACGTATTACTGGTATTATCAAGTGCATATTATTTTTTGGGTAAATGCCTGAAACAAAGCGTTTTTAAAGCTAGATTCCAGAATCATTGTATTCTGGTCTCCACCAGGATATCCCCCTAGACAGAAGAAGCTTAATAATCTTATCCTACTTTCCATGGTTTGAGGGGGGGGGGGGGGGGGCTGCAGAATGTATATCAAAAGGATACACCTCTCTGATCTAAGAGAATTGAAACTTACAATTTACCGTACTACAAGCAACTAGTTTGACTGTACTGCATTTTTTTTTTCTCAAGTAGAGTTCTTTGATGAAAGAAGATGGTGATTCCAAAATCAACTTTTGAGATGAAATCATGTTTGTGTAATGCAAGGCTGGCTGGTAATGTTTTATTATGAATATTGGTTTGAGTACCAGGCGCTATAACTATGAAGATTTATTTTGTACCAAATATGAAGTGTCCTCCAATTCTATGGGAGTTTAACACCCATTATAAAGGAACTTTTAATAAAAAATAATTGTTGTATAGAAACTTTGTTTTGTGTGTCTTATTTATAGTGATTTAATATAACAAAATGGATGTAAAAAGGCAAGTTCATTACAGACTCATTTTAACAATCAAAATGACATAGCTCCAACGCCACTTCCACATTATGTTGTATAGACAAATATCCACTCAAAACCATTAATATTTTCAACAGTGTAGAAATATTATATAGTGAATACAAAATTGCACCGATTCTGTCTGAATTTGCATCTCGAGACATAGGTTCCTTGTATACATGTCCTATGCAACTCATTGTCTATGGGAGTGAGAGAATTCAGTAACAACACCCCTCTACAAGAAAATGATAAATTATTTACTCTTCTTCATAAATTCTTTCCATTAAAAAAGTTGACCATACCGGTACATTTATATCAATTTTCGGTGAGGAATATCAAAAGAACTTGAAAAGAAAGAAAGCCCACATCGTCTTTGATAAGTCTCACTACTTGACAAAAGACTCGACTCCGTTTCGTTCACTATCAGCCATGCATGAAGTCTTCTGTCTACGGCCGATTGTCAACAGCAGCCAGCTAAAAACGAATTTGTTTTAAAAAAATTATTGAAATGCAAGCACTACTTTAAACAAACAGAACTTTGTTATTCCTAGCTCGTTTTTCCTGACTGAGGTGTCATATGAAAGGGCAGAAACTCAACTTTCTAGAAATGTGTTTTTCTCCTTGAAATTCAGATACCGTCCGCCAAATGACTTTTTGGTTTCCTCTCTTCAAGTCCGTTTTAATCAGTCATGCGTGAAATATGCATTATATGAGTTGCATCAAATGAAATAGGAGGATTTTAGCTTTCAAATATGTGTCATTTGTTAATTAAGTTATGATAAAACATCGACAATTCTCGGTTTTGTTTTTTCTGGGACGCACTATATATGTCAAAATTTTAACTTTTTTTTTATAAATTTCAAACTTACCTCCTTCAAATTGGTCCAAATTTGAGTTTTAGCCCATCAGCAATACGGTACTGGGTCAAATTTGAAGATTTCCAGCTTCTCATAAATTTCGCAAAAAAAGCTTATTTTCACCTTTGATTGTAAGTAATTGTAAGTAAACAGGCCAGGCCCAATAGATTTTTACATGCGAGACAACAGTACAACAGGTTCAAATTAAATATATACATTCATAAAACTGGGCTTGATCAGGTCAAAAAGGTGGCTAGAATTTCTCCTGTAAAATATATATGTATTATTTTATTTAGGATTCTTATTTTTAACTCTATTTTGCTTTCAAAATAGTGAATTTCTCCCCTCCCTTCCTCTTTACAAGGTCGATCTCGGAACAGAAATAATATTCACCCCCCTGAAAAATGATGACTCTTCATCCATTGAGTGTAGCCTTTTCATTGTGCTAGGAGGTATATACTATAAAACAACGGGATACAAATATAAATTTACATGATCGTGGCCACAAATAACTCATCATAGATCAGAACCTGAAGAATAAGAGATCACACAGATGAGCAGAATATCACCCTCAGGGCAGCTTGTCCTAGAGTTGTCGGTGGAATCTTTGTTTCTTCCAAAACCATGAATTCTGTCTCTCTCCAATCATCATATCAAGTCCTTCACCAGTACTTGATGTTTATATATTAATATATATTCCATTTTCTAAAATTGTTTTTGTTCTTTGATGATGAGTTGTGGAGCTATTTTGAGAAGAACTTCCACCAAATGACGACACCGAGGATCGCAAGCTCCACGAGGATGATTCCAGATAAGATGAGTTTGTTTGTGATGACTCTGCACAAAAATGACAGTAAGAAACATAAAGAAACATAAACATTGAGAAAACATGCACGTACACGTAAATCAAAGAGTGCATAATGTCCAAGCCTTTTTGGTCCTAAACAAGGCATAATATACATACAATCGCACAATGCACTGTGTTCTAAATTACAAAAATGATTAAGCGTACTACACTTGGGTCACCATCATATCTGAATGAGGCTTAATTGACAACGAGAGTATAATCCCCTTTAAAGATATCTGTTCTGGTCATGCGATTGCATTGTGAAAGAAACAGTGTGGAATCAACCAGAAAAGGTTTATCATCTAGCATATATACATGTAAGTATTGGTGTGTACTGCAAGGTTCTGGAATCATCAAAATGATAAGAAATTTGGCCCAGTCTTGGTACATGCCATATTTAGAATATTAAGGCTTCAAGAGCCATGCTTTTCTGGGAACATTTTTAATCTGCTGTTCTTCCACAATTGCATGATAACAATGACAACGCTCGCAAACTATTTTTCACCTCTTCCCAGAACTCGACCTAATCTTTAATGTTAATTAGTAAGGCTATCAACCTAATACAATGATCAGGAATACTATCATCGATATATGGGAGAAGACATCTTTAACTTGCCAAAATACATGTTATAAACATTCCAGTAATCTATTACCATTCAGAGCCAAAAGGGCATTAAAAGAAACCTCACCCCAAAGAGTGTACAAAAGATGCCTTTTAGCGAGACATGAGCGCAGCAATTTTCTTGATGATGTGACGTACCAGGCGTATCATGCTCCAAGCTCTGGTTGAAAATACTTTTCAATTCAATAGCAAAATCTTTACTTTTCATGAGGGAAAATCAGCTGAGAAGATATATAACGGAAGAACAATTATAACTCATTTATCTAAAGATAATCAAATGTAGCAGTCAACAAATCTATTTCTTTCATGAGAAACCTTCATCCAAAAAGACGATCAAATTATTTATGTAATTTGCATTTTGAGAATTGTAGTACAACAGATAATAGCAGGTGAATGAACTACTTCATTACCCCCATACACATCAGAAGGAAGCATCCATAAATGTGAATATTTACTTGATAAACGACTTTGCATACATGTAGTACGTCACTTTATCAAGAAAATGCTGAAAGCCCGTTTCATGATGAGAAAATAAGTTTTACCTACAGATTATAATGCTTACCTTCTTGCCATACTGTTAAGTATTCTTTTACTTCTGCTTAGATTATCATCTATATCTTCTACCTACAATATAAACAAAGAAAAAAAAAATTAGAGCATTTAATAATCTACAATCAAACTTCCATTTGCTCATCGTTTTTGCAAAAAAATGAAATTTTTTCTTTTAGTTTATAAGGTTTCAATACGTGTCCTTCCCAGTCATAAGGTTGATCAAACCCCATTTGTTCCTTAGAGGGGCGTTTAGGCAAATTAGAGAAAAAGTGGAAAATCATCACTTTTTGGCCAAAATGGCGTTTTTGCGAAAAGATTAACAAATTTCCTTTGTGT
Organism: Strongylocentrotus purpuratus; assembly: GCF_000002235.5. Lineage (NCBI taxonomy): Eukaryota > Metazoa > Echinodermata > Echinoidea > Camarodonta > Strongylocentrotidae > Strongylocentrotus > Strongylocentrotus purpuratus. The sequence goes on from NW_022145611.1 coordinate 17,141,329, forward strand.
TTATTTGGTTTCAATGAATGTCTTTTCGAGTCCTGGGCCCCATTTCACCAAACTTTTCAAAAGTGACAAAGGACAATTTTTCTTGAAAGCTAGTGAAATCCTAGCTTCTGATTGGTTATAAGCAGGTTTGTCACTGATCTTTGTCATTTGTCATTGATTTTTTTAAAAAATTTTTTATTTGATTTATTAGTTTCTGCATCTTTTTTACATAACATGGCTTGATACAATATTTCAAGTGTATATAATTTTATACAGATAATAAACAATATTAAACAAATATATTGTATTTAAACAAATATATTGAATGCACAATTAACATACATTAGATGCAGGAGGGCTACAGAAATAAGCAAAGTAGCTTGACGTGCCGGCAGCCCTCAACTTAGATACAAAAATACAAATAAAAATGAAAAAGAGTGACTTGCAGAGAAGAAAAGGAAAGGGCAGAGAAGGAGCGTTGGTAATAATACCATAAATCTCATACATCTGCTGATTGAATGCAGGTTCATTCATGAATGGAAAAACGATGCTAGGTCATGGACGATTACACAGCATTGTTGAATATACAGTCAATGTACACACGAACATGAATACAGTAGAATTACACACGACATGATCAATAACATAGTTTTAACTGCCTTCTTAAAAGAATACAATGTCCTAAGGTTTCTTATTACAATGGGCAGAGAGTTCCAGATGTCTGGGCCGGCGTGTCTAATGGATTTGAGAGCCAGTGCGGTTTTTGGATTTCTTAAATGGAATTTTTCAGTTTGTCTTGTGGGGTAAGAGTGGATGGTTTTATTCAAATTAAACAGTGGGGGAAAGTATGAAGGTAGTAGACCATTTTGTAAGCGAAACATGAAAAGTGTTATTTGTAGAAAATTTATATCATCAGCTTTTAGAGTTTTTAGTTTTGAAAACAAGGAATTGGTGTGGTCACGATAGGAAGAATCAGTACATATACGCATGGCTTTCTTTTGTAACAGTAAAATGGCAAAAAGGCTTTGTAAAATGGGTCCCTGGTTAAGATTACATTGCTTATTTGCCCATGCCCCAGTGTGAAAAGCATACAAGAGCTAATAATTTTACTCTTTCGATGTGAAGAAATGTTCTGAAATTTGATGGGCGAGCTGAATGGTAACCCTCTGATGAGCAGTGCCCCTCCCGCTTTATTAGCAAAACCCCAATGATTTTATTGTTCAAGTGTGACCATTTCTATTTCATTGTTAGAGTCAAACTATAAATACATATATAATTTATTGTTATTGTCAACGAGGAGATCTGACTAGCCCCATACGATGTGCTTACCCGCTCTCTTGTCCTAATAAGTTGTTCCTTCTGCCCGTCGAGTTCATCCAGGATACCAACCCCTATCTCATCCGTCTCCGCTGCTATCCTCTGCGTTCTGTCAAGGCTCTGGCTAGTTCGGTTAAGACTCTCTATTCCTCCGATCACACGATTCTTCTGGGTGTCTTGGTGTGCCTGCAACAGAGAAAAATGGAAATTACCTAGCATCAAACAAAACGCCACATTCTGAAGAAATTTTGGAAAAATTTTGCTCTGTTTTAATCACAACACAGTAGACATATTTACTAACATAGACAAATGTATGGATGTTACTTTCCCTGGGGACCTGTTATTAATGAATGATCTACAATACTTGAAATCCAGTCTGCATATATTATTTGTTGCTATGTCAGGAAGGCCTCAGACAAGTTTTCAGGTTTTCAAGAACGACCTTTGTTTAAAAAAGTATGCATAAAATTTGAATATGTTAGTAAACTAGTCTATTTGTCAGGTGCCTTAAAGAGGTTTCTTTTGGCCGATTTTGGTAAGAAATTTTCAATTTGAAATCTATTCATTTGAGAAAAATTACAATTTCTAGCGCTGACTTCATCTTACTTCTAGCTAATTCCTGTGTAATGATTAGTTCAAAACCCATCTCTCTGAAATTTATGACTTCAGATACATATGTTAAACTTCTTCCAAGCAGCCAGTATGTTTTCCTATGGTCTATGAATACTTCATGCTGTAAATATTATGTTTGTACCTTGATAAAGTGGTAATGATTAAAAACACCTCCAGACAATAATAACAGACTTACTAGTAGCTGTATTGCATGAATGAGTACCTAGTACCTAAAACTCATTACAACACAGGTATTTTTAACTAAAAACATTTTCTTTTTCACACAAGTGACATCAACTCATCAAGCCATTCCCATACATTTTCTACATCATTCCCTATAAGTCTTCTTTAAAGGGATTTTGTAGCTTTGCAAAACTTGAGTAAATCGGACTGAATGGTGTAAAATCCATTTGCTATGAATATAATTAATAACTTGTGAAAGTGTCAGAAAAATTGAAATTCATTTACTATCTTAAAAAAGTGAAAATAAATGATGTTCTTGAAGCGAATTTTTAACCGAAGAAGCCAGAGATCGATGTTTGAAATAGTATTTAGTCTAGCGTCCTCATGCGTTCGTCATGGAACATTTGTGATTTGTGTGCTTAGTAGAAGTCGAACGATATGCGATACGACTACAAAAATATCGTATACGATACACATCCGAAAATTCTGCTTGCGATCGACGACTCGACGACGTGTCGTCTGCTATTGAGAAACGAAGAGACAGAGTAGATACGTAAACGTTCGTACTCTTCGACAATAATGTTGGTGAGATGCTAATTTTCAACCTTCGCAGATCTAAAGTTACTGTTCGAGATGATTGTGTAGCTGTATGGCGTAGCCTGGAAGACTGAAATAGGTAATTTTTTGTCAATATCTGCAGACTAAATAGAATCTAGAATCACAATAAGTAGGGTCTGCTGCTTGCATGATATCGCGAGCGTTGTAGGCGCCTATAGTAGGAGACCAGCCTGTAGGTCCCGTGACCAATCTCGGGGAACAAAGGTTTGAAAGTGTTTTTGTGTTCCCTGATGAATACCGAACAATTTTGACTTGGGCTGCCCCCTTGAAAATCCCAGGCATTTTCGTGAGGGGTCAACAAAGGTCATACAGGGTTGAAATTCAAATATACTCCAATCGTGTCGATATGCATATCGAATTACTCGTCTGGTCATGAGGATTCAAAAAATGTATAGTTTGCTATACCTCCGACCTTAAATGAGGGCGCTATGGTCAAAAACGTTGAAAGGTCAACACACTTTTGACTGGTGGTCAAATTCACCAACACAGTGAACCTTGTCAAATTTCACATCAAATTACTCGTCTGATCATGAAGATTCCAAAAATGTATAGTTTGTTATACCTCCGACCTTAAATGAGGGCGCTATGGTCAAAAAGGTCAATGCACTTTAGACTGGTGGTCAAATTCACCAACACAGTTAACATTGTCTGATTCTAATGATTTTAGTGTCATATAATATGTTTTCTGACACGGCAAATTCAACTATACAACTTTCAAAAGTAAAAGTACTTACCTTGACCATGTACATTCAAAATGGCTGCTGTTTCGGTGACAAACATATATAACTTCTTATCCATGGGTTTGAGGGAAATTTCAAGGTTATGGCAACCACTTTTGGTTTTAAAAGTTGCTTAGTTGAATTTGTTATGTCAGAAAACATATTATTAGACACTAAAATCATTAGAATCGGACGTTGTTAACTGTGTTGGTGAATTTGACCACCAGTCTAAAGTGCATTGACCTTTTTGACCATAGCGCCCTCATTTAAGGTCAGAGGTATAACAAACTATACATTTTTGGAATCTTCATGATCAGACGAGTAATTTGATGTGAAATTTGACAAGGTTCACTGTGTTGGTGAATTTGACCACCAGTCAAAAGTGTGTTGACCTTTCAACGTTTTTGACCATAGCGCCCTCATTTAAGGTCGGAGGTATAGCAAACTATACATTTTTTGAATCCTCATAACCAGACGAGTAGTTTGATATGCATATCGACACGATTGGAATATATTTGAATTTCTACCCTGTATGACCTTTGTTGACCCCTCACGAAAATGCCTGGGATTTTCAAGGGGGCAGCCCAAGTCAAAATTGTTCGGTATTCATCAGGGAACACAAAAACACTTTCAAACCTTTGTTCCCCGAGATTGGTCACGGGACCTACAGGCTGGTCTCCTACTACTACAGCGATAGCGCTAGCGCTAGCATAGCCGCCTGGTTACAAACCGAGTTAGTCATACAAAATATTAGCTGGCCGGGGCTTTGATTCTATGAAAGCCTCCCGAAAATTATGTTGTCGCTAACCAGCTTCTTCCATCTCCTATTAATATTATACGAATAGAATGTTTCTCTCCCATTTAGTTTCCTTTAATTTGAAGGGAAAGTATGAAATTAAATAAAAATCGTTTGAACTCGCTGCTGTGTCTTTCATTACATAGACATAGTAATTAGTACGGTGCTGTCATCGTACTATAGGCTACATAGACGTATCCTATAGTTATACCGCATACCAGCGCAGCGGCAGTGACCAGTGCAGTGCAGTATACGCAGGCTGGCTCGCGCCGGCGTATTCCCCGCTCAGTGTTGATGAATTTCGGACAAAAAAGGTTCCACCGATTTATATTTAGTTTTCAATTTTCCTCACGGTTTTAATTTGTTAACTATATGTCAGTGAACTTGTGTTTCTGACAGTTTTGTCAAATGATGCAAAGGGATGTTATTCTGAGCTGAGCACACTTTTATTTTTAACTCTAAAATAAATTAAATAATACTAGATTTAGAGCCTAGACTAGAGAGGCTAGAGCTAGAGGTCTAGGCCTAGGCCATTTTTCGTAATGTAACCAAAATTAATGCATAAGTCTTTGTGAAGTGCCTCAATACAATTTATTTCATTCACCCGGTAACTAAGAATAATAGTATTTCAATAGATCTAGACATAATTCAAACTGCATACATTAGTTGTTGCCAGGTTGGACAAACATTATGGCTTGACCTAGCAACACTTGGTATATGCAGTTTGCATTCTGACTATTATTCTTATCAGGTGAATGAAATAATTGGTATTGAGGCACTTCACAAAGACTTGTGCATTAAATTTGGTTACATTACGAAAATGGTCTATTGCTATAGTCTAGACCCTAGACCTAGTATTATTGTGAGGAATAGAGGTCGAGATCTAGTACTAGTATTATTATTATGTAATCGTTTACTCTTTCTCTGTATTTTACTACTCCCATGCCCAGAGTTTTACCCAAAAAGATATTTAATGTTATAATATAGACCAGTATAGACATACATGTAGTTGAAATAAAACTTTAAATAGTGTCTAAGGGCTATTTGATTCGTCTGATGCAAGGTACAGTAAGTGCAAAATTGTTTTGCTATATTTTACTTTGCTATAAACTATGTGATTTTTTAAAAAAATCCCACAATAAAAACAAGTATCAAATATATTTCTAAAGCAAAACATGTGGTATCATTAAGTTTTATTTTAACATTTTTGTTGACTAACAATTATACTCGTAATATGGTTCAAAAGCTTCTAAACCTAGTTCAGTAATTTTTGGGGTTGTTCTCTGCGTTTGCGGGCTTTGCGGCATGCTTATTGAACGTTATAGGAAATACTCAATTACACACCAGAACGTGATTCTATTTGCGAAACGGGATAAGAGTGAAATTAACAAAATTTCTTATAAATAACTTCAAAAATTGGTATGTCTTAGCATTTGGAGGGAGTCTCATGCCACCTCGCTCATTCTCCTGCCGTCCCACCAGCTCATAGCTGGAGAGTGGAGACTCTTGCCCTTCCTCCTGCTCTGCCGCAAACAATGTACAATCTTCTGGTTTATGAAAAAAGCCTCCTGCCAAACGTGTATAATGAAAATCTTTTGCATACGATACGGTACGCCTGTACGCTGGTTCGTCTGAAGATAAAAAATCCCTCCAAGCAGTTCCCCAAAGTTGTTAGTCCTGTGTACATCATATGATTGGTACATGTATATGACCTAGCTGTTTGAAATGTTTAAGATCTAAAGGCATTGTTTTGGGGTATGATCCCAATAGTTACTACAAATAAAATATATCATGTTTTTTTTATTTATTTTTTATTATGTGGGCCTGCAAAAGGGAGTTTGATCTGTGCTATCTCAGGTATAAAGAGATTATAGTACAATCACTAGTAATCATCTGCAGTAGCTAAACGATACTGGTTGCCGTTTTATCCTTGATGCGTTTTACAGTTTGACTGCTTGTGTTGTATTGCTTACAGATACATGATGTTGTTTATTTGACGATGGAGTCTTTTCAGCGATGCAAGACACATGGAAGTGTAGGTAAATATGCTCTTTTTCAATGTCACCTAACCATGTTCATTTGTACTTGTCTGGACCCAAAAAGAAACATTCAGAGAATTATTACTTTGAGAAATTCTGTTACTTTTTCAAGAGCTATTGGGTAGGGAAAAGGGCGTGGGGGAATTTGAAATAAAAGTAAAATAAATTTGCCTGTCAGTATTACCTGTTTAGGTTCACTGCAGTATAATTGTTTTCATGTTGATAAAGAGTACATAAATGGTCCACATAAAACATAAATAAATTCATTTTCTGGCACTTCAGCTTTGGAACAAACCCCCCCCCCCCCCCCCACATAAAAAGCTGATAATACAATTTTGTGTCTTTCTTCATCTTCTTTTGCTACATATTATGATACTGTCTTTTCATTTTTATTTCGACATTTAATTCAGGTTTTTATCTGTTTCCTTTATTGCAGCACTGAAAAACTCTTATTGAAGTTTACTGGAATTTACTGCAACTAGGGTCGTTCATTGTTACGCTGCATGTTTTAGAGCTAAAATTAATTAATTTTTAATTAGATGTTTCTTGGATTTATTTCATTGTAGTACTGATTGATGATGATAATGGTGATGTTATGATATACCTCCCACATTCTTATGAATACTTATACTATCTTGCTAAGTTTGTCTTTGGAACCATTCATCATGTTTAATTATTGTGTTTTCCATCAATTCTTTAGAAATTAAATATCATGTTCAATATTCATAGTGAGGCTTTGGGATGTTGATACAGTGAAACATTGTTGTGTAGAGCACTAAAAGTCCTTACAAACTGTCAGCAAGGTAATTTTGGTCAGTCTTAATTTTTGGTAATCTACTGTATTTTGCAGAGATAAATCAAGTCCTAAGGAGTTGTAACAAGGTATCACTGTCATATATTTAATTGCCTTGAATATATTACCTTTGGCATGATTATTTATTTAAGATTATGTGAACCTCACTACAATTACACATTTATTGATGAGAGCTTTTGTGAAATCAAGTTGCCATTTGTTATTTAGAAATTAGTTTTATTTTTTTAAATATTATTATTATTATTATTGTTATTATTATTTATTTGTTTATTTTTTTATTTATTTATTTATTTATTTTTTTTGGGGGGGGGGGAGAATCTTGACTGTTTTCGTCCACGTATGTTTCAAAGATTAACTTGCTCACTTCACCGACCTTATAGATATTTTTTTTGTTGGCATTTATCATGATTAGAAATCTACAGGCAAATTGGGTCGCAAGAATTGTTTTGTTCACTGCAGCATATTCTTACAATCTTTGGTATAGGGCACACATTGATGCCTAATGTGACCCCCTTCCCCCTTGTTTACCAGTGTACAAATATGAAAGTAGCCCTCTGTTTAATTTGTTTATTTAGTTTGTGAACATGTTACTTCAACTGCCTCTTTACAGTATTCAAGGGCAGATATGAATGAAGAAGATACATGTTCATGTATTTTAGGGCAAGGGCAGAGCTCAAATTACATCTACATATTTTTGTTGTTGAAAACTAGTCTAATTTTAAATACTTGTAGAATGTAAGAGTGCTTAATATGTCAGGAGTAATTAGTCTTTTTAATTATGTCTTATCTGAATTTAGTTGCAGGCTTCTTGTAAAGAAATATACTGCAAGTATATCTTCCTGCCAAAAACAAGACGGACATTGGATTATTAATACTAGTAATGTATGTTTGTACATTTTACCTGGCTATTTAGTACAAATTAATTCCTGTAGTTTTATTCATAATGGGCAAATATCATGGCCTTTGTTTTTGTTTTTCTATTTCTTGATCAGTTTCACTCAGACGCACTTATTGTTTGCGAATATAACCTTATTCAGGAAACACTGGTCTTGTCCGTGCATCATTCCCCCCCCCTATTTTTTTAATTGGTGGTCGAAAAGGAAAGAGAGAGCGAAAGAAATAGAGGAGAGAGAGAGGGTAGGTGTACTGAGATGGAGGGACCAAGCTATTTGTGTGTGCGAGAGAGAGTGAGGGGGGGGGGGGTGAGGAAATCGAGCCTATTGGGAAAGAGGTGGGGTGAAAAAAAATGAGGGAGGAGAGAGAAGAAGAGCTTTGGGTACTCGAACCAGTGGAGGAGGAATGAGTCGAAGGGAGAGGAAAGAGAGAGAGAGGAAGCCAGGAGAGTATGCAGAAACAAATCAAGAGATTGGAAGAAATGGAAAGAGTGTGCAGGGGGAAAAGGATGAAAAGTCAACTCGCTGAGAGGATTCACAAACCCCATAAGAGTTGAGATATTCCATTCATTTGTTTAGGTGTATTGCAGTTTTGTCTACTACCAGTACGTCTGCTATCGAGATGGACTATTAATCATTTTGACTAATTATCGTTTGGTCTGATCTCCAATAATTCTAATACCCATTTCGTTTGATGCCCTTTTGTCCACTATCCATTATGTTCTAATAAACAAATAGTAATAATAATAATCGTCAAATGATTATGAGACCTTGTGGATTATATACTAAATGAACAGACCAAATAGGTATCTAATAGAAGATTAGACCATATTGAAATTAGACCAAAATGATAAGTAGATGGGATGATTATTAGACCATGTAGATAGTAGACGGGCAGGGTGTAGACCAAACGGCAATCCCGCGTTCTTTTTATCGTGACCCAACAACTTATGAAAGTGCAGAGAGAGAGAGAGAGGCCAAGAAAAGGGAGGGGAGGGGGGGGGGGGAGGTGGGCATCAGTTTGTTAGCCTGGAGAATGCGCCGAACTGATTTTGGGTTGTGTTTTTTTTTTTTGGAGTGTGTGTGTAAGTGTCCTTGGAGGTAGAGCTGTTGTGCGAATAGCGGGTGTGTGTCCGTACTGTGGGTTTGTGTACGGGTTTGGTTGAGTTCATGTAGATTGGAATTTTTCATTTACCGCTGAAACAGTCACTTTGCCTCATATATAGCTCCCCTTCTTTCTCTCTCTCTCCCTCTCTGTCCAATTTTCGATCAGATCTGCCGTTTGAGGTGGTAGGCATCAGGCCAGTTGTAGGGGCTCAATATATCCGAACCCTTGCCCATATTACCTGATACCATACAGCTACATGTATTACGTTGTTGGAAATAATATATGCCTCTACAAACCCTTATTTCTATTGTATTTGTAGCTGGTAGTATGTAATGTAAAAGCATGAAAAATATTTATATATTTTTTTTGAGTCACATATCACATCACCACATATACGCTATCATTATTACAGGGCAATCTTTCCTTCTTATATATATCTATATCTTTATTATACATTTTCCTTCCATTTTGTCACATATTAAACATCAGCCATGCAGGGGCCAATAAAAAGGAAAGTTTAACCATGACCTTCCTGTTTATTTGGGCGCCCTCGTGTATGCTTAGAGATTACGTAACGGCTCGGATAGATGAGATAGAATTCTTTTTTCTTCGCACTATTCACGTCTAGAAAATTCGCAGTAAAGCAACGGAGTCCCCCATAAAGTTCATTAGATCGGCATAAAAATAGATAATATTCATCAAACGTGGGTCGTATATCCTGCTGATTAGAATCTGATTCTCACATCTAAAACGAAAGTGGAAAACGATGGCTTCAAGTTCCGATAGTGAAGATGGTTTTCAGCGGTACTACGAGTACGAGGGCACGTGGGAGGTGCCGTCTCCAGATGCCCCAGAAGACACCCCAGATGACACCCCAGAAGACACAGGAGTATTGTCGGTAAGCACAATATAGTGTATTTGATCTGACTTCTATGTACTGCAAATACTTTGTTTTGTGTGTGTGTGTGGGGGGGTGGGGGACTCAATATACATTCATGAAAACTAATAAATGAATGAAAAGGATGTAATTGTAATAGAAAAAAGAGGTAAACAAAATAAAATCAAGTAAAAGATGTAGAGAGCGTACAAGTGCAAGAGAGAGAGATATCGGACTCGGAGAAAATTTAAAAAAGTAATATAGTCGAATCACGATCATCTCTGTCATTAGGAATCTGAGACTGTACTTTATGCCTACTTTGCGATTCACTTGCTGATGATCGAGGAGCTGGGGGTTGAAATGAAATAACATATGACGGGAATAGGACCTCGACCATTTATTATCTTCTCTAATGAGTGCCCTTCTTAGAATGGAAAAGTACACTTTGAAGAACTTTGGATGGGGGCAATTCCGAGATGAAAAGGGATCATTTATAAGAAAGGGGAATTTGCACTTGTAATAAAGGAAGAGGGGCATTTTATTAGAAAGAAAAGGGAGCACGTTTGGGAGGTACTTGAAACGGGTGTGCTCTTCCCCCTGCAAGCCCGCATTTGGCAAGGGGGATTGTTTACATTCATTGCAATCTTTTGCTTACAATTAATTCGTTTACATGAACCTTTGCCTGCCGTCGATGTGCACGTTTGGGCACGGCGAAAATAGAGGTCCTAAGAAGTGAATCAATGAATTCCAAATTAATTGTGTAAAACTGGTTAGAGTACATACGTCTTTGAATTAAAAAAATAAAAGTAGCAAATTTAATGGTTATTTCCCCGGAGTTACTGAAATGTAGAAACAAATTTGAGATGAAAGTAAGCTCTACTTGGATATATATAATTATATGCGATGCATATTTGGAAATCGAGTATGGTACCTTACAGAGATCTATAGAGCCCCCCCCCCCCCCCCCCCATCTCCGTGATCGGAGGGATACCATGCGTGTTACCAAAATGTCCGGTAAAGGGGTACTTTTCACGCACCGAAGTCCGGCTCGTAGTACACAAAAGCACGTTTTAGACACCGGACTTAGGGGGTGTTTTCAAAGGAGGGAACATGCATTTATAAGCGTTCCCTAAATAACACTGAGTGGGGGGGGGGGGGGGGGTTCTAGAGCCTCTTTGTTTCATGAAAACTATTTTATTCTATTTTAGTTTATATCTGGACTAGATGGGCTGTTAGGGTAGGAAGAAAAAAAGAAGAGATTACAATAACAGGATCGTAAAGACTGTTTTTGTCCTCGCTCATAATTTAAAAAAAAGAAGAGATTGTGCTAACCGTTAGAAGAAATCAAGGAAGATCTCCAGGCAGGTGACACAAACTACAGGGTCTATATCTTCAAGATCGATATCCTCTTATTTTCAGTTACAAATTAAAAAGATATGCAATAACTGGGCCAACCATTACTGTTACATTTCATTCAAGATGCATATAATCGTGTACAATAAAGGTTTAAAAAATTAGAGGCAAGCTAAAACCATAGTTTTTAATAAATCAAAATCAAATAAAAAACAAATATGTCCGGGTTTTCATCCAGGGAGGGGGTTGCAACCCCCTACGGATCGCACTGCATTCATGAACGAAATTAGGAAAAAGAGAATACTATAAAATGTAGAGTTCCCTGACTGATTTGTACGTGTGGCCAATGAAAATATGTCATATTATGTTCTTGCATTACATGTGTTATTTTTTCTCTCTGTAGATGTGGTGAAATGCATAATGCAACCCTACATTGTTGTCGTCTCAGGTTGTATTAAAATCGCAGGGTAAGGGTAAGGGGTGTCCTTAATCCAGTGGTGGATTCAGGGGGGTGGGGCCGAAAAAAAGTTAGTGTTCGCTACAACCCCCCCCCCCCCCCCCCCGCATATTCTTTTTTTTTTATATAATTATTTTTTCCCTTCCCTGCCGCCGGCTGGGTCCGCCCCTGCCTCAATCCACCTCTCTCTAAATCAGCATGCCAAGGAAGGCCTGCTCTTTTCCTGGGAAGAAAACTATCGCCTTTAGGGAACACATTGCAATCCCCCCCCCCCCCCCCGCCCTCCATGTTATTGGGGGGGGGGGGTATTCCAACAATTCTATCATTATCGGCTGTTCAATTAATATAGCGACTATTTTTCACTTTCTTTCCATAAACAGGTTGAAGAAACTGGACATGGAGATAATGAGGAGGGACATGGAGATAATGAGGAGTCACCTGACGAGGTGCAGATGGTATGATGCATGTGTTCAACCTTCATATTAATTGGATTTGTATTTGAAGGGGAACTGGGCCTTGGTTGTATTCGTGTACTATTTTCCAGGGGGCGGGGGACATGAAACAACACAAAACAACAAGATCAACATCATCTGTAAAGCATGCTACTAAATTGACGCGCTCTTTATAAATCTGGGTCGCCATGATTGTATACTCTAGAAAGACCTTACATATCAGGCGGGGGCAAGGGGTACATGTATAGCCCCCGAGTACAGGGAGAGATGATTTTACTGTGCCTTAAAAATTTGCACATGACGTTGTATACTGTGTGAATTATTTGTTAGCATGGCATCTCTTTTTGATCAACAGGTCGAAGAAGATATCCCAGGACCGTCTGGTCTACAACCACCAAGAACAAAGAAGAGAAGACGAAAGGTTGGAGATACAGGAGGAGAGGCGAAGAAACAAAAACTAGGAAAAGGAAAAGGAAAAGGAAAAGCAAAAGCAAAAGCAAAAGCAAAAGCAAAGGGAAAAGCAAAAGCAAAAGCAAAGACTGGAGGAAAAGTCAAGAAAGTCAAGAAAGTCAAGAAAGTCAAGAAAGTCAAGAAAGTCAAGAAATTCACCAAAGGAGGATTCCTAGGCTGCAACGTTCCAGCGCATGTGGCAGAGAGGAGAGAGGAAAGACGAGCTGAGCTGCGGGTATGATTTTCTTTTAAAATGTTTACATTAGATTTTTTTTCTTTTGAATGGAAGGCAGGGGGTAGAGTCGAAATTTGTTATGTGTGCCATAAATTTATTTCCCCCAACCTATTGAAAAATAATAAGGGGGGGGGGATAACTTTAGGCTCTTAATTTTTTCTAAATACATGAACCCGAAATACTCACAAAAATGACATCTACACCCAGTCACTCACACACAAATAACAATGCATGTCATGGATGCATCTATTTATATACATTTTTTAATTACTGAACGCAAAATGTGTCAAACTTGAAGTTCCAAATATGACACAGAGACACCAACACAACTGCATCAGGCACAACCTCACTATGAAATATGTGATTTAATGTTAAAGATAGAAACATGAAACAATTCTATTCCTCATAGGATGGATCATTTAATTTTCTTCATTTCAGAATATCATAAATGAGTTGAACGTCACTAGATGCAGAGATGTTCTACTGGGTGTGGTGGAGAGGGAGAGTGGTCTGCTGTTAGACCTTTTAAACTGCCCACCAGTAGCCGCTCTCCGTCCTTGCACCGAACCAGGTTGGTGTGTGTGTGGGAATTGTAGGCCCATGATAAGGGACGTTGAAGCCCTTTGTTGCGGCCTAACACCTCAAAACTGCCTGTCTCGGTCACAGGTAAGTGTTTAACAAAATCGTTTTAAAGAAACAGATTTTTTTTAAACAGTGAATGTGGAAAAAATAGGTCATTAGGTCCTCATTATTGTAATATCAATGTGCAAGATTAACCAAAGAAATTCTCTCATATTCCAAATGTGATGAGAAATAGTTGAGCAGTTTGGATTCAAAATGTCATGCCCAATGTGTGAGTAGTCCTACAAACTCAGTACATAGTAAATGACTTTGTGCAAGATTAACCCATTGCATACAGTAACCAGGTTATCCCGATGGGGATTACCTCACTAGTCAAATTCTTATTGTAATGATTTCAAAACGTTGAAGTATACACTGATTCTCTGTAATACATTATCAAGGCACAATCCCTTACCTAGTAATCACATGGCCAGAATTCATCTTCATCTTCAACTTCACTGTCTTTCAACTTAAAAACAGTTTTGAAAATTGTCACCCAAGGACCAAACTTCGTCACGAGAACAGTTAAAATAAGCAACATTACATTTTGGAATAAATACAAGTTAATGTTTACGTCAATTGATGGAACTCAATACACATGAACCATAAACTTCAGAAATGAGTGTTAGCTCCTCATCTCCAGCACAGTAGTTATATTGATACACACGCCTCAAAGGTCATAGAAGAAGTGGATCACAAGAAGAAAAAAAAATTGGCTTAAATTAAACTGTTTGGATAGAATTTTTTTTTCTACACATCAATTTTGTTTCGAATATCCATTTTTCTTTTGAGTTGTTTACTCATGTCTGGAAAATATCTTAATCTTCAAACACCTCATTAGTGATGAGCATTCCCAATAATGTCTACAATAATCTGATCTTACATAACATTGCTAATTATGTACAGTGTTTAACCACATCAACATCTTATGGAACAATGGAAATGTATTCAGAACAGCTACATCTCCACGAAGAAAGCTACAACATGTTGATTAAAATACTGACATAACATGGTATATAGAGTGGCATGGTTCTAACAACTTCTTTTGTTTTTATTATATGCTTGTGCAGTGGACAAATAAACATAAAAAGTTCACTAGCCAAGCATAATAAATTTGACAATCCACCTGTAACACCTTGCATGTACATGTCAGCAAGAGATATACAATTCAACAAACTGTGTGAAAGATACATACTGTAACACTCAACAGTAAAGAACCTGAAATGTGACACCCCCTCCCTTTCTTTTTACTTGTTTCTGCATTCAGTATGTTTTGTCAATGATGGACCCGTTCATGAATGGGCTACAAAGACGGCTTTGGAGAAACCTCCGAAATCGAGAGGGCAATGACCAGGAACCCGGAGCGGAACACAACAGGTATAGGTACCAGGTTTATCGCACCTTCGTGCTATGGCAGCACGGAAGACTTGGATTTGGGAACAGAGTAGTCGTGCCTAGCTGTGTGGTCTGCCGAACGAGGGATGAGTACCCTGACCCAAACAACCACTACAAAGGGTTTGAAGCAGCCGATTTATGTAAGTACCCAACATCAAATTTAAAAAAGTTGTTATCTGAACTATTCCAGAGTTTTGATGATCCAAATAAGCCTGTTATTGAAAAGATGTAATCAATTCAATTTATTAGGATAACTTCAGTAGGGGAGAGCGGGCCTAGTCCGCCCTGGGGGCAAGTCCGCCCACCCCTCGATTCTCAGCCTTGCGGTGATTGGATAAAACTTTCGCCGGTGATGTAATGACAAACTACCCACACCGCACAACATACAACAGCATGAGGACGATGGCTTTTTGATAAACAAAATTATGCTAAAATTTCCATTTTAAGGCCACTTAAGTAAAAAAAAATTGTCTTTACATTTCTTGTATTTACCTGTAGACATTGATGGAGGTGGTGATGGTAGTTTTTGTTTTTTAAAAAGGTATACTGGTGTGTGTCTATTACAAAATGTTGGAACAAGTCAACATCGGTTGTACATTTTGCCTAAAACGAGATAAACGACGATAACAGCCCCATGGGGCTAGTTCGCCCGTTTTTGACGGGTCATGTTCACCCGGGGGCAAACTTACCCCATTCAATGTGGTTATTCCTACCTTTGGGCCTCTTCAAAATTATTAGATTTTATTGAAAGTGAAAATACAGGCCCTTACCTGGCAACTTCAGTAAAGTTTAGTGACGACTGTGTTTATCCAACTTGATCTGATTCTATGACTTATTATATTTATTTATTTTGACATTACTTGTGTTTTCCTTTTTCAGAGTCCGCCTCGTGTTATCAACATCTATTCTACACCCAGGACACCTTGTTTCAACTTATTTGTTACCATCCTTCGTTGGCTCTAGTACCTTTTAAATAAATGTTTTGAAGTTTTAAAACACTATATTTGTTTCATGTATTTATTTTGCCTACCTACATGTACCCCGCTAAATGGACGAACCAGCCCCAGGGTGAAGCAATTTCGCCCTTTTGTCGTAATTAACTTTATGATTTGTTTTTGTGAAAACTGTGTGCCTGACCCCAGTGAGAGTGGGATATTAGCTAGACATTACCTATGACTTGATACAAGAAAAAGCCTGGTCTTCCTGCGTATGAAATGATGGCTCTAGAAGAGTGATATCAAAAATAGGGCTAACACTCCCCGCTCTCCCCTAATCTTATATTTCAGTACTATATCTACTGATATTTACACTTCCATGCAAGCTCTGATAAAGATGTCAACATCTTACTAGTCATGCCGCATAACGGCACACAATCTAACACTGTAATGAAATCGATATACTGATTGGTACAAATACATGGACTGTTACTTGGCTCTCTACTTCTTCCTCCAGGAGATGGCTATGTGGAGAAACGACTCTTTCTTTTTTTCTTAAGTTCCTCCATCGGTGGTGGAGGTACAGGGGCAAGTCTGGGGCGGATAAGTCTTGGGTCACTGGGAAGTGGGTCTGCTGGACGAAAGAGCGGTCGGGAGTCGGTCAAGCGGCAACGCATTATCTCTTCCATCATCATGGGGATATACGTGTACGTCTTTCCAACTCGCACATCATGCACCACCCAGCTTGCTGAGTGCTTAGACCATCTAGAACGACATCTAAAAGAAATCCAAGGGAAAAAATATAAATAATTTTGTTAAAAAAAGAAAAAAACATGCATAGCACAAATGCAATTGCATTTATTAAAAACTTAGTTACATACTGGAGTATATAGTAGGCTGTTTTAGTGCAGTTCACAACCTATATGTATGATGTACTAAGGATCTGCCAGTTTCTTAGTCAATATGCATTTTCCCCTCAAGTCAAGTGGATATGTTGACCAAGTAAATTTGCAAGCCAATTCAAAATTATTGCCATGAGGTGCAAGTATCTATGATAATTAAACATTTTCTAAAATGTTACATAAGTTTCACACCATAAAATGTGGATACACACACTTCCTCTTGGCTTTACAAAGTTTAAATATTTGGTAAAGATTTATACAATGCACCATCATACGGTGTTGAGAAAGTGTACTTTATAAGATATTTTATAGACATGGTATACCTTTGAGCAAGATTAAGGGCATTTCTATTATTTGGTGGGGAAGGAAGGGGTGGGGAGGTCTGCAGATCTCACATTTAACTACTTACTTGTAAATATTAAGTCACTAGTTTTATCATTCCATGGATCATGCCAATTTTCATGTCCTTTCCTCTACCGGTACGCTTATTTATGTTCAATAACTATGTAGAAGGATATCTTGTCAATCCTAACATGATACCATTGAGTTTTAAAATACATGAACATAAGAATAAAAAGTAGCAAAACAAAATTCTTTTTTTCTTTTTTTGTTTTTGATATAAATGTACATGTATTGGATTTTCGTAGTAGTAAAGTTAAACAAACACATTTATTGCAGTAGTGAAGAGCAACACATCTAATCTCTTCTTTACTTCATAAATGTTAAAATGACTTAGAACTACTTCTTCCTCAATACACAGATATCGTTTGTATCTACATGAGTATTGCTTTGAATGAATTATCTTCAAACTGAGATATTACAAGTACCAGTGAGATTGACATTTGTGACGGCTTACTGCAAACACGCTTACCAGTTACTCAGTGGTTTACAATATTGATGTCACTGACAAACCTTTGTTGACAAATCAACATTTTAGCAGGAAAACATGACACCAACGATCCTGATAATGTCGTCTTATTTATGAAAACTGTCAATTCCAAGCAAATGAAGACAGTATGTGTACAAATTCCACATACAAATGTTTATGTATGTAATACTTTTTTTTAGCCGTAAGGTGTTTCTACATTATGGTTCTATATCATCACTGAATTTGCAGCAGTAGCCTCCCAGCAGTAGCTTCTTCTTCCAAATGAAATATTCTGATTATGTGGCCGATTGTCGATACAACATAATCGGCCACATCAGCCATAAATTTATCAACACAGATAATTTAATTTGATGACAACATCTTATAAAAGTCCCAAATAGAGTCGGTATCACTCTATTCCAAAACACACTTACTTTGGATTTCCCTCTGAATCGAGAGCCATTGGCCTGTCCTTATGCAGGTTGTAATCTAGCATGGCTAGCATGTTCCTGGCTCGGTAAGCCCGGTATCTACACAAAGGGGAGAAGAAAAAAATACCAGCCATTCCTTATACAAATTTAATTTGATTAAGGTTTAATTTCACAAGATAATTTCCCTAGAAAAAACCCCATGTTATAATGTATCGTTTAACATTTATTATACTCAACTTATTGACAAAGTTCTCAACATCTATTTTACACATCAAAATTTCAAATCTAATAATGAAACTTTTAGATGTCGAAGTCTATTACTTTTAAGCCCACTGGAATATGAAAGAGTTTCACCATTGTGCCATGATATGAAATATACAAACAGGGAAAGTGAGACAATGCAAAGAGACTAAAAAAAGCCAAAAGAAACTTACCCAAATGAAAACCTCTTGCTGCAGTACATCAGGATGTGACTGTGCAATGATTCCAGTTCACCAGTGTGTCTGGGGTGAAAACGATTAGATATTCCAAATATTGTAACAATTATTTTTTTCCGACATAGAGAAATCAAGAGGTTCAACGTGTCTCATTGTAATAAGACAAAACAATGGAACCACTGAATTAAGTTATTCACAATGTATTTGGGTCTTGCGCATGCACAGATATATTTTTGAAGCAATGGTGACTACTATTGGAGAATTGTCCTGAATAAAATAGAAGCTGACAAGAATTTACTTGAGGTTAATAATTACATTCATTGATTTACAATGTAAATTAACATGTTTGGGTAAAGAGTTTACCAACAACAAGAAATTGGAACAGACAGATGGCCACACAACCCGAAAACGTAATGTCTCTAGGACCACCATCTGTAGGCAAAGGTATAATTGAATATTTTGTGTAATGGTTTTTCTTTGAAAAACTATGACATCATTTTTGGATACACCACATGTATGCTTAAATAATCCATTAATTACCGGAAATTGACAAACTTCACAAGGGTGTTCAGCAACCTCTTGTCAAGAACAATTTTGCCAAGGGCATCATGCGCTTTGGTTCCGGAAACCAGCCACTCCTCCCTCTCTTCCAATGGACCATGCTCACAGTGAGGGACGCCACCTAAGCCCCCTGTAATAGACCAATCATGTACATTGGTCACGTGATGCACCAGCCCACGCCACTTGTTCTGTACAAAAGAGAGAATAAAGACCTATAATAATACAATAACAATGAAAGAATGAATTGAGCACTCAATCAAAAGATTGCTAAAATCCATAATGATCATCTCATTGACCCAGCTCATGAGTTCTTTTATAATTCTAATGTAAATGTCCATGGCTTAGTGGTAGAGCAGTGGTTTAATAACCGGGAGGTCCCTGGGTCGAAACAGAGTTGATGCGCTAGTGCCCTTTGGTAAGGCCTTAATCCTCATTACAAAGTCACTCGGAGAGGACTTGAAACAGTTAGTCCCCTGGTTCCAAGCATACAATGCTTTCTTAGCAGTCAGGTTTAACAAACATATTTTACTTTCAAAATATGTTGCATTTGCTGCCCTTCAAAGTTGCATTTACATTAAAAAAATAATCTAAACACTAGGAAGATCAAAATTTTGTCTCACTGTGAATTCATTTCCAAAGATTCCTGAGCTGGCATGATAAAAAGCACTTTTTTCTAAAGTCAGTTTTTAAAATACATTCCCCAAGCAGATACCTATTGAAAACAAAAAGTATTGTATTTTTGTAATACCACAGAATTTTCAAGTAAGAGGATGACAAATATATGTTTGGTAAAAGGTAAATGTACCATAGCCGCCAGATAGCACTCACCAAGAACACACCGTCATCTCCTTTACATGTTTCAGCACACCACCAGAAGTGGTTCACCACATGCTTGGTCCAAAACCTCAAGCGTCTATTGGCTGCAAGCGTTGATGCCTGCATGAGGACATAAATATCAAATGAACGCTTATTGACAAATCAGTCTAAAAAATAAATTTTAAAGAGAAATTTAGTCTGCCAAAAAAAATACAACTTCTTGACAGTGCCCTAAATCATTAGCTTTCAAGGAATAGCTGTGGAATTCACATGATTTTTTGTAACGTCATAAGGTCCATATCACAGAGTGCGAACATGCAATTAATTCACCTAGAGGTGTCATGGTTTGCATGGATCAAGGTTTGAGAGCCGCCATGCCACTAATATCCTTTGGCAAGACATTAATCTACATTTGCCACACTCAACCCAGGTGAGGTTCATAGGCACCTGGCAGGAACAAATCCTTTTAAATGCTAGAGCGCCATTGATGGCATTCATATTATTATTAATAAAATAGAGCAATTTATGCTCAGTTTATCTCACCTTTGAAATTTTTTTCCCGAGGTTCTTGGCCCCGTGCCACACATCCCAGCTGTGGATCACCTCTGGGTAGTCTCTCTCTGTAAAGTACAACGAAAACCAAAATTAAAGACTTGTGACAAGCAATACATTCACTATATTGCAGTTACAGTTATGGGAAATTTAAAAGCATCTAGAACCATTAAAACATTTTATAAAAATTCAAGTTTAAGGAATTGAATAAGAAATAACATGTAAACACATTCCATGGTCAGATGAATGAAAATACACTGTCTCCAAAAATCCCTAAACTAAGAAATATATACTTACTGAGGATGCATGAGATGGTGGGGTGGGCGTCCGTCACCAACTCTGCCACCTTAATTTTGTTGCTCTTCAGAGCGTTGAGGGCATTGAGTAGGGCAGCTGGCTCCATGGCGCCACTTTTATCCCCGACCTCACGCTTGTCGAGGAATTCCGCTGCAACAATATCTTGAAGAGAATGGAATTGAATTTTCATTAACAATATGTACACATGTAGAAGGAAAACATACAATAGAAAATAGATTACATAAAACATTCAAAATACTAAGCAAATATATGATCAGGACCACAAAGAAGCAAATTTGCTTATAAATATAATTCAGTCAGCAAGCCCACACATACACACACACACACAAATACAAACCTTTTGATTTGTGGTCCATCAAGGTATAGGTGCAGTATTGGGCATTGAAGCCTGGTGAGTCATTACGAGCATCACCTGAGAGACAGAAGGATTGTGGAAGATAAAAGATTATTAGTAATTTTGAAATTTCATTTACATTAACACTCATCTACTTTTTCATTCAACTATTACTTTGAAGTGTCCAAAAAATATATTTCAATAGAATTAGACATATTCAGGATCTAGCCTAAAGCCTGATAGACTGAATTGACAGTCATTCAGAATGTTGGGGAATGGTGAAGTGTTGTAAACAGATGCACACAAAATATTTTATTTCATTTCATTTGATTTTGCCATGACATGCAATTATGGATTATCATGTGATCTCAAAATGTGTTGTCCTATTGTTGCAATTCCCAGGCCATTTGCCACTTACCACATACAACAATCTCCTGCTCACGGTGCCTGTCCCTGTTGTCAGTCATCATTTTAGCGAAATGTTGTTCAATGACGGGGCACACATAGTTGTTCTGAACAGCATTAAACAACCTGGAAGAAAACATGTGGAGATTCATGAAATCAGCT
This sequence comes from Strongylocentrotus purpuratus, assembly GCF_000002235.5. Taxonomy (NCBI): domain Eukaryota; kingdom Metazoa; phylum Echinodermata; class Echinoidea; order Camarodonta; family Strongylocentrotidae; genus Strongylocentrotus; species Strongylocentrotus purpuratus. The sequence continues at coordinate 17,162,968 of NW_022145611.1, forward strand.
AGCCGCTTCACCTTTAGGAAATTATTTCCAGACAGGAGAATTGACGAAGCCAATTTCATGTCGCCAACATGAGAGCCATTATGTGTTTCCTGCATGCAGACTCGAACTATGTGCCCTCCTTCACAGGTCTGCAATAGAGGGGGGGGGGGGGGGGGGGGGGGGGGGGGGGGGAAGAAGAAGAATTTATTGAATTGCAGTATAGAAAAAAAAACCTAAACCGACAACCCCATTTTTAGTTACACTACCCTTATATCATTAGGGGAAAGAAAACAGGCATAAGTAATTTCAAACATTAGTGCTTCTGTAAAATTTAGTGTTTGTAATTCAATTGCTATTTGTAATGTCATGACTGATGTACTCATAACAATATTTCTGAATGAATATAAGAACTGAAATATAAAAAAAAATGAAATAGCTCATGACACTGAAAGGGATAATAATGAATACAAAAAAAAAATCATTTAACAGCTTTACACTGATAATCATCAATTGATGCATTGAATGAACAATAACACATAATTACCCAGACAATGTGTGCAGAGGTGCCACTTTCAGTAACACATACCGAGTGCTTCAGGTGGCACGTCGTGCATTTTGGATAGGCCAGCCTCGCCAGATGCTGCAGCATGCTACCGGTTACAATGTAGAGCTTGGTTTTTGCCGCAGTATCTGGCGAGGTAATCTTGTGATGGAGTCCTGAGCTGCTGACCTCCATCTCCTCTCTCTCCTCTCCCTCCTCGTCCTCGCCAAACACCTCCTCATCCACCAAAATTTCTTTGAGGCCCTTGCACAGAGATCTACATGAAATTAAAACATAAATTACAACAGGAAATACACGTCAGAAAGCCAGAATCAAATGACGTACAAATAAATCTAAAACATATTGCCTCTGGCACCACTTCAGGTGGCAGAGACATACAAAAATGAGGGTCTTTGCACTAACATACATGTGACATCAATAAACCTTGACAGCATTAGACAATGCATTTGCATTAACACATAGATTTTATGTTTCAGATAAGCCATTGGTAATCCTTCCCTAATCCATGCAACATTCTAATATATCATCATTTAATACATTTCATTTCACACTTACTTGTTGTGGTTATGATATGGGTGCCAGTTATCCTCCTCTTCACAAACCGTCTTTTCTTGAGGGTAGACATAGTCCCCCTTTTCAACAATATCCACACTGATACTGTTTAAAAAAAATATATATCCTCAATGAAAATGTGTACAGCAATGTGCATGTTCTAACTAATGACACATACTACCAATCGTTCCTAGGGATAGGCAAATGCTCAAAGAATTGAGATTGCTTGTAAAGGTCATAAAGGAATGTACATAGTACAGGCATGTAACATAATGTATTAAAATAAAGTCAGCAATTGCAATGTTGTGTAATGTCTCCTGTTACTTCATTCAATTACCATCACTCAAGTCATCATGATATAGTTAGCATGACCATGATTAAGTAAATACATGTATGTGTACATGTCACAAATCTACAATTGTGTAAGAATAAACACACATTTTCTCCAATACATAAAACAGTATAAACAAAAAGCCATTAGCTATATTATAAAAACAACAAACCCTCCCAGTAATCAGATTGATAAATGGTTGAACAGTTTCTCACTTGAATTCATCATCTTCAATCGAGGATGCCCCTTGTAGCTGTTGAGTTACGCTGCAATAAGAAAATAAAAAATAAGCCATTACAATAAGTATACAAATTAGAGATTACCCAAGAAGTAAAATGTACCATAGGTAACAAATGCATGAGTTTTCTCACTTTTGCTGTGTATCAAAAAAAATCAATATATTTAAACCTCTCATACCAACACAAAAAGTCTGAGCGCTTTAGAGTGGGACGTTGGGTGGGGAGGATCATGGACCTGGACGATGTGAGAGTTACTCGAAAAGGTTAATAATGTGATAAGGTTGTCTGAAAATTGGCAATTTAAAAAATAATCAGGATCACCACCAACCATCAACACCCCCCTCCCCTGCATTAGAACATGATTCTCAAAAAAAAAGCTTAACAAAATTGTATTCTAATTTGTACATGTATGACTAATAGTTACAGATAAACATATAGTGCCTTACCTCACTGAGGGTTCATTTGCTTCCGAGTCTGACATTTTCTCCACTCCTGACACTCCTGACATGGCAGAACTGAAAAATAAACATGAATGTTCAGTTAAAAAAGGATGTAAAACAAAAAGTAACAACCTGTGAATGATACTCAAACCCACTCCTCCCCCATTTTGCAATTACCCTATTGCAAACATGTATTACAATTTTCAGGAAAGGTTATATGAAATAAATAAACAATGATCAATTTTCAATTGGCCACACCTGGTCGTGGGTAATGGTACCAAGAAAGAAGTACTATAAAATCTAAAATTAAAATTAAATTAAATTTTGGTTTATATCTTTTACAATATAAAATAATGTCTACATTATAGATATAAAAAACGCACCATTCTCCAGCTGAGGATCTGTCAACATCATGGTCCTGGAGTTTGCCATGGTCCTGGAGTTTGCCATGCTCCTGGAGTTTGCCATCGTCCTGAATTTTCCTGAAGAAATATGATTTTAATGCAAAGAATTTGAACTGATCATTTCTCATAAGAAATTGTATAGTAAATGTATGTTGCATACATGTATATGTGAATCTGGCATTTTTTGCAAGTTTTACTTACAAAATTGACAAAAATGTAATAAATTGTAAGGTAATGCAAAAATTTGTTTTAACTACATGTATTTCAAGAAATCTTACCTGACGTCACACTTGGGAACAAGAGGGGAGTTGAAGAAGGGCAAACTGAAAAAGAACCATACAAGAACAAATCCAGTCGTAAATAACTCTTCATACCATTTCAATAATTTCAGGGACAAACTTTTTTATCAAGATTTGTGACACATTCACAAAAAATAAAACGAACATCTTTGACATTGGGAAAAGGAAACTACAAATATAACAACAGGAATTACATTTGACAGTTTTTATAAGTTGATCAGAAATATATAATAGTCAATGCAACCACAATCAGAGAACAATAATATTGGGAGAAATGTTGGTATCATGTAAAGTTATTGCCAGTAAATTTAGTAGCATACAGTATCTATCATGTCTATCATTGTTGAATATGGCCTGACTTTGCCTCTAAGAGTGTACCGGTAACACAACCTACGTCAAAGTCTGTGTCACTTGTACATGTATAATATAACGGTTAATATAACTTTACTTTTAATTTAATTTCTTAACAAACCACTTTTCATTCTTACAGATGTGGATGTGGATTTTTTTTTTTTTTTTTTTTTTTTTTTTTTTGGGGGGGGGGCATTCGAGTGGGGGGGGGGGGTTGATTATCAATCAATTATCGATACATGTGTTCTTTGTGTAACTTACCTTTCAATGGACATAGGTACTCTCACTCCAGGGGTGGCAGGATAAGCAGATGATATTGGTGTTGAAGCATTGACAGGTCTAATGAAAAAACATGAATAATTTAGAAAAAGATTTATACAACTAGGCCTACTTTTTTTCCCCACAAACCCGGATGTCCTCAACGATTAATCAGTTTACTCTCTACCTTTCTATCTAACAGGTAGTAAACAGTGAGATACTCCAGCCATTATTTATGCTCTAATCTGAGTAAAATTTGTGAAGAAAGACATTCAAGAAAATTTAATCAGTATGGTGAAAAATGACTGTCTATGGTTCCAATGCTACATGTATCAAGCCAATGGGATAACTTTCTGACACTTCTTTTATGACCCATTGCGACCAAAACTAATCCCTTATACAGAATTGATCCAAGTATGGTTGAAACCAACTGGATATCGCATTAAAAAAAGAAATGAAAAATGGTTAAACAGACCCCAAAACCCTAAACATGAGGTCACTATCACCACAGCAGCATTGTGTAATTTTTGTTAAAGGAAAACAAAAAACATTGTATACCCCATAAACAGTCTATACACAACTACTTCCAGCTACTACATTCAGTGTTTCATATAAATGATTTCCTTACATTCATTTTATATGTCATAAATTATGGTATTGACAATACCTTATTGCATATCCAAAGAGAAATAGTAAAACTTATAGTAAAAAAGAGAAATGTACCTTCCTGTATCCACATCCTTCTTGCAGTATCTGCAGAAAAAACACAGATGAATTCATTTTTAAATGATATGTATACATGCAGGAAAGGGAGGGGGAGGGGCGGGGGAGAGACCATAACCATAAGCTACATGAACATATATGTTTATACTATATTATATTAGATTTAGTAATTAATCCAAATTTTGGTTTATATCTTAGATCAATAATAACTGAAAGAAAATCAAAGAAGTTACATGGGGAATTTCCATGCATGTCCTCTTACAGAAGAAGAGAAATAATTCTTCCTCAACGGAAGAGGCACAGCCACAAATACATACAACAACAAATTAACAAAGACAATACAAAATAAATAAATACAAGCACAAGAAACATATCAAAATACACAAACGCACACAATCATGCCGATGCGGCTGTAAGTAACTTTGACAGTAGACTCAAAATTTTAATTTTTAAATTATTGAGTTGAAAAAAGTGTTGCTTACTTACTGTTTTATGCGTCATCAACTGTCAAGTACACTAAAGTCTAAACTAAAAGTAGGCCTACCGACTTTGAGTGAAATCAGTTAAGTTTTGTACAGTGGAGTTTGAAATGTTGAGAATCAATTTTAAAAAAAGGGTTTTAATACACAGCCAGGCCAGGATAGTACTAGTAGTAGTAGGGGGTCTAGAGTCTCATACTACTACTACTACTAGGCCTAGAAGAGTCTACTACTACCATGACTACATGTCAACACCGCACCGGGCCGTGGTACGTATATAGGCCGGGCCTAGGTTGTCAAGTTTTCTCTAGTGTCTACGACAAAAATTTAGTATCAGATGATCCTTTGAAGACAATTCTAGATATAGATACTAGGTAGTGAAAACCCCAAAGTTAAAACAAAATACAACGTGTGTGTGGGTATTACAAACACTGCAAGCCTACACAGGCTATGCTACATCAATGTCAATGGCATGGGACTGAGCAGTGCAGTATATTACGAGTTTACTTACGCGTCGATCACGACAGCCGCCGCTTCAGTGACGGTCAATCTTTCTTCCCGTGCAATTTCTTGCAGCTTTTCAAAGTAATCCAACTTCAGGTATAACCTTCCATGATTCCTTTCAAATTTTTCCTTTCTTGCTTTCGTCACCCGCTTCTTCTCGGAATTAGTTTTCATCGGCATCGGCATGATGTCAGTTGCGTAGCAGACGTCGATCGTTCAACTACTAAAATCAATGCAGCTAGCATGGGCCCCATATGCCTAGCGCGCTAGGGCGGCGCCCAGCCCGGAGGTCCGGGACGCTGGATCGCATCGGAGCGCGCGGCAGGCCAGTATATTGCTCACGTCAAATGCCTGACGACTCTGTCGCCAGTCGCTGCCGCCGCTGCCGCCGCTGCTTGGTGGTCGCCTCAGCTAATACGCTGAACGTCTTGCACTGATAGAGGGAGGTATGCCTACCGTTACATTTTCAAAACCGTCAGGCGAACGGTTTTGAAATTTAGATTTTCAATCACTAATATCTTGATAATCAGACGGGTGATTGACTTGTGAAAGTCATGGGATTCATGTATGACCCAAAGGTTTATAATTATCATTACAGCATGGGCTAAATCAAGGATGTGTTTTAAGGATCTGAGACAAAGTTACCGGATCCCTTTAAGTCAATACAACAATATTCCATGAATACATCTTTTCTTTGCCTTTATGTAAAAGTCCTAAACAGAAATGGTAACTTACCTCAAAATCTGACTTGGCACTGTACATCCCGCCTGATAGAAGTTCATCTCTGCCACTTGTCTGTCCGCCGAATCGATGCTGTGATAAGAGAGGAAAAGACAGATTACACATTCATAAAGTACCAACTCAGCACTAGGGAGAATTTGGCAACACACGCTGATTAGTTTTCAAAAGTGCACACCAGGACTCTAAATGGCTACTAATTTCATGTGTTATAGAATTCAATCCCTAGAAATTTTCAATATTATTTTGGAAGTAGTTTATTCCACTAAAGTAATCTTAAATTTGAGTGCTTTAAACAGGAAATGAGTGCAAACAATCACATAGATATTTGCGATCAGTTCAGCCCCCTTAGCTAACTGAGCTAGGATTGGACCATCGAGCTCCACTTTGTGTGCTGCATTAGCCTAGATCAGTACAATTTGCGTCTTTTATTTGTTATGATTCGTACATGTAACACCTATTTTATTTATCAATTGTGCTGTATGCTGTAGAAATAAAGTCACTCATTCACAAATGACATGATATACAACCTATAAAAGGGGTGGAAAGAAAGGGACAAACAAAGTGCTCATTACAACTTGTCAATAGTTTATGTGACACAAACAATATTTAACAATTTAAAGTGCTTTACGTTTCATGATGACAAAAAAGGAACCAGGAATGATAAGACAAAAGAGACAATGGGTATGTTTCTCGACATGGAAATGAACAACCTGGAAATATCAAAAAGTCTTTTTCAGACCTGCAGAAAAAAATAATGTCCTTTAGGATATATCAATATCTACAAACTTGTATTTTTTATGTGATAAAAAATTCTCAGGTTTTAATTACCTACACGGTAGGAATGATAACCCAACTAAATTAAACAAATTATTACAAAGAATGAATTAATATTTGAATTTTTAAAGCAACTGAATGATTGCATCTACAGGAAATCAATATAAATACAATATATCCAAAACAAATATTAAAGGAAACCGAACACCAAGAAATAACTGTACTTATTCTGAGAGATTTATTATATTATTGCCCATTAATCTAAGGTATCAAGCAAGAATAATGTACAGTTTCTCAGCAAGACATGGGCATCGTCATTTTCATGACTACGTGACGTACTATGCGAAGTCGTTTAGCAAGTTAATTTATTCAAATTTATGGATGCTTCCTTTCCAGACGTGTGTGGTGATGAAGCATTTCATTCACATGCTATTATCCTTTGTACTACAATTGCAAGAACGCAAATTGCATAAATAAGTTGGTGCTCTTCTAGGGTAAAGTTTTCTCATAATTTAAATAGATTTGTCAACTGCCATAGTGTATTATTTATGAATGAATTTAGTTACAATTGTTCCCCTGTTATTTATTTTTCACTAAATATAATTTCTATCTTCTCAGTTATGATTTTTCCTCATTGAAAAGTAAAGGTTTCGTTATTGATTTAACAATTCTTTCCAACTAAAGCTTGGTGCATGATACATGTACAACTTCAACTGGTACGTCACATTTTTAAGAAAATGGCTGCGCCCATGTCATGCTAAAAGGCATCACATCACGCCAGGAAAATCTTCATTTATATATCTCTTGTACATTTTTGTAAGGAATATTATACATCAAAGGGCAGGAATTCATCTCATTTTTCAGAATACCTACACTTATCCTTTGGGGTGAGGTTTCCTTTAAGCTCTTTTAATAAAGAAAGACGTTAGGCCTTTCTTCCTCTAAATGAATCTTATTCATTGTTTTCAGACTTACTGCATCTTTTTGTAGTCTTTCTACCTCTCTCCTGTATGACCTCACTTTACCCATGAGTTGAGTTCTAAAGCTTCCTGGGGCTGGTGAGGCTTCATTCTCAAGACCTGTAACCTGTCATAACAAATACAAATTCAGTTTACATGTAATAATAATAATAATAATAATAAGTGGCTTTTATATAGCACTTAATACATCAACGATGTGTCTACGCACTTACAGATATATTACCCCTGTCATCTGATTCAGGCATACCCGCACACAATGTATGCACATTCTCCACTCCCTGGGAAGGATTCTAGCCAGGCGTCATTTTAACAAGCGCACACTAGCTCATCTAAACCACATCATCCACACTACATGTACTTCATTGATTGCCAAGATAATGTTAACCTGTGAAAAGAAGAGCATAGCAGGGCACAAGAGGCATTGCAAGGGTAAGCACATTACCTCTGGAAAGCTCAAAAATAGCTATTGTAAACTGAAAAACTGTTCTGGTGACAATGATAAAATAGGAAATAAGCATTTTTACTAGACCATAACCCTAGAAAAGTTCCTGTCTGCAAGACCCTGCAGATACTGTACCAGTAGCTATTTTTTGTCATACTGAAGCATTCAACAATCTAAAGCTATGGAGCAACAACAAATACACTAGCAAGAAAGCAGTCTAAAAGATGATTCAAATGGTGTAAAAATGTGAGCCTGTTCTCAAACTTCTTTCATTTCCTGAAATTCATTCTATTCGGTTACCTAGTCTAATAGTAAAGAGAAAACTGTCTTGAAAGTTTCGCTTTACTCTGCTTGACATCCTTCAAATGAGGGTTGCCATTTTGAAGGAATGATAATTTCAGAGTGGCACAACTGGTGAGACACCAAATGGAAAGATTTTCTCACCAAGACTACTAAGATCATTATGCATTCAAATTGTCCCTCATAACCTAACAAGATATCTGGTTCACCTATTTCAAACAGTTGAGCAATTCTTTTCTTGAGTATTAAACCTTTGGCATGCATAACTTGTTAGTGAATAAAACCTCAACTTAGAACTACTGCAGAGAACTTCTTGGAATGCCACCTGTTTGAGATGCCAGGGTTACAACATGACCAGCTCTTGGTATCAGCAGCTTTGTCTTATAAATTTGCATTCATAGCCATTTGTGTAGAATAGACCTGTTTACAAATTTATTTTGATGGATGCATACTTCTTTCCAAAACCCCTTTGATACAACTATTTGATTCACCTGGTCTGCATAATAGCATGTCTATGAATAAAATTCACTTTGCATGTACATTTAATAGTTGTTGCTAATTAGGGCAATCCTCTGACAAGCTAGTCAGTCATCAAGAGAAACCTTTGTTCAAAAAGTATGCACAGAATGAGTAAACAGACCTATTCAATAGAGGAGTTTACTATGTATTTCAATTCCTGCATGTTTCTTACAGGAACCCACCTCCAACTATTTCATTCACCAGCTATATATGTATATACATGGATGGGATTAACTTTGATGGTTGTTGCTATGTCAGACAAGCATCTTCCGAGAAGTATGCACAAGTCTATTAATACATACCATTCTGTCTGTCTGACATTATATTTCTGTCAAAATGCCAATCCCAATTGAATTTTCTCAATTATAGTAATATTTATAAATCTTGTAATCTTATAAATTTCACTTTCATACCATCACAAGGAGATCCTCTGTTTCTCTAAGAACTTCACGCACTAGCTTTTTCCTTTCCTCTGCAAAGAAAAAATACAAAAAGTAAAAGAGAAATATTACTAAATGAGTTAGAACGAATAAAAAACAAAAAGAGAAAAACTTATTACAAAGAAAATTATGTCACCCTGAATATGTGAAAATTAGTTAAATCACTTCATTAACAATTTCCTTCCCCTCCCCCCCCCCCCCCAAAAAAAAAAAAAAAAAAATGTTAGTATTTAAAATAAATAATTTAAAATAGATAATTTGTTGGTACTTTTCCAAGTGCAATTGCAATACAAATTGCTACACAGTATTTAAATTTTAGTTTTAACAAAACAAAACAATTTCCACTCATTAACTGCTTTTAGATAAAAAAAAAAAAGTGACTAGACATGAAATTAACAAAACTACACCATTCTTGGTTACACTTTTCTTCATCAAGATAAAACATGTCTTTTGTGCTCTAAAATAGGTCTCTCAAAAATCTGTATTTTATACACCCATTTTGCCTGATGATTCTGATTAAAGGATAAGAAGTGCAGATGTGCAGTCATTTTAAATTACTTAAAGCCATACTGTCCTACTTGTAGCTACTTGCTCCCTCTATATAGAAAACAATGCCTAATTGATGACCATTGGTTCCCTATGATCCTCTTTTTCTTATGTTAATTGACAGCTGAGTTGATGAGATAGCCACCTTTAATCGATATGAAATACAGGTAGATCTGCTGACAAGTACTTGTTAAAATCCCAATATTTCTGTATTTTTGTGTTTGAAAAGCAATTAAATGTAAATGACCATTTACATGACCCGTTTTTGCATTTTTCCATGACCAGATACATGTAAGTACATGTAAGGTATGGTTTTCACCATCCACACACCCTTTGTCAGTTCAAACTAGAAGGCTGTCATGGCCCATAGCCACACAGGCACATAAACACGGCCGCCAACACCCAAGATCAATTTCAATGACTTTCCAGAAGATCTTATTTTTCCATGACCATGGGAACCCTGCTTTTATTAAATTAGTTCATTCAAAATTGAAAAATCTCTTGACATAGTCATAAATCGTTCTTTCGAGTTTCAGTACAATTGTCCACATCACTACCATCAGTCAGTAGAGGTGCAATATGGGAGACTCTTTCCTATTTAGGAGAATTCTTGTCAGACCTATGTCAAGATTTTGGGTAGCTGATTTTTAAGTCATTATCCCAATTTCCTTGACTTCCTAGGGATTACTTACCTTGGCCCAAAATGAAAATGTGATAAGCAGATTCATTTTTTTTTCCTTAAATTACCCTGTTTGACTTTTTTCTTTCAAAATTAAAATTAACTGTCCACTTTTTTTAATGCACATGCAAAGTTAATGGGCTCCTGACCTCAGAGAGGAAATATGGGAAAAACCAGCTGCCTTGTTATTGCATTGTTTCTTTTGTCCTTTTGTAAGCTTATTCTTTTATATATAGACAAACCCTCAGGTGAAACAACATGACAGTCATAACTTTATTCATCAACTATAGAAATATCTCTAATCTCCCTAAACCGTTTCCTGAAGAGCTTACTAGCTAGACATCTCATGAAATTGATTTTATCGGCAAGAAGAGGAGCCACGACTCAGCCTGAGTCGCAATTCCACCTCAATTATAAAAAAAGTAAATTTAGGTAAAAACTGCTATTATTTAAATGAATTAGGAAATAAAAACGATTGGAAATAGTAGCAGGGGATAAGAAGAGATGCAAAATACTAAAAAAAGTGTAGATTACAAAATATATTTGTGGGTATTTCATTTCAAGAACGGTGAATCAGTTTTGTTTTTGAGATGGGTACCCCGGATATTTTCATTTGATAGTTTAAAAAAAAACACCTTTATATTATTCTTAGTAAAATTGCCATGCTATAAAAGTTGCGTCCAATGCTTAAGGCTTCAACAAATATTAAAATCACAAAATGTAAGCATTCCAAATCAAATAACAAATTTTAAAACTATTTAGAGATAAAATTTATCTTGAAATTGATGTGGGTCTGAAAATCAGGGAACATACTTCTGATTATGACTTCCCTGCCATGACAGATTACCCATTCCATCAAGGATTTTACCATATGGAAAAGTTTCAGGCCGAAATTCCACTAAAGTAGATCTGCGCGTGTCTTTTTTTGCTCAGCGCACAGCCACACGTGTACGTCTCATGAATAATTCATGACCCTACGCGCCAACTGCATACACAGCCATCTGAGCCATGTAAAGTCGAGTGCGCGCACCATGACTCTCTATGCTAATGAGCTCGGAGAGTCGCCAAATGTGATTGGATGGAAAAGATTAATCTTCTTACTTGTCAAAGGTTTCCGACAAATTTTCAAGACCAATCAGCTTGATTTTGATATAGGACAGAGAGGGATAAATTCCGCACTGGAAAGTGAACGCGCTGTATGTGTAGGGTAATCCGTTGCTGGGATACAGTCTCAAACACGGGTTATCGATTATGTTTCCTGCTTTGAATTGTGCAAGTACGTGCATTGCTATGAAAGGGTTGGTATCAAAATTCACTTGAAAATCTTTCTTTCGAGGCCTTTTCCGACGCGAATACTTAAAATTATTTTCTCATATTCTGGAAAATACAAGAAAAAATATAGGCAATAGAAAAACGTTCGCACCAGCCTTGTTTTTTGCAGCATTGCAAAGTTACACCACTATCTTTGACAAAAGAACGTTTTTTGAAGCCTGTGCCCATTAGTTCAAATACATGCGCGCGAGCATGAGTTCAAGACTCGCCCAAAAAACACCACTTTTCCATATGATGTGGAAATAAACGTGTATAGGTCTAGTCAGTTTAGTTAAGTGGAAAAAAGTCATGCCATAATACATTATAAAGAAGGATCATTGAATACGAAAGAAATCTAACAATTTAACTTCTAACTCATGAGTATGACATATTAATTGATCAACAAAACATGTAGAATTCTATAGGTTAATGATTAAAACTTAATTGTTATCATGAATGAAAATGAAAATGACACTGCACTGTCATGTCACTGTGCAGTGTCAGTGTCATTAGTTCTTATTCTTACCACCAGATGAATTTGGAATTCTTGCTTCAAGTTTGTACTTGACTGTGTCACAGAGAGTTCGGTAGTCATCTTCAATCCTTTCGAATTGCTCTGAAGACATGGTGAATGTTTTATGTGCAAATCCTCTAGAATATGGACTCGGGAACCTAAAACTTGTAAAAGGCACAGTAGACTTTATTATGAACATCAATGTGCAACAATCAGGTGACCTCCAATAAAGGGGTTAGACTCTATCCGGGCGTTTTATATAGTTCTCATGCAAAGGTAATGTACTCAGTGCGTGGACATCATAATTAGACAAAAAACGACTGCGCGAGGTCCCCAGTACATTTTCAGGGTTTACTTTTGTTGAGAGCAGCTTTGATATGGCGGACGCGGAGGGTGTTGAAAAAGTAGATTCTACTCCTTCTGATCCCGATTCTGAGACCCAAGATGATTTAAAACAACAAGGCTTCAACGGGGAGAATACTACAGGAACAAAGGAAGGAAAATCGCTGGATTTATTGTCCGAGGCTCTTTCAAAAATGGACGAATCCGGACAGGAAGATGACATGAACTTCTCTGCCGCAGCAGGAGAGACAGCCGACGCAAACACCGAAGCCCCGGGTAGCGGCGTGTTAAATGATCATGATGATAAACAAGATTCTGGAACTGTCATTCCAGAAGCTGAACAGCATGGACAAGGAGATGGAGAAGCACACAGTTTTCCCGAAGTTGTAGATCAAGATCAAATGTTGATTGCTGACAGCACATCAACTTCAAGTAACAATGGGTTAATTGATGATTCAATTGCATCACAAGCTGATTGTCTGACAAGTCAAATTGATTCTGAATCTTCAAAAATTGATACAGGCTCCTCTGCTCTAGCTCTTTCAGGTGATTCCGCCATGTCTTCTTCATCAAATAATGTGCTGTCGGATATTGCAGCAAGTTCTTTACTTGGATCCATTGCAACCATGATTGATTCAGGCAGCGAATGCTCTCTTACAGATAACACGAGAAATAAAGATGGATTAAACATCCTAGAAATGGCTTCAGCATCATCAGTTGGAACCACTCCCACTTGCATTGCATTGACCGCTGCACCTGCAGCGAGTCCTATATCTTTGAATTTAGCAAGATCAGTTCAGAACACATCACTACTTGTTAATGGGAATAGTTTATTGACAGGTTCAAGTAATATTGCTAGCCTCGGAACATCTCTTCTGAATACACCTGGCCTCGTACAAGCCATCTCCCAGCAACAAACAGCTCCAATTACAAGCGTTCCAACTCTGAGAGTAGCCTCTTCAACCCCTTCGCCAGTAACAATCACCGTCCGAACACCACCCGGGACAGGGGCTCTCAGCCAAACACTCATATCCAATATCGTGAATACCCCAGAAGTGCAGGCCCTGTTAGCGAAGAATCCTGGTCAACCCATCACCATTGTCCGTGTCCCAGATGCTCCCGCTACCGTGACCACCCAGTCATCCACTCCAGCTCCAGCCCCTCTCCCAGCTCCGGCTCCAGCTCCAGCTCCTGTTTCTGCAGCGATCTTGACCCCCAGCCAGACACAGGGAAGCACGATTCCACTCATGAAAGTAGTGACAAATGTGACCAACAAGCTGCAAACACCTGTCAGAACTTTCCCACCTGGTACTGTCTTGTCCAACAGACTTTCTAACAATGGCAATCCAACAACCGCGATCACAAGAACAACTTCATCACCCTCTTCAGCATTGGTCAGAGCCTCTCCGAGTCCTAAGCCAGCCATAGTCCTTGGCGTGAAGAAGAAATTTGGGCGAGGTGGAGGTAAAGCAGCAGTCAAGGGAATGGCCCCTGCAGTGCCATCCTCCCGGGACTTGCATCTTTTGAGACAGAAGAGACCTGCCAACTGCAAGACTCGATCAGGACGAGTATCCAGGCCTCCGTTGTACCGAATCAAAGAATACAAGACCATGTCCAATGAAGAGTTGGGAGATCAACCAGGTTCCTCTGATGGAGAGTACTCAGACTATGATGAGACTGAAACTGGATCATCTGCTCTCAGCATGTATAATCTGAAGAGAAAGTATAAATGTCAGAACTGTGAAAAGAGGTATATTGGTAAAGGTGGCCTTGCCAGGCACTACAGAGAAAACCCAACTCATGGAGATCCAGATTCCGTGTTTGCAAAGACAGAAGATGAAGACCAACAGTTTGACGAGAGACAAAGTGATGAGAAAGAGTAGGTTTCTTTGTTCTTTCATTTTAAATTATTTGTGTTTCCTTGATTGTGAAGTGAAAGTTCCATGCCAAAAAAGAAGAAAGAAAAAGAAGCAATTCTTTTAATTAAAGGTGTATTTAAAATAACATCTGTATAATTATCATAATTTCCACTTCCTACAATGTAATCTTTATGTAAAAACTAAAAAGGCCTAACATTTTAAGACATTTACATGGTATGGTACAAATTTTTGATCTTGTAGTCCTTCAGGTTTCATACATGTATGCTTCTCATGGCAGAAGAAAAGGTAGAAATTGAGTTAAAATCATTGTTAAAACCAAACTGTTCATCTAGTACTTCATTTTTTTTTTGTTCTTTAGCAAACAAGAGGAGAAGACACCAAGCGAGGCAGATGAGAAATCTAATGGAGACCAATCTCCTAAAGCTGAAGCTGAAGATGAAAAGCCCTGCTCCTCAGAACAGACATCCAAAGAAGATGAGCAAACATCACCAGTGCGGCCCAAACCAGCTATCATCACCTACCACTACACCCCTAGGACTGGACCATATAAACCCAGAGGTAGAGGGAGAGGGAGAGGAAGACCCCCTGGCTCAGGTCGTAAGGTCATTGATCAGAGTGAAGACTCGCCAACAGTATCATCAAACAGCAAAGATGTTGAAAAGGAAGATACATCAACTTTTAAGGTTGGACTTCTTTCTGAATTTTTGTGTTTATGACATTACTTGAAGAAGAAAAAAAGCATAATTCTAAGGATCTATTGAAGAATATGGTCATGTTTTTTCCTTTGTGTTTGAGGGATTGAACAAGCTTTTGTATTGATAGTTGTTCAGTTTTTTAAAAGGCATATACTTTTTCACCAGAAGCATTTAGGAAAGCATCCCATCACCTTTAACTACATTGTACTGTAACCATCCGATTCATAGATTTAAAAATCCCAGATATTTGATTAATCTATTTAGAACATCTTTCAACGTCTGTTGCATTTAATGATGATCTGATCAAGAGCATTATCTTTTCTATCCGAATCATAGATTGAGAAAATCACATATCTTTTGATATGCCTTAACCATTCAAGTAAATTATAATACTGTGAATATCTATACATTTTTTGCCACAGTTCTTTGACCCCAAGTCTCCCCTTGATGAAGATCTGATCAAGGTCACGCTACCTATGCTGTGTAAGGTCATCAAACCCTGGGAGTACACTGTGGCCAGAGCTCAGCAGACCACCACCAAAGATGCTATCTTCCCTACTATCCTCAAATCTCTCAAAGAAATGCATACAGAAGCCAGAAAGATGGCTACATCATGCCTGGAGCGCATCTCAGGTGCTGCTGCAAAGGATCATTCCTGGAAAGGTTGATAAATTAACTTTAGACAATTTTTTCAGCCTAGGGGGTGTTTCACAAAGATCCTAAGTTGAACTTATCTGTACGTTGGACTTAACAATTAAAGGGATCCGGTAACTTTGTCTCAGATTCTGAAACAAAATTCTGGATTTAGCTCATGATGCAATGATAATTATAAACCTTTAGGTCAGTCAGGAACCCCATGACTTTTACAAGCCGATCGCCTGTCTGATTATCCAGATATTTATGATTGGAATTACAAATTTTGAAAACCGTTCGCCTGACGGTTTTCATAACACTACAGTCTACTGGGGAAAACGAGTATGGTAAAACCGGTCACTCAAAGATTTTTACTTTATTGGGGCACTTCTTGATCATTTTGAAGCGCAATTTTTTTAGGGCTTCAATATTACACCATATCACAGACACTGATAACACGTAGGGCCATGTATCTCAGATTTAACATTGTTAAACGATCCCTTTAAGGAAAGCCGTTAGCATCTATGAAAATATTTTGTTAACATTATTTTAAAAGGCATAAGATGTTGATTCAAATCATTCATATTTTCTATTATTAAGGAGATTTCATGTTCTTGATGTGGAATTTATACAAAGTTTAAAATATTTTTCTCTTTTGAATATATTTTATTTTAAGGCTACAAATGGTTCTTCATAATTTTAAAGTCTGTCTTAGAGTTAAGTTAGACTTAGGAATAGGATCTTTGTGGAACACCCCCTTGGACATTTCAATAAATTATAAGCATGCTTGATAGGCAAATAGAGGCCCATGCAAAGCTCTATTACTAGTTCATTCCATTTAAATACATTTACATGTAGGTACTTGTTATTAACTCATAAATGATTTTGCACTTGCCATTATACATTGAAGTCTTTGGGATGGAGATTAAGGTAACATAAACCTGAGCTCATGACAGGTCTTCACTAAAGACATGTGATATCTGTTTAATACACTGTGACTTGTAGATATATATAGGTTTTCCCAAAGTTTGGTATCAGTAATTTTTTGTAAACAAGTACAGTGAACATGTGCTTTTTATATTAAAAAAGTGCAAGATTATTAGCAATTTGATTCGTCCATGTATGCCAGTGTCTTTGACAATATATTTAATGTATTCTTGTTTAAAGAAAAGGTTGAGTTCTGGGAAGAGGTGAAAAATAATTTGTGAGCGTTATTATCGTATTATGCAAGTGTGGAAGAACATCAGATAAACTGTTCCCTGAAAAAGCATGTCTCTTCAAATGCCTTAATTTTCTAAATACGGCATGTAGCATCATAAAATCATAAAAGTGTACAGTGCTTGCAACTTTACCAAGACTGGGCCAAATTTCTTATAATTTTGATGATTCCAGAACCTTGCAGTACACACCAATACTTATATGCTAGATGATCAACCTTTTCTGATTGATTCCACAACGTTTCTTTCACAATGTAATCGCATGACCAGAACTCAACTTTGTCTTTAATTCAATCTTATTTAATCTACCCCCCCCCCACAGGGAGTGAAACACAAGAGCTTCTGATTGAGGATGACACCATGGCTAAGGTACTTGGTGTGGAGACTGGACGGTACCGCTTCAAGAATCCTTCAGAAGATGCACTGCCAAAGACTGTAAGGCTTCTGAGCCGGAAGCAAGAAGCAGTCTTGATCAAAGATAAAGAACAAAAACAACCCAGAGTTGCAGAGAGTGTAGGAGAAGCACTACAGAGGAAGCGCAGAATGGGAAGTCCAGCAAGGAGTGAGGTAAACTTTGAGGGGTCATAGTTTTGATTAGAGCAGATGTTTACTCACTAATTATACTATTAAAGGCCGGCTGTACTAGTATGGCTGGGAGGATTAGACCACACAGCGTGGTCAATAACAGGTGGCTATCTCATCAACTCAGCTCTCAATTAACATAAGAAAAAAAGGATCATGGGGGACCAATGTCATTGAATAGGCATTGTTTTCTATATAGAGGGAGCAAGTAGCTACAAGTAGGACAGTGGGGCTTTAAAAAGGGCTGTTAATATTAGAGTTATCTAATCAAATCTATGTTGACAAATGTAAATTGTATAGATTTTGTTCACAGGACCTGTTTTAGTATTGCTTGTAGGATCTCACAGAATTGTGGTTAATTATTAAATGATAATATAGAAATGTGAATTTATACATCTAAAATTGATATGATATGCATCTAAATATTCACTGGTAAAATTTTTGGTTCATTTAAACAGCCCCCGAGCAAAAAGACCCCTGGAACCATCAGCATCCTTTCCCCCTCTAGGTCTGCATCGACCAGGCTCACGACACCCACCGCCACCTCCTCCACCTCCGCCGCCGCTAAGAGAGTCCACACCATCGGGAACATAGCATCCATCGCTGATGTACCCCTCACCAGCACCACCACGGTAAAACCTGCTGCAAAGCGACCCATCCCTCCTCTGGGACCTATATCATCCAAGGCATCCAAGGGTTTGGAATCCAACTCTGCAGCCTTTGAATCCAGCCCTACGGCCAAGACGACCAGTGCTACGACAACATTGCCACCCCTCAAACCCATCAAAACGGTAAATGGCTTTTCTCATTGAATCAATCTTCTTCTCAGTTGATCCCTCCACTATTTTGGAGATCCCTGGAGTCCAAATAAAGTAAATGTGTAAATCCAACCAGTTAGAAGCTTTGGATAGCATTACTGTGCTGGTAAAGTACTATACGTGTACTTCAGGTCCCTTATAGATGACATATTCTGTGTTTCTCTCTTTCTTCCTTTCTCTTGTACCTATGTGCTTTAGATTGAACATCAGCTTATGGAATTGCAAGAGTCATTTTTGTTTTCAAGGATTATGTGTATCTAACAATCTATCACCACTTGCAGTTTATTTGTACACAATGCACATCCGGTTGCTTGTATCTAATTTTGATATCAGATGTGGTTTATTTCTCTTTATCTACCTAAATAGTACCACTGTTGATGGTACTTGGGCAATTCAGATTAGGGTCATCTTTTCATGCATCAGGTTTCCACACAGTCTTGTGAGATTGATGAAATTCATGCTAAAGATCACTCTGATTCGCTATTTCTCTGCCAGTACTGTTTTACACAATTATTCATTTAACTTTATTCAGAAACCTACCATCACCCAGCCGGCATCATCATCATCAAAACAGGTGAGCAACTCCAGCACAACCTCCACCACCAATACCACACCATCATCTAGCATGTCATCAGACCCACAGCTCATGACAGGTGGTCTTGATACCATGGCAACAACTTCCCAGGCTGTCTCTTCTGATGTGGTAAGACTTTGATATGCAAATCACTTCATTTGCATAAATTGTTGTCTTGTATCTTTCCCCTTTTCTGAATAGTCTATCTATTTTAGATGTGTGAAGTAATAGGTCGGTGTATTCTGTATAAATTGGCATATAATTATGATTTCATATTTGTAAAAAAAAAATGTAGGTCATCCTTTGATGCATTGTGTTAGGATACTGCCTGTTACTCATGATTTATTGTGTAAATATATTCTAGCACTAAAGTATATACCAGTGGTATAACAGATATCTCCATTGTTGTTCTTACTCAGGCTGACCCAGCGAAAGCAGGGGCATCATCCAGCGAGACTGGTACCTCCCTCATGGAGACGGGGGGAGAAACGCCCTCTGAAGACCTGGTAGAACAGACCACCGTCTTGCCCGAGGGCACCACCATCATGCAGCTGGAAGACGGTACCTTCCTCCTCCAGAAGCCGGATGGCACCGCCATGCAGATCCAGACACCCGACGGCATGACCATAGAGACTGTCCAAGCTCTGCTGTCTATGGAGGGGGGTGCCATTGAAACTGTTGAGGAACCCAGTCCCCAGTACATCCTGGACGATGGCAGCTGCGTCCAGTTACCGGCCGGAATGTCCCTGGATATGGCCGTTGAGATGGGTTTGATTAATCAGTCAACGGATTGATCGCTTCAGAACCATGGTCCTCCGTGGGGAGGAGTGTGCTGTGTGTATATATGAATTGCCATAATGCCCAACTTGCCAGTATTGTGCATCATGCAGTCTGTCTGTACTGCTGCAACCAACCACACTGTAGTCTGTCAGCAACTTGCCTTTCTTTCATTTTTCACTCTCTATTCAATCATTCTCTCTTAGTTTCTCTGTTTATTTGCGTATTCAACTTTCAGAATGTTTGAGAATACAGGTCTATGATATCTAGTATTTCAGCTGAATATATATCATGGAACTCTCAAATAAGGAAAGTATTTTTGTAACAATACTGTGACAAATGACATGTCTGCACCTAGAGTGTACCTTTGTTTGAAGTAGAATAGTGTGAATATTAATTAAGTGTATAAATTGAGTACCTGGAAATGTTAATAGCAGTCAAAACCTTTGATTCAAGTATTAAGATAACTTGTAAAGGAATCCTGTAGGCATCTATAAATTGTCTGCCCATTCTCCAGAATTCGACAGCTGTCTTCAATTGTAAATATGTAACATATATGCTTGTGTATATTTTTGAATATGGCAATATAGTTTGTTTTTTTAGAATTTGTTTGGTCTGCTTTATACGTGCATGAATTTGATATGTGTATTCAGCTACCATTATTAGGTTTGAGTATGAATGTATGCTCTGTACATTGCATGTCTAGTCTGGAATGTTTTGCAACACCATTTCCAACGTTGTTGACTGTATATGATAGTGAGATGCACATATGTAGAGTTTAGTAGTTTGATATACAGCTATAATATCCTTTTGAGGTGAAAATTATTTTTCCATCACCACCACCATAGCTAGATATTGAATGCTTGGTATAGTCTCCCATGTATTTTTCTCTGTGTTAATCTGTTACAGAGATATAGTCTGAGAGCTCTAGTAGACAATGTGCAGGTTTACCAACATATTCCAATTTTATCAGGCATGAGAATGGAGTTTGGTGAAAAAATGAAATTATAAATATCCTTAAAAATTGAATCATGATGTCTCTCGAAACTGCGAAGGTTTCATCGATAAAGGCCCCCCAATTTTTTCCTTAAAACAAGGGAAACACGGTTTTATGCAAACCTTAAAGCTTGCCCAGGGTAGCAACAAGTAATGTATGCAAACTGAATTTCAAGTATTGTATTCCATTCATTTGAAACATCCATAATTTTGAATACATTAATAAATCACAGAGATAGACTTCGATAACAGATAACAGCTGTTAGTATCAAGCTAGAAATAGAATAAATTGCATTTTGCACAACAATGATCAACTTAATGTTTGTAATTGAATTTTACATGCTTCATTAATGATATCTAATTTGAATCTTCAAAGCATGAGCCAATGAAGTCATTGAAAGGTTGTACTGTACTCCATGTAATGGGGATATTTGTTGCATTAAAGTGACTAAACATGTAGTTTTGGGGAGATTCAACTCATTCTGTTCTTTAATTAATGTTTTCATCCTTCTTGGAATTGCACTAGTGTGAATTTATCAAAATTTGACTCCCGATGCATACCATAGACATGTATGCATATGAATGGAATGAATAAAAAAGGGTGAATTATATAATGTAATATTGGTTGAAATTATATGTGGTTCTATGTCTTCTCATGAAATTTTAATTTGAACCAAAGTTGTACGAATTGAATTGAATTCAAGGTAAGAAATGGTATATAGGACAGAAATAGAATATGTTAGTCGTTTACAAATCTGTTAGTAATGAGATTATGAGAATGAACACTATATTATTAAGCAAACAGCACAAAGCTAGGGGTCGAAATCTTATCCATTTATTTAATATTACCCAAATTACCAGTAGACCATGTTTGTCATGTATTTACATGAATGGACATTACTTCTGATTATTATGTATGAAACAAGTACATGTATGTTGCTTTAGGCATCCAGTTATTGAATTAACTTTTCTAAATTCTGTACATAGTGCTACATTCTACATCAAATGGACTAGAATCTTTTTCTTTCTTTTTTCTTCAGTTTGAACTTCTAATTGAACAAGGGAAAAGTAAAATGCCAGTTATATCTGAAGTAAATTATGAGCCTCTATTTGTCAAATAAATCATGTAACTCCCTGGGCAAGAACATTTTTGACATGTAACAAAGAAAATTATTTGGTTTTCATATGCATTTTTTCTTAAAGCTATAATTTGTAATATTTATGTGTGCTTAAAGAGGAGTAAAACAATATAATTAGGTATACCTACAAAAAATTACATTATGAATTCTTTAATTTGTAAAAAAAAGAAATTAAATTTTCTATCTTCTAATATTCCATGCATTGCAATCATCCTTTTCATTATTACAATTTTTGAAAGTGAATTTGTATACATTATTTGATCATTGAATTCTCCTATTGACAAGAAAATCTGTAAAGCAACTTAAGATGAGGTATTCACCATAATTTGAAGAGTGAAAACATCCAGATCAAATGTAAGGCTAATCAAATAAAATTCGTGCAAGTAATTGAATTTCACACTACTCCAGACATTTCCCAGCTAAAACGATCAAACAACTTACTGTACCTAAAAACAAGTTAGGTTAATGTACAGAAAAAGTGAAATCTTTGTTGACGTATTCATGACGTTGCACCTGTATATACATGTGTCATGTGAATATTCCATTAAATATGTATGAAAAACATTGCAGTATCATCTTGTGTGTTCTGAGTGTATGTGTTGACTGTTTAAATCTGCACATCGGTTCTCACCAGCATAAGGAAAATCCACATCCAGTTAACAACTAAATTATTTATACCCCTGGTCAAATTTTGATGTTTTGTGTGTGTTTTCGTAACTCTAGAATGAAAGGTGGACTGGTTGAATTAGGGCCTTGGTTGAATTATTTTAAATGTAAGCTGTAATGCATCACAGTTTCAAGAAACATAAATCATGACACATCAATTTTCACATACTTAAAAAATTACAAAACTTGGCAAGGGTATGAATAATTTAGTTGTTAACTGTATATGTAAATAGAATATCAACTTTACCTCTAGGAATTGAGAAATATGCTGGTAAGATTTGGTAAAGTAACAAAGTGTATTTGAAAAGGGAGAGTGACTTGAACTGAAAGACAAATTGTATGTGTTATGAGAATATTCAGAGTAAAAAAGAAATTGAGATCATAAGCAAAACCAATAGTCTGAATAAAAGATTTTATTTCCTTTATTTAGATATACCGTACATTTTCCAATCTATCTCTGCCAAACATACAGAAAAAATTGGGTGTTTATGGAACCCAACGAGTTCTGAACTTTGGAAACATCAATGCCATGATCAATCCATGTTCAATCACTAAATTGCTTGTCCCTGGAACTTCCTTTAGGCTTTCGTGCGAACTACTTCTCAACTTCAGATGTTGCTATAGTGTTAATTTTGTTGGATTCTCTTCACAAACAAAGATCTGAAAAGCCATTTCTTGATTTGCACAGGCTTGCGAATGACTGAAAAGGCCTATATGATATAAACAGCCGTGCGGACATCCAAAAAGAAATGAGTAATTTGGTATTGCTACCGCATCTTCTCCTTGAAATAGCACCAAACAGTGAGCTCTGTAAGCAAGCTCACTAATATATTCACACTTTTCAGCACTACCTCTCCTCTATAGCCCTCGCAGCTCAATCATAATCATCCTGTATATAACTTCCTTTTCCTTCTGCTATCATGTAAGTCTCTCTAAGCATGCTCTTTGATATCACCAAATCATTCCATGA
Source organism: Strongylocentrotus purpuratus (assembly GCF_000002235.5). Lineage (NCBI taxonomy): Eukaryota > Metazoa > Echinodermata > Echinoidea > Camarodonta > Strongylocentrotidae > Strongylocentrotus > Strongylocentrotus purpuratus. The sequence continues at coordinate 17,186,624 of NW_022145611.1, forward strand.
TGCCTCTCCTCTCTGGTCCTCACTATTCATATTCCTAAATAACCGCCTTTCTTGTATGCTGTCACATCAACCCTGTCTCTGTGAGCATCATCTTCAATGTACAGCTGATGAAGCCAGGTAGAGGCGTACATCATTATGATGTCATGATTATCATAGTGATCCTTGGTGATCATCTTCTTGACTTCTAGCTTGAGCTCCTACATGTACAACTGCCTTTTTCATCATCTGTTGTCCAACTCTCGTCTATAGCACCATTGGCACCTCCAAACTGTAACCCTTTTTAGTCACGCTACAACCGCTTTTCCCTCTGATGTCACCTAAACCCCGTCTCTGTAAGCATACTCTCCAACGTAACCACTGCATCATCTTCCATGTATGGCTGATGAAGCCAGGTGGAGGCATCATCATGTCACAGTCTTCATGGTGAGCTATATCCTCAACGTTAACCTTCTTGACTTCTCACTCCTGCTCCTACACGTAGAACAGCCTTTTTCATCTCGTGTTGTCTAACTCTTGTCTACAGCGCCTCCGACTGTAATCCTTTTTAGTTGACGCTACACCTGCTCTTCCCTCTGATGTCACCTAAACCCTGTCTCTGTAAGCATACTCTCTAACGTAACCACTGCATCATCTTCAATGTACGGCTGATGAAGCCAGGTGGAGGCATACATCATCATGATGTCTCGGTCGTCATGGTGAGCTACATCCTCCACGATGACCTTCTTGACCTCCAGTTCCTGCTGGTACATGTCTTGAAGATGCTGTGAGGCTTGAACTGGACAAGACAAGAAGGAAGAGACATAATAATAATTGATTCTTATTGAGCGCTATTACAGAAAAACTGATCAGAGCGCCATTGAGTGTAACAAAGAGTTACAAAGATAGATGGTGGGATGGAGAATGAGATAAATACAAAGACAGAGAGAGATAACAAAAGAGAGATGAGAGAGAAACAAAACGCATTGGATGGGGCAGAGTAAAACAGTGAGTGTAACAAAGAGTTACAAAGATAGATGGTGAGATGGAGAATGAGAGAAATACAAAGACAGAGACAGAGAGAGAGAAGGAGAGGGAGAGAGAGAGAAGGAGAGAGAGAGAGAGGTCGGGGAACATAAACATAAATAATAAACGTGTTGTTATAAATGTATGAATATATTTCCAATGAGTTATTACAATATAAACACATTTATAACCCAAAAGGATTTTGTTAAATAAAATACAATGTAAAACTTCTACTATGCAATATGAGAAACTTGACTTCTTGGTGTTCATTCATCACACAAATTAATACTTACCAAATTTGTCCACTGACCAACTTGTAAACATTGGACTGGCATACATATTGGGATTCCTTCTTTTCTGCTCCAACTTTTCCACACCTTGGAAATGCTTTGTGATGGCAGCCATTTTTTTCATCAGAGTAGCCTGAAATTCAACATAAAAGTTGACTTCTTGGTGTTCATTCATCACACAAATTAATACTTACCAAATTTGTCCACTGACCAACTTGTAAACATTGGACTGGCATACATATTGGGATTCCTTCTTTTCTGCTCCAACTTTTCCACACCTTGGAAATGCTTTGTGATGGCAGCCATTTTTTTCATCAGAGTAGCCTGAAATTCAACATAAAAGGAATCTTATTTAGATATGTGAAGAAGGGCTCCAGGATTAAACTAACTGACCCAACAATCAAATATAGAAACATACAAGTAGCTAAAGTGACAATGGAATGAGGAGAAAAACAAAAGATGTAATATTCTAAATAAATTTCTAAATATTCACAGAATTGTAATGACTTTGTAATGATCAAGTTTGTAGTAATTAAAGTTAACCAGTCAATACTCCTTCAATACAGTTATGCTGCTACATAAGGTTATGAAACTAATTATTACAAATAATGAATTGCAATGCAGAGCTGCCAACACCAACTGACCAAAAAGTGGGTTTTTTCAAATTGTTATGAAATTTGTCTCTCTGCCCCTTTAGAAGCCAAACGGGGGTCAGGGTCCATCTCATGGCATATATGGACGTCATGGGCATAAATCTGCAATTGATACCTATTGTTCAGGGGGGGGGGGGTGATCTATTCATTCATCCCCCCTGAACAATAGGTATTACGTAAGGATTTACGCCCATGATGGACGTACATTGTGAGGAAACTAGCCTATTCAAATATTTTTATATCTTTTCCGCCAAAATGCTGAACTAATCCCTTGCCATTTTGGCCAAAAAGTGGCGTTTTTCTATTAAAAAAAAAAAAAAAATGAAATGAAATATGCCCCAAATCATGTTGCAGCTCATTATGTCTTATTGTGTGGAATGTTTTACTGCCTTATCCCTTTATTAGAGAAGGTACCAACTAAATAATCCCACTACTGGGTACTCTCTTATGCACACATCAGTAACATTTTTACCATAGATGTTTGTATGGTGGTCAGTTGTTCACATAAGGCTTCAAGACCTTCAGGCATCCCATCATGCTCATCACTCATAAACTCTGCCTCAGTGGTGGCCACAGACCGCACCTCAACCTTCCTCTGTCCGTCACTCCTAGATTACAGAAGAAGATATTAAATGTTATAAGATAATAAGTGGATCTTAATCAAATGATTTGTTGAGAGCGTACAAGTGACCAGGCATTTATCATGCCTAAGACCTAATTTTACTAATGAACGTTCATTAGTAAATGCTTATGACCAATTATTAGTCAAATCATGTTATAAAGCATCATTTTATAATTGTATATTAATCAACAAGTAGACTATTTGCACAGATTCTTACACTAAGCATGTAGGCAAAAAGCACAATTGTACCATACAGATTGGGAACAGCTATAGAATTTGGGCTTCCATGAATATTTTGGTGTAAGGAAAAATAAATCATTTAAAACTTATATTCTGGAAATTTGCAAAAAAGTATTACATAATTAGCAGGTTTCGATATAAGAGGCACCAGGTACACCTTGGCACCCAATATCTAAGTCTGGACCCCCAAATTTGAAAGTTTTTACACAGGGATCATGCATACAGACTAACAATTTCAATCCAAACCCCCTTCCAAAAAAAATTACTGTAGAGTCCTGTTCTAAGGGTACATATCATGGACATGCAAAACTCAAAATATAACTTACTTGAAAAGGATGATGGATGGGTTTTCTGTGCACATGTTTTTTTACTTCAGTGAAATCATTACAATCAGCTAATTAATGTTCCTTACAAGTCACTATTTGACACATCTTATAATTCCTTACTTTCGTCATACTTACTTTGCTTGAAGTCTGAGATTGATGATCTTGTTGATGATGTTGAAGCCTGCATCGTTCATTCCATTCCACTTATCGATATGATTGTGCCAATCAGCGCAGTGATCCTTGATGACCCGAGCACTACCTTGTAGCGGGCACTGAAGACCTGATGGGCTTGCATCTAGAGGTATAATTTAGATGGTTATCCCTCGGTTAGACAAAGGGGAATGAGTGGCAAGGACATTGAATCCTTTTCTACATTCAAATTCTCCTGATTTGAGTTTGCATTTTCTTTGTTCTTTTATAGGACCATCTACATGTATATTCTGAGCTTTAATAGATTGCCTGAAACAATAGTGTGACTGATAATGTAAATTGAAAAAATCTCCTTTTTTTTTTATTGGGGGTAGGGGGGGGGGGGGGAGGGGCATCACTTTTTTTAAAAATGCCTACCTAGCAAACATACAAAATAAACCTAGATTTATTTAATGTGATTTTAATTACTGGTAGCATTGAAGGTCTTTGTCTAACATTACTTGATCTGTGGACGAATATTAAACAGAATGGAAGTGAAAAAGAATAATTTGCATTCAAGATATATATGAAACGCTTTTGTTTGCCTATTTATGAAAGACCAGTAGGGTGTTTCACAAAGACTAAGATGGACTTAAAGTTGGACTTAACTATGACAGGCTGTTCATGTCACATGTTTTCTCTCACCATTATGATTTTAGATATTTCTTCCTTCAATAATGAATTATCAAAAAGCGTAAATTTGTGACCATGATTTGAACCTCCATTGAGAGACCAATGCCAGTATATGGTGAGTGCAAACAGTGGCATAAGAGGTCTGCCATAGTAAAGTCCAACTTAAAGTTGATCTTAGTCTTTGTGAAACACCACCCTGGAGAAAGTTATTTGGATGTGTAAATCACAAGTTTGGAGAAAACACGTATCAGGCTTTATTTAGCAGAAACGCATCAAAATAGGCCTTAATTTCTTATTGCATTTTCACCCTCACTTAGAGAGTACCGAATAGATAGGAGTTTCTTCATAACTGCGCAGGATTATTACACCCAGAGCTTTCGGCATCAACACATCTCCATTTTATTGTGTGTTATTTTAAAAGAAAAAAGGTAGTAATTGCTAGACTACGTAGGATACTGGCCGACTGCCTCGACTGCCTCAGCTAGCTCCTCGCAAGGTTTGTGTACGTATATCGCCTGCAGGCAGGCCGGCTATTTTGAAACGTACACTATACTATAGTACTATACCTTCGCCCGCGCGCTGACGCGCAGAGTCATGAAGATTTCACGCATAGCTGATCTTATTGACCTCGAGCACTGCATACTTGCCGAGAGGCAGGTATAATACACAAATACACACACACCACACACTATTGCATACACTTCACACAATATAACCGATGTGGCTGATTGGCAAATTTGACACTTGACTTACAATTTGAATTTTTACATTATTAATTCTTTTTAACATCATTTAAAAGAAAAAATAGTATTTTACTGCTACTTAGGTATCGTCAATTGTCACTAAAGTACCGATTCTTAGTGAAATCAGTTGAGTTTTGGAAAGTGGTGTTTGAAATGTCGAGAATAATTAAAAACACAGCCAGGGTAGTAATGCTACATGCAGCTAGAGTCTAGGAAGTGTGACTAGAATCTAGTAGACCCTAGCTAGAGTAGAGGGTCGATTCATTTTTTTTTTAAAACATATATTTTGCTAATATAAAAGTAATGGTAATGCCTACCTGCACCATCATCATAAGTGTTGCTTTTGTTACCACGACGAGATGAGCCTTTCTTCTTCTTTTCATCAGCCATTCTACTTGATATGATTAGACCTACTCTTTGTAGAGTCTACTACTAGACTCTAGGCCTTTCTGATGCCGAGCGGGACCGTGGCCGTGGCGCGGGCTTGCGGTGGAGCTACTGTACGTACTGCGTGTGGCTGGCGAACGGGTACCATACGGTCACATGATCATTGTAGTCAGGTGATACAATGGCGTCTGCTACGACCACAATGTAGCGATTCCGTTTTGCAGAAATTATAACCATGTTTGATCAAGTCTTTTCAGAAGTGTGTTTTCCTTTTGCTAGATAAGTAAATCCTGTTTTGATCCATTTGTTTATTCATGTTCAACCTAGATTTTCTGAAGTTTACAATTTTGGATATGACTGTTTATCGATACTGAAACACTTTTTGTTACCAGGTATATTCTTTAATAAGTTCCACTTTCTTGCATTTAGCAGACGTAAGAATTTCTACTAAATCTCATGGTTGGGGATAGATAGCCGACATTTGTGAATAAATTAAATACAACTGATACAGCGATCATAGTGAATGACCGAGTGAATGCATTGTCTTGAACTTGTGATAGTGAAATTGCCATTCACAGCTGAAAGAACTTTCCTAGACGTACTGGGAAGAATTTACTTGCCTAATTGTTCGAACCCAGTATTACTATAACTTCTTTCACAATAAACTTTTAGTCTGGTATCATCTTTTTCTCCACTTTAATCACCATTGACTTCGAGGTGAATGTCAATGGAGGTAATGGAGGTAATACACAAACTTTATGCATACACAAAACACAAACATCAATATTCTGATAAGCAATAATACTTTATTATATTTGATACAAACCATATCACTCTCTCAGTAGTAAAGAAAAATAAAAAATAGACCAGTAAAATTGCATTAATTGGCAACTAGAAACCACTGCAGCATGATTTCAAATTGCGCATGCAGATGCCTTTTTTTCAAATGCGTGTATCATACATCTTGTCGATATGTTGCAAGATTGTGAATGGAAAAACTGGTCTAGGTATTAACAAGCCAAGGCTGCAGTTTATTTGAATATTCCACTCTTTACCAAAGTTTCGTTCCAGTTCAGTGGCTTTTGCTCACTCAAGTGTGAAACATTACCAGATTTTTGTGTGATGATTTGATAAAGGGGACCTTATCAACATGTATGAACATTTCCTGTAATGAATTTTAAATGATTTTGGGAGAAATTTTCAAAATGTTAACATTTTTGAGATACACTATATATATATATATATATATATACGAGTTAAATATTCAAATTTGAGTTAATTGCACAAATTTAATTTCCAATAAGGACAAGTAAAAATACATGTGCAAATTAAACTCCCTTTCACCCACAGAGACATGACTGAAAGAGCTTTGAATGATAATATTTCATGTGATAATATATTTTACACAATGATTTCGCTCAATATAAGCAAGTGTAGATTCATTGGAGTCCAGATACATACATGAAGAAAATATCAAGTAAAAAAACCAAGAATATATATATATATCATTCCTTTATTAGTACATAGATATATTTTGGTATGTTACAAATATGGAATATATCATTCATATAACAAAGATCATTACTAATGGCACAGCCATCACCCCATAGACACCTGTGTTGCACCAACTGGTACAACAATATTTTCTTATATGTATATATTTTTCACTGTATATAATCAATTTGTAAACGTAACTTGATGTAAAAGATGCTAACAATATAAAGAAAAGTTTCTGGTAATAATAATACTGACTGGCATATTCACTGGGGAATACAAGACTACAGTGCCCTTGATGCAACCATTTGCCAGGCAATTCTATTAATTATCCTTGGGCAATACAGTCTCACATCCCCCTCATGGCCAGTTAATGTAATTAAAGATAGACCAGTTATGGTCATGCGATTGTATTGTGAAAGAAACGTTGTGGAATCGATCAGAAAAGGTTGATCATCTAGCATATAAGTATTGGTGTGTACTGCAAGGTTCTGGAATCATCAAAATGATAAGAAATTTGGCCCAGTCTTCGTAAAGTTACAAGCACTGTACACAGAAAGATGTATACAGGACTACGCACATGTGTGCGACACATGCGTTTATCTCTCACACACCAATAGATAAACTAATTTACCAAATATATCAATTATTAGGCGGTTTCCCGGCAAAATTTTTATCATCATGTATTAATCAAAACATACTCTTGGCATGATTGGTAATAAGAGCTTCCATTTCATTTTTTGAAATGGGGACTTTTCCAATACTGGTCTTTACCTTTAATCTGAAGATATTGATGCATTGAAAATAGCACTTATATCTCATCGTCAATTTGAAAGACAATAATATGCAATTTGTACTTGAACAACAATCACTGTCAGTGATTTAAGTATGCAATTTTACCTGAGAGTATGATCGCCAGTCGATCAATATCACTATTGTTACAAACCTCACACGTATTCATGTATGTTAATTATTCGCATGAACAAAGATACCGGTATATCAAGTTCTATAACAGAGGATGGATGGAATACATTCAAATTCAAATCACATATCAATGGTTTTCAAATTTATATATCATACACCCATCACCATATTCAAGCAAACACATAACAACATGTATACACACACAATGTTCTTCAAAACATTCACACACAGTTAAAAGAGAAAATAACAATTCAAAAGTGATGAGATTTATAAAAATGTATCAAAAATTCACATATACATGAAAGAAATATACCAGAATTAAATCACGTATCAATTGATAGAATGATTTTACATTTATATGTCATACATATTCATAATATCCTCCTATTCACGCAAACATGTAATACAGTATGTTTTTACACACAATTTCATACATGTCCATTCAAACATGTACATACATTTTAATTGTTACAAAACAAGTTGAAGTGATTTATATGAAAATTATGTAAAAATATATACGTTCCAAGTTGGCTCTCCCAGCTATCATAAAATAGAAATATAAAAACTTCCTCCACCATTTTCCAATCACTTCTACAAATCAAATCTATTATTTTGATTTATCAAATTATGTGACACATATAGTCTATATCAGACAGGCAGGCAATGATATCATCTCTTTGGTGTAAACTCATATCATTTTACACAAATATATCGCCCTTCTGGTTCCAAACATACAATTGTATGTAAGGAATGTACATAATTTCAGTTTGAGCCTCCATTTCAGCACTATCAAGATATTTCCTTAGGTAAAAGGAATGGAACTGCATCCCTATCAAATTTAAGACCAGTCACCCAAAATTTCCTTGATCTTGTTAGCATGGACATCATAAAACGGTAACCAATCGACAGCCATCTTGACTTCCCCCGTAGCGTCCATGAAACCTAGCTCCACCATAGCCTCAAGAACCTTCCCCTCCTGATAAAAATAAACAAACCAAATGTGAGTCTTGTTAATTAGCCGATGCCATTCAATTGCATATCATACTCATGTTCAGCAGATGTCATTCAGTAAATTTCATATGTATATTCCATTAAATCATTTAAATCTTTTCAGTAACGTTGCTAATAACATATCACTCATATTTTGTTACTGGAATAATCAACTTTATAAAAAGCATATGCTTCACTTTTGTTTAGCTCATTGAGTGCATATCTTTCCTCTTCTAAAGCAAGGCTAGTATGAAATTAGATGTCACCTACATGGTATCAATGAGTCAATTAATAATTCTTTATATCAAACCTTGTCGACTCTTGGTATGGCAGCCATGATGCTCTGGATTTCTTCCTCGGTTGGGGGCAGCCCGACGGCTCGACGACGATAGCGGTCATGGATGGGGCACAGTCTCAGGAGAGCGAGGGCGACGGCAAGGGCGTAGCCACCCCAGTTACTCACTCCAGCACAGACGAGGTAATCCGTTGAGGTGATGCAGGCAACGATGTCACCCTTTGGGATGTGGGTCACGACCCTGTCTCGCACCTTGCCCATTCCTATCTCATTACCACCATCTCCGATTCCTACAATTAAAAGAAAAATGCATGCACTCACTCAATTAGTATTCAATGTTCGATGCTTTATAATTAGTCTACATAGGTCTATAATTCATTCATTCATTTCGGTTTATTAAATCAAAATTCCTTGTTAAAAAAGTCGGGAGACTGATACAAACAAAGATTACAAAGTTGATACAATGATGATTGATTGTATACTCCTGATTAATATCAATTTGATACTGGAGTCTCTAAAATACATTGCAAATCATAATCTGGAATGCATGAAGTGACCATCACACACAACTTGTAAATAATATCCCGACTGCTATGGGATTGTTTCCACCAAGGCAGTAGCCCAATTAGTCAATGGACCAGATGAGATATAGACTTGGTGGATATTGGACAAAATGATGATTTGAACACTAGCATATTAAGAAACTGATATTAGACTTGATGGAGAAAAGACAGACTGCATGGCTTAGTATAAAATGGGATTGGACGAGATGGATACTAGACAAATTAGAATTGGAGCAAATTGCTGGGAGGGTGCATATGTTGTTCAGGGTGATCCACAGCTCCTGACAGCTGTCAAATACAACAAAATTTGATTTAAAATTATTAACGGCTAGTAAATGGTAGTCACCTGTTGTAAATACACGATCCATTTCTCTTGCTGCATTAAACAAGGCGTCAATCCCTCCTATCTTGACGCTCTTGTCCAACCCAGTAGCTGAGTGGTAGCCTCCATCCTGAGCCACCCCAGCTCGCTCTATCGCCACCAGGTGATCGAACCTTGGAGTGCGACCGTCTTGGCCGGTCAAGAAAGAGACAGCGTTCTCTTTGGAAGCAGACTGGCCAGCAGGAGGATAGCATTCCAAAGGGATGGCCTTGGACAGTACTCCTGAAAGAACAAACAAATTTAACCGACATGACTTCTATAGTCATTTAATAGAGAATTATTTATATTCAGGACAGAGAGAAGCATACAGAATGAGGAAGAAGACGGGAGTATAGCTACGAGTCGAAATGCCTAGAAACACCAACTAGACCCTAAAACCAACACTAAACATAACCAATCATAACCATAAGAGAGATCTCAATCGCAACCTAAACCCTAACCCAAATTCTCGATCACCTTAGAGGTGCATGAATGAGACAATTTAAAAAAGTTTTCTGACCCCCTATATTTTGAGTATGACGAAATGGATCTATTCTAAATTGCAGGTAAAACATACCGCAAAGTTCCAAGGAAATCTGTGATAAAATACAAGTAGTAGGTTTTCTTCTCCTTCGAATTTACAATGAATTGAACATAGATTTTAAAAGTGCCTGAAAAAAATGCAATTATTAACTACTAAACCCAAACCAACCTCTTTCCACAAGCATCTCTACCAGTTTCCTCATCCATCCCAGAAGTCCTCCATCATCATCCACCACCAGGACCACATCTTTACCCAGGGCCTGGAGGATGGTTGCCATGGCGATAGCACCCGGAGGTCCATCGGTCTCAAAGATGTTGTCTCCCTCTAGCTTCACCGGGAAGCCGGTCGTTATGGCAACCGATTTGGCATGGGAGAGCGACAGGGCCGACTTCAGCATATCGTCTTCAACCAGAAGGTGGCCAATTTGCCGCTTTCCTGTAATCAAATTGAGAAAAGTATATCAATGGAAAGTTTATTTCCTCATGTTATCTTTAATATCTTTGCTCATGTAGTGCACTGGGTAATTATGATGAAGAGTGCAGGGGTGATCTCCTAGTGTAAGACAAAATGCCTTATGCAGGGATATTTATTGCACATTTCATAGTAAATATTCACTGAAATGTGAAATGCTCAGAGATCATTATTGACCATGAAAGTTAGGTATTCATTTATTGTGAGCATTCTGCACTATTTTACTTTGCCTCGAAACAAAAAGGCATACAAAAATTCTTCTTAAGAGTAATTATGTACTTAGATTTGAAGGGGAAGAACATCCTAAAGAAGTGACCTTACCTATGTCTTCAATTGCTGCAGTTTCCAGTTTCTTTATCTTATCCATGGTAGCCTGAGAGAGGGCACTCGCCAGGGGTGGGGTATCAGAAAGCCAGACTACCCTTGGGAGATCCTCTGGGGCTGGGTTGGGGTTAGGTTTCGTGGAGGGGGTGTCTGTGAGCAGCATACAGCCTGGTCTGTGTGTGAAAGCCAGTGGCAATTCTGGAAAATGGAAAAGAAGTTTGGAGTGTGGCTGTAAAACATTAATGTCTGCAGTTTGAGTAACAAGAAAAAATGAATTTTACAATAATTATCAAAGCAAACTTTAAAATTACTTTGATGTATATTGGAAACTCATTACAAAGAACATTGTCATAATAACTTCTCATCGAAATAAGGTAATTTTGTCAGTCCCATTTACAGGCAAAATTGCACAATTTTTCAACATATAAGGTAATTTTTTGTAGATCCCACAAAATTCATTTCTACAAATGTCTATTGTACTTAAACTACCGGTACTTATTCATTGATTTAGTAAGTTTTTAAAAGGGGTAATATGAGGGTGTTTGTTGATTTTAAAAAGGATTGACATATTATTTTAAAGAGCCAGGAATATTTTTTCAAAGATGGTCAATTATTTTCAAAGAGGTACCATTGGATACTGGGACTCTTGCAATATAAGGCAACTTCACACACACAGATTATTTTTTGTGAGTTTGTACTCAATAATCATTGCACTAAACTATAACTTGCGTAGAAGAACCATTTATACTACTATTTTAACTGCAACTTACCAAGTCAACCATGTGAACTGCAGTCATAATAAGTAGACAAAAAGTAAACAAATACATATATATCAATGAGAAACATGGTGGAATGCTTGGAACTGTTTCATTGAAACTGACTTACTAACAGATTTGAGAGTGTCTAGTCCAGTGACACCACATGGCCAAAATACCGGGATATCTCCTTCATGGAATTTAGTGGCTACTCCATAGTCAGTCCTATCCAGATCAATGCCAATGACAGCTGGAAAAGAAAAATTAAAAACAGCATCAAATTCAAGAAAAGTTCTAATAAAAGCTCCTAAAATAAGAGTGAAGAAATTAATTATGCCTTTTCTCCTGGAAGCAAAAAAGTATCAAGTATTGAGGATATTACTCTCAGATTAACGAGGGAAAATGATATTCCTTCTTTCATTTGTCTGGGTTAAAAAAAAAAACTTTCTTTGATCTGCTCTTTTTGCAGAATTTTCATACCAGATTTGCCTTAGAATAAACTGTACACACCAACAAACAAGTGAGGCAGCTCTCCTTTCTCATAAAAGATAGAATAACTTTTTACCTTCCTATTTTTTACCTTTTCTGTTTTATTAAAATAAGTCCCATAAGTCTAATAAGTCCCACTATGGGATAGAGCTACATGCAGTTGAGCTTTGTTCAGACTTGATGCTGTGAACCACAGCAGGTGTCTTTCAATCCAGTATCTTATAACACAGAGCTAAGCTAAGCTAATTTACACAATAACAAAATGCGGCATTATTATTATTTTTATTAGGACAGCAGATAAATTAACCCTAAAAGCTATTGGCAAAATCTGATATTATCTTTGGATTTGGATAAGAGAAAACTAACTAACCATGATCTCCAATATGTATGGGATGGGGTTAAAGTTATTGCTAGTTTTACTACACTATATGGGCTACCTAACTCTAAATTACACGAAACTGATATATATATATATATATGATATTATTTACTAGGAACAGATTTGAGGCGTCGGTATGCATACAAACTTACCAGGGTCTCCAATGTGCATGGGAGCTCCATGGACATCTCCCATCGGATGAGTAATCTGAAAACTCCTCTCTACCAACTCCTTGGGTATGGGCTTCATAGATACCACCTCGTTACCATGGAAACAACCGCATCCATGGCACTGTACATTGGACTGATGGGTAAAGAAGAAAATCATTGAGGTATAAGGTCGCACATACTCAAAACTTTTAACAATAAAAATGTACAGGAATGAAGAATATCATGTTTTTATTTGGTAATGGAGATATCAATATGTACAATGACGTAAACTCAAATTTAGGTGAATGTTCTCATTCACAATAGTTAGTTTACCGTACAACAATACTTTTAGATATTCTAATGCAAGCGATATACCAGAAAGATTATAACATGAAGTTCGTCTGCTCTTCAAAATACCTTATACATCGCAACATTTGTGTTTTCCTGCTCCAGATTTCTGAGAGGTATACCCCCAGCAAGGAGGGCCTCATCAAAAGAAAAACTGCATCCAAAGTAGAAAAAGCAGAAATCGTTCAGCTGGTCCCCAAATTTCAGAAGGTCCGGAACCGTTTCAGAGAACTCTCCATTGACAAATACATTATAAGCTGCCACATCAGTCCTAAAAGTGAGACACAGCATGCAAATAAAAAGCAGTGGTTGATTTAGTTCCAGAGAAAATCAACCCTGAATTAAATTGGTTTTAATAGATGTAGATGATTTTTGTTGTTGACAGATCAGTGAAAATTTGAGTAAAATAGAACATGGATAAGAAATATGAAATTTCTAAATTTGTACATTTGTAATCAATCAGATGCAAATTGGCAACTACCAGTATATGAGTCACCATGCCAGCAATTCTCCTGTTTGATTTTTGTAAAATTTGCATTCAATAAATTTCCATATTTTTGAAGAGGGGATCCCAGTAATTAAAAACATATTTCTAGTAATATATCCGGAGAATAGCCTGAATAGGCTTAATCTGATATTTCTCACCATTACAATCATTCTTTATTTATCTTTTTAGTACAGAGAAAACAGGAGATATGCTCACAAGGGTAGAGTTGCCAACTTGTATTTCATCAAGCACAAGTTAAACTTCTAATAACCCTCCATCAAATTTTGCACCAAAACTATACCTGATTTGTTTCTCTCGTTATCTGCTTTGATTAAAACCTATTTCAGGGTGGACTTCCTCTTTAAGCTGAATTACAAAATATCCAAACTACCTTATAGGAAGACACATTTGTAATTCCCTTCTCCAGATTTCGGAGAGGCACTCCTCCTAAGAGGAGAGCCTTGTCAAAAGAGAAGCTGCACCCCAGGTAGAAGAAACAGAAATCATTCAACTCGTCCCCAAATTTGAGAAGGTCTGGAACCTCTTCTTTGAACTGCCCATCAATAAATACACAATATGCAGACAGATCAGTCCTACGTTTTGAAATATGAATGAAATGAGAAATGTTGATGAAAATTTGATGACCAAACGGAACATATTATGTAATTTTTGAAATGGTAATAAAGAATTACACGCAGCACGAAAACCATGGAAAACCAAAACCTGAGTGAGCAAAAATAACAATGAAAATTTGGCCTTGTGAGATGATTTACTTTCTTTCCTGCCGCTTTGGAGATGTTGATATATATAGTCTTCATAGCCTAGACTCAGTTCAAATCATTTCCATAAAGTGGGAAGGGGAGTTCTTTCTACTGGCACCCGGTGAAATTGCATCTGCTTGTATTCACAACCATTCACACAACTGATGTGACACGTTTGACCGAGATAAAAATGTTCAATATCAACTTTAGATATTTTTCGGTTATAGTTAAATGATTAATTTTGAAGGGAGATGCGAGTTGGTCTAGCGGTACTTTCACTTGGTCTGCTCTCTGTCTTTGCCTATAAACTGACTCAGACGGACCCAGGTTTGAAACTGAGTCACGTCTTTTAGATGGTGGCGGGACAGGTCGGTCCCCAGACATAAATAATCATATTTGATTGACACATGTCTATACAAAACCCAATTGCGATTGTGCAATCTTTCTGCTGCTCAGCTTTAAAAGGTGCAAGATTGAGATTGCGAGGTCAGTATCACCGCTGCATTTCTTACCTAACATCTGAATCATAAGAGAGTTCAGGAGCATTAAACTGGCCCGGTTTGGAGTTAAAGATGAGAGCCATTGGTCCGTAGTTCAAGCGACAATATTCCTCCAAGTCTGCTGCTACATCTTTGTGAACAATCATCAGATTGGCTTGTTTGTATCCTAAAATTGAAGGAAAAACAAAGAAAATATTCACTTAACCTATTGGGCTGGAAAGAATTAGCCTAATCAATGGTGAACACTATTTAAAGGCTTGAAAAAATATAGACAAATTACATACCATGCATTCGAAAGAGTAAAGTCCACAGAATGATCATTTTAAATCTTTTACATGTCATATTAAGAAGTATACTATTAAGACAAAAGAAAATCTCCCTTTTTTAGCTGCCGTAAAACCAGAAAAAGCCAACTTCACTCAGTTCAGAATTTGTGACGTCACATCATGTACGACTTGGAGTTGTCATCAAAAATTGTGTTATTTGTATGTGGTTGAGCTGAGTGGACTATTAATTGTGCCAGTGATTTAGTTGATTAAATTTGTTTAAAAGTATAAACATCAATATCTTGAGCTAAGTAGCTGAAAAATCTAAAATAAGATTTCATGATGTACAAAATTATAGTTTCATATTAGTTTAACTCATATAGGCCTAGCTAGCAGGAAATTGTTACAGAGATGCATGCACACAATTACTTAAAAGTATGTGCTGTTCTCTTTTTTTTAAAGCATACCTTTACAGAGGCCAGAGGTGGAAGCCATGAAATATTTTCCTTTGCGGAACTCCAATCTGACATCCCTTGGAGTTTTATCCTTCATCAGCTCCAGTAAGTCCTTCTGTATCTCTGGTGATGCTGCTGCCATTCTGCTGCTGTATTCTGCCGCAGTTTGAAAGATAATTCTGCTCTTGCCTGTAAATGTAAACCTTTGTAGCAAGGAAAATATTATAACCATTGTGATTGTGTATAGTCTATAGACCTATATGAATGTAGAAAAAAAGGATTAATATGCTATGGGCACGACTGAACTCGATCTGAACTCCTTTGTAGTAGTACTGTCGCAGTTCTGCGCACAGCCACAATAACGTATCTCTATAGATCTGATTACAATAATCTGTACCTATACGCTTCCCTGGCATCTACAAAACACCTGTAGATCTATAAAGACACCTAGATCTGCACTGGCTACATGTATAGACTAGCAAGTTAGTTATAAATAGATCTAAATAACTCAAGCGCATGCGAATCAGATCAGACTTGGAAGTTGGAGTTCGGACTAAATCATTCACCTGTCAGTGTCAGCTGTCAGCTGTCTTGTTGAGCTCCTACTCGACTCCTACAGCTGATTAACTGCAACTTTCTGTAGAATATACACCAGTCTTGTGAATATATACCCTCCCACTGGCTGAGTAGACTTTTTCTACAGAAACGCCCGGTAGACAAATGTCAGCTATAGCTTCTACATGGACTTAACTTACCGTATTTATGAGCTGAGCTGAGTAAAGTTCAAATTCTTCAATTTATGGTCAATCTAAGGGGGCGGGGCTACGGCCAGTCTAAAACTAACAAATTACAATTACATTTTTCAGATTAACATAGTTATTCATTTTGCCGTACAGATAAAGCATTTTAAAATATACTATTCAAGATAACAAGGAATGCTTTCAATGTTAATCCAACAACAAAATATCAAAATTGCAGAAAAGTATGTTCATTTTTCAAAAGAAAATTTATGATTCCTTGGAAAAATCTATGAAAATAAACTTCCCGGTCACATGACTATATTTTCAAGACGGTCGATCATGGGCCACGGTCAGGTGACTGACTATTATTCCCCCCTGTTCGGGGCCGGTGTCATAGGAGATTTGTTCCGTGCAGGCGATCGGTTCCTCCGGAACCGATCGCCTGGATATGTACCCGCCGATTTGTTCCGGATTCGTAGATTCGTTCCGCTAGTCACAGGCGATCGGTTCCGGCCAGGCGATTCATTCCGTGGAACCAATCGGCGGGATATTTAGCCGCCGATCCGTTCCGAATCTCATCGGAGAGCGTGCGTGCTCACGTATTATTGAATACACGCCATGGTACACCCCTAAAGCAAAATGAACTATTCTGGTCGGCCTTTGCAACCAATCAAACTTCTCCAAATTAGCTACACCAACGATTGCCAATTTGAGAACTTTGTATAGAAATGCAGATTCCCGTTGTTCAAATATGTTGATAATTGCGGCCAATGATTGACCAGAAACAGTAACTATAGACAGCGCCGTCGCGAAGCGACGGGGACTGGGTCGGGTCTAGCAAAAAGGGCAGTTGTTGCCATAGGCTTAGTTTGCCTGTAAAAGCAGATGTCGGGGTGTTTTCTAATCAGGCCTTCTAATTTGGTTTGAATGCTGCTTTATATGATATCGTGTTACGTCAACCACCTATTACCGGGCTTCATCACAGAATCTAATTATGCATGTGGGCTGCATGAATGATGTACATGTAGTTTAAATGAAAGAGATGCGGGGTGGGGTGGGGGGGGGGGGGCGGGGTCAACACAAAAAGAAATGAGTGGTCGAGCTGATAATTAAGAAGGACCAATAAAAACTAGATTTTAATTCGTCACGAGGACGAATAAGGTGGTCTGCCTTCAAGTTATATAGACATGTAAACAATGATGATCATGATGATGATCATGATGATGATGATCTTGATAGTAATGGTGATGACGATGATGATGATCATCACGATCATGATGATGTTGATGATCATCATCAACAGACCATGATGACATCAGACTGAACAAAATGAGAGAACTTTGAGATAGTATATAGTCTCAGCTACAACATACTCAAAAATCAACAAAAATCAAGCCGAAATAACGGCGATATTGCTCGCAAAAGACAAGAATGTAGAATCCAGATTTGAGAAAAAGTCATCTCCCATAAGGATTACATGCAAAAAGTAATGGATCAAGTGATAATAGGGTAATAATAAAGTAAATATGGTTGTTTATTACATTATTTGCGATTCTACGTGTTTTAATATTCAAAGGAGATGGTACAGTGAAAGGTCAAAAAGAAAAAAAAGTAAAGAAAACAAATTGTTGGAGACGCCCGGACTCGAACCAGGGACCTCGAGGTCGGAAGTCAAGTGCGTTACCGATATACCAAAACATTTCACATAGAGATTACACGTAAACGGAAAATGGAATTCTCTAATCCCACTTTGTAAGTGAAATATGAGCATGATCCCGGCATCTGATCGAAAAATAAAGGGCACACTTGTGATAGCTTATTGTCTCAGCTACAACATACTCAAAGCTCAGCCTTAACAAAAATAAAACGACGGAGATATTGCTCGCGAAAGACGAGAATGTAGAATCCAGTTTTGAGAAAAAGTCATGTCCCATAGAGAATACACGCAAAATGTGAAAAATTGACATGCCTCCTTTAATCGCAAAAATACGCCATGATGCCTTTGTCAAAATGAAATATCGTGGCGACTGCATTTGTAGAGAATATTCTAAGGTAGAACATATCAAAATTTGAAAGAAAATTGATCAACATTTGCAGAGATACAATTAATTTTCCAAAAATCTGCTGACGTCATAATATGAAAATTGAAATTTTGAGTTCGGAGGCCATTATGATGACGTCATGAGTTAATTGAGGGACAAATTAGACATGAAATCATATCTCCGACTCATAATCTATCGAAATATGAAAGAAAATTGGGGGTATCTGTCCATTCTGAAGAGTTACAATGAATTTTGTATAGGCATGTTTCGGCACATGTATGTTATGTATTACAAGAGCTCGCACGCACGGATGCGTATCTTAACGGACGCTCATTCCGTTATTAATGGTCAGAAAAAGGTGAACAAGGTATCAAAATGCTTGGAAAAATGTGCCAAATATGATGACAGAAAAAATTTGGCGATTCTATGTTGGAAGATGCAATTACGCGCGAAAACGCGCGCGCATGTCCGTGCGCGCGTTTTTTTGCAAAATGCTTAAAATGGCCTGAAACGTGTGCAAATTTTTTTTTAAACGAATTGGAGCATTTTAAAATTTTGATACGCGCGTACGTGCGCGTCGAGGTGCGCGCGCGGAATTTGTTGACATTTTTAGTTGACCTTTGACCTGAAGTTGATGTATATTAAATATGGTTGATTTTTGATGACTCGTTATTGAGATATGATAATGACCTGACTTTTACAAAATGGCGCCTGGATGACGTCACGATGACCTAATGACCTTGAAAAAGTTAATTTGACTTGAAATCATAGGGCTTGATGACTGACAGAAATTTGAAGGAAATTGACCATGTCGATTTCGAGTGAACGTGTGTACAAAAAAGTGTACGGAAGAAATAAAAATAAAGAAAGAAAGAATAAAGAAAATTCTAGCGAAATCAATAGGTGATCTGTCGTTGACAGACCACCTAATAAAAAAAAGAAGAAAAGAAGAGAAAGAAAATTCCTCAAGTAAAGACGTGTCCGGCAGAATAAAAAAAAAAGAAATAAAAGAAAAACACGACATATTTTGTTGAATTTTCAACCCTTGGTACTAGCCGACAAAAGTTAGTTTAAACAGAGCCATAGCATAGTGTGTCTATACCCCCCCCCCCCCCATTCCGCTACATACAGTGGCAGATCTGTTGCGCCACCTTGTTTGGAAACCACTAATTTCACGTACATGTAGGCCTAATATCAGAAAACTATCGCCTGCCCCCCCCCCCCCCGTGCCGAGTATGCACGTGCGTGCATGCATATGATATACATGTACTCTATGCGCATATACTAGTCAATAGGTTATTTATTTATTTATTTTTCGTACCGCGCGCGGGTAATTCCGTACGAGGTTATAAACCTTATTATTAAGTAATATTTTTTTTTAAATAATATTGGTTTTCATTCCAACAATAAATACAAAAGTATCAAGATAAAGCTAAAATTTATTTTTACCATGTTTATTCGACACAAGTAATAAAAATATACGCGATTATATAAGCAGAAACGTTCGGCCAATGTCGGATAAGAACGGCGGCTTTCGAACGTATCTGCGAACGAGTCGATCCAGTAGATTCGTTCCGAGGAACAAATCGGCGCGCCGATTTGTTCCGCGGAACCCGGAACAAATCGCCTACCACACCGGCCGCGAATTTTTTTTCCGTACTCGAGAGAGCAAAAATCCCATGTGCGCATGCGCGTGGACTTATGATTTCTCTGCTACTTCCCATACGAAATGTACATGTATTCGCATGTACTGTGCACGATTCGCGTTCTACGAGTAAACGATGGCATAGTAGTCTTCAAACACAGACTCTGATTTGCCAGTTTGACAAATCAATATGCGTATGTGTCGCGATGTGCTTATTCAAGTCTGTGTAGTTGTATGATTCAGACCCAGTAGTGCATATGGAAATACATTGCAACTTGTATAGAATGGTATAGTAGTCTGCAAGCACAGACGCTAATCTGACAGTTTGACAACATACTAGTAGTGTGCTGAGAAGTACTTTATTCAAGTCGCCAACTTGTATAGAATGGTATAGTAGTCTGCAAGCACAGACGCTAATCTGACAGTTTGACAACATACTAGTAGTGTGCTGAGCTGAGAAGTACTTTATTCAAGTCTGCGTAGATGTATGATTCAGACCCTACTGGTGCGTGCGTTAGAAATGCATCTCAATGTGTAGAGTGTAGTATAGTAGTCTGCAAGGACATAATAATATATTGTGTATTGATGAGTAGTGATTTTATGCAAGTTTGTGTAGTTTAATGATTCCAGACCCCATGGTAGGCCTATGTATTGTGCCACTGCTCTCTCACACTCTTTCTCTCTCTCTCTCTCTCTCTCTCTCTCCATATCTCTCTCTCTTTCTCTCTCTCTCTCTCTCTAGCCCTCCCTCCAGTATGCTCGCACTCTCTGTATTACTTTTATTTATAATCATGGTCTGCTGAGAGCCAGAAGGATGTTAACTCTTAACACAACGAATGCCCTTCTGGCTCTGAACAAACCCACACACCATGAGGTCATTTATTGGCCTTCTCAAAACCGTCATTCTGTAATAATATTTCTAACTTTGGTCTAATAACTCCTTTGTCAGTATAATCCATGGTCAAATTAATAATAAAATCGTGATAGAACAAACACACATGATGAAATAAATGATTCAATCATCTTGATTGTGGGCACGAACGGAAAGACAAAGCAAGACAAATATTCAGTTGTAAAATTGATTCGACACATATTTGAATATAAAGCACTACTCAAGACACTATGTTGTCAAACTGTCCGATTAGCGTCTGTGCTTGCAGACTACTATACCATGCTATTCAATTTGGGATGCATTTCTGTAAGCACTAAAATGTCTGAATCATACAACTACTCAGACTTGAATACTAGTACTATTGCTACGCACGATATATGCGTAATTGTTTTGTCAAACTGGCAAATCAGAGTCTGTGTTTGAAGACTACTATGCCATCGTTTACTCGTAGAACGCGTAGATGCGAATACATGTACATTTCGTATGGGAAGTAGCAGAGAAATCACAAGTCCACGCGCATGCGCACATGGGGTATTTGCCCTCTCGAGTACGGAAAAAAAATTCGCGGGCCGGCCGGTGTCATAGGCGATTTGTTCCGTGCAGGCGATCGGTTCCTCCGGAACCGATCGCCTGGATATGTACCCGCCGATTTGTTCCGGATTCGTAGATTCGTTCCGCTAGTCACAGGCGATCGGTTCCGGCCAGGCGATCCGTTCCGAATCTCATCGGAGAGCGTGCGTGCTCACGTATTATTGAATACACGCCATGGTACACCCCTAAAGCAAAATGAACTATTCTGGTCGGCCTTTGCAACCAATCAAACTTCTCCAAATTAGCTACACCAACGATTGCCAATTTGAGAACTTTGTATAGAAATGCAGATTCCCGTTGTTCAAATATGTTGATAATTGCGGCCAATGATTGACCACAAACAGCGCCGTCGCGAAGCGACGGGGACTGGGTGGTCTAGCAAAAAGGGCAGTTGTTGCCATAGGCTTAGTTTGCCTGTAAAAGCAGATGTCGGGGTGTTTTCTAATCAGGCCTTCTAATTTGGTTTGAATGCTGCTTTATATGATATCGTGTTACGTCAACCACCTATTACCGGGCTTCGATCATCACAGAATCTAATTATGCATGTGGGCTGCATGCATGATGTACATGTAGACTCTAGTTTAAATGAAAGAGATGCGGGGTGGGGTTGGGGGGGGGGGGCCGGGGTCAACACAAAAAGAAATGAGTGGTCGAGCTGATAATTAAGAAGGACCAATAAAAAAATAAAAAAAAAGAAATGAAGAGAAAGAAAATTCCTCAAGTAAAAGACGTGTCCGGCAGAATAAAAAAAAAAAGAAATAAAAGAAAAACCCGACATATTTTGTTGAATTTTCAACCCTTGGTACTAGCCGACAAAAGTTAGTGTTAAACAGAGCCATAGCATAGTGTGTCTATACCCCCCCCCCCCTCATTCCGCTACATACAGTGGCAGATCTGTTGCGCCCCCTTGTTTGGAAACCACTAATTTCACTAATCCCCCCCCCCCCCCCGTTTTACAAATTTTCGGGCTGTAAGTAATATTTCAAAAAAAATAATATTGGTTTTCATTGCAACAATAAATACAAAAGTATCAAGATAAAGCTAAAATTTATTTTAACCATGTTTATTCGACACAAGTAATAAAAATATACGCGATTATATAAGCAGAAACGTTCGGCCAATGTAGGATAAGAACGGCGGCTTTCGAACGTATCTGCGAACGAGTCGATCCAGTAGATTCGTTCCGAGGAACAAATCGGCGCGCCGATTTGTTCCGCGGAACCCGGAACAAATCGCCTACCACACCGGCCGGCGTTTGGGGGGGGGGGGGGGGGTGTTTCACACTGAGACAAAGATTTACTTAAAGGGGAAGTCCAAACTAATAATCAGTTTGTATTTTAATACAAGGAGGAAAATGTGAAGAACAGATCAGTGAAGGTTTGAGAAAAATCGGACAATCATATAATACGAAAGTCATATATGGATTTTATTTAAAAATCCATAACTTTTCATAAAATTGGGAACGCGGTCTCTAAATATGATGTCAGCCCCTCGCATTTTATCCTTTGTTAAATTCAAGAAATGTAATTAAATTCCATTTTGATTACAAGATTCATGCCTATATCTCGATCATATATCACGGCCTTAATTTGTAACATAATTTATGTTCTTTCATGTACCCCCACTAGCTCAAGCTGCATATAATTGGATAGGTCTATATACTAATACTATTCAATTAACATTCAGAGATATGGAGATTTTGGGTCATTCTGTCATTCAGATCAATGGTGAATTGTGGGACATCACAATTTCTGACCGCATTTGTCTCAAAGCCATGATTTTCATGATTTTGAAAGCTAGATTCATAACTTTCTTATTTTGTAGTCCGATTTTTCTCAAACTTTCACCGAATTATACCTCTACTATTTTTTATCACCCTAGTATTAAACCAATTTAATATTAGGGCGGACTTCCCCTTTAAGTTGAACTTGAACTATCGCAGGTCATTCATGCCACGTCTGGTTGCTCTCACCATGTCGGTCCCCATTAAGAGACAAAAAAGTAAATTACATAAGTTAAGTTATATGTAAAACTTGGAAATTATACTACGGTATGCGATTTATGCCCTTAAATAATCTTGAACCAGATGTAAATTTAGTTAGAGGGGAAAAACCTTAGAAACTGTGATCTTAAGATAATATTTTTGTAAAAAAATGTAATTCTGTAGATTTGTGACCATGATTAATTTTGTACGTCCCTTGATAAACCAATGCCGGGAAAAGTAGAGGAACCAGGAACTAGTGGCATGCACAGCCTGCCATAGTTCAAGTCCACTCAAGTTGTTTTAATAAGGAGAAAATGTGAAGAACAAATGAGTAAAGTCATAACTTGTCATGAAATATACTTCAAATCTGTGAATCCTATTGGCAACACGGTCTCTATTATGATGTCAGCCCCTCCTTTGTTGAATGCAAGAAATGTCATTAAATTCCATTTTGATTACAATATATAGTTTCTTCATATGCCTATCTTGATCATATCACAGATAGCATAAGTTCTTTCATGCACCCCATACAAGATAGGTCTACTATTATCATTCAGAGAAATGCAGATTTTGGGTCATTCTGTCATTCAGATCATTGGTGAAAGGCACATAGTTTTTTTTTTCTTCCATTTTTTTGGAATAATTACGCAACAACTCACAGACAGCCGGGGGGAGGGGGAGGAACACTGCCTCCTTTAGCACACATTTTTTTAATTTTTTTTTTATTTTAAACAATAAAAATAAAAATTGAGGGGGTTTCGCGAAAAGCACGAAAGCTTTGACATTTCATTTAATAATTAGAGAAGCTTATAAGGACCAACCAGATGACGAGATAAGAAGACAAGAAGATAAGTTAAATGACAAGAAGTCGAGTTGTTGGAACTCGGCAAGTCGAGAAAAAAAATTGAAGAAAAAAAAAATGAATCAGATTCCAGGATCAAATTTCTGCAATACCTGCAAGTTTTGAAAGCTTATTAAGGATTATTATTTAAAAAGTCCAGGGCCTAACTTAGAGACAGGCGAACCTTGTCATCTTGTCTTCTTGTCCCTAACGAGTCGACTTGTCCCAAACAAGTAATAATTGAGTGAATCGTCAAAGCTCCCGCGCGAGGGGGGAAACTGAATTCAGACAAGGTCACGATACAACGAATCGACTTCTTTCTCTAATAATTAATTGAAACGTGAAAGCTTGCGCGGGATGGGCGAAAATGATTTCAGTCATAAGGCGGTGTCAGACAGAAAAATCCCTTCAAAAATCCCTTGAAAAATCCTTTCAAGAGAGAATTTTCTTGCTTCGTTAGAGGATTTTTAATGGGATAATTGATGACATACTGTAATTAAGAGGATAACTAAAATCCGGATAACTAAAATCCGGATTTTTGGCCTCTGTGTGACACCGCCTATAGATTAGCGTAATCATTAAATGAAACGTCAAAGCTTCCGCGCTTCGCGGGGGGGGGGGGGGAACTGAATTCAGACAAGGACACGATACAACGAATCGTCTTTTTTCTCTAATAATTTAATGAAACGTGAAAGCTTCCGCGCTTCGCGCGGGCCGGGCGAAAACGAATTCAGATAAGGATTAAGATTAATAATTTATTGAAACGTCAAAGCTGAAATGTAGTGCTACAGGAGGCTGTTGCAGGTGTCATGGAAAGATAAAAAGACAAATGTGTGGATCCTGGAAAAGATTGGAACAGACTTGACCATTAGAAGGGGAATCAGGGAAAGAAAACTTAACTATTTTGGGCACATTGTTAGGAGATCTGAAGGTATTGAGAAGCAAATACTGCAAGGAGCAGTCAAATGAAAACGGGGTAGAGGTCGTCCACCAATATCTTGGAATGATGATATTAAGAAAGTGTCTGGACAAGGAATGAAAGGTGCAACACAAATGGCAGGTGAAAGAGTTGCATGGCGTGCTCTCGTGAAGGCCACAGCAGCGCTTTACAGCGCCAGCTGAAGTTGATGATGATGATGTCAAAGCTTCCGCGCTTTGCGCGGGAGGGGGACAACTTGTAAATAACTTAATTCCGGATTTATAGGGTTAAATTTGTAGACATTGGGACATTGGTATTAATATACTTGTCGGTAATTGGTGGCTAGTTTTGTCGGTAATCGGTGGCCACTACGCCCCCTCCCCCACTGAAAAAGGTCTAGCGACGCCCCTGATAACAACGCAGTTTATACACTCGAGATAATTTTTGCGCATGCATATACAACGACTCACGACGTGACAGATCGCTTTTCTCTAACTTCTAACCAATCAGAAGGCTTCGTTTTTTCCTAGAAAGTGCAGGTGGACATTAATGCGCCAAATGTGTTTCTCAAATTGCAACATATCCCTACTCTTGGAGGGGATAGGCGAAAGCAATTTTACCTCATATTACTCCAGGAAGTGCCTGAAATGCTTCTAATGTGGTTCTAAAATTGCAAATGCTTCCTACTCTGGAGGGGGTCCATCCCCGCTTGGTCGCTCCGCTCCCTCGTCGCTTAATTGTTTTACATATATTTCACCCCATGCCATTTTTCGCCCCCCTCCCCCGGTAAGAAATTCCTGGATCTGCCACTGATACCCATACCCTTTGAGCTTGAGGGGCTCCGCCCCTTGACCCCCGCCGGGGCTTTGCCCTAGACCCCACTTTGAAAAACGTTCAGCGGGGCCTGCATGTAAGAGTGGGGCGATGCGGATTTTTTTGTCTGCCATACCAAAACGTTTTTGCTCATTACGTACTTCTAAGTGGATGAAGATGATAATGATTTACAGGAAATGTAACTACCATCTGCTTTGAAATAAATACAGATATATAATTTGATCTCATTTAAACATGTGATTATGATTTTGTATCTGAATAAAGATTTATTAAAAAAAAAGAAAAAAAGAGGGAATTGAATTTCATATGGGGATCAATCGATCATCACCCCAAAAATATATTTTGGGAAACACGGAGAAGAAGATAGAATAAAAACAAAAAATAACAAGGAAAGATAATTATCCGGCGGCCGCATAATTCACTGGTTTTTATTCAGTAATAGTTTTATTTTCCCTTTTATCTGTCTCCCTTTTTTGGTCCCTCGATATGGAGAGGGGGTGGGGCTGCTCAGTCGTTTCGGTTCTCCCCTCCCTCCTTTTTAGGTACCTTATTTCATTTTCGGAATTATGTACCCTTTTTCATTTTCGGAATCATGAACCCATTTCATTTTCGGAATTATGAACCCTTTTTCATTTTCTGAATAATGAATTCCATTTAATTTTCAGAATTATGAACCCTTGTTCATTTTCGGAATTATGAACCTTCGGAAAAACGGAACCTTTGGAAAAACGGAACCTTGGAAAAACGAGTGCGGACATGCCCGAAAGGCATTACCCGAGGTAAACTTGAACTAGCTGTGAACCGAATGAAAAGATTGTCTCCACGTGCTTCTTTGGAGGCCAAGAGTATTGTCATCATCATAAAATAAAAGATAGACCGGAATATTGTCAATGCTGAGGGGGGGGGGGGGGGGGGGGGGGTCATCTTAAAAAAAAAATGGTCTGCAATTTGTTATGAACAATATTTGTTTGCTTTTTTTTTTACTGCAACTTTTTAAAAGATAGAGCAATATTCCCACAGGAATGAAAGAAAGGGGCATCTTACGTTTTGATGATTAGAGTCAAGATCCAATAGGCACAACATTTAAGATAAAAAATAAACCATTTTCAATCAATAAAAGATTAAAAGGACACTTTTCCAATGCTCGAGGGATATTTATTGATTTTGAGAAAAACTGAGGTTTTATACGCCCATGTCATCCCAGAAATTAGTATTCGCTCATATTTTCAGTAACTGCTTATTTAAATGCACTTCATCACACAATGGAAATCTTGCATAATCATCTTTTAAAGCTATAATTTCCGTAAAGTTGTATTCTCATGTGATAATAACATTCACTGTCTTACCAAAGTCTGGCCCAAATGGACTTTTAACATGCCGTTTTTAAAACACCGTTGTCCGATGAAGCACTGGATTAATGCAACCCTAGCACCATTTGGAAGCATATACCGCTTCTACTTCAAGAAAAGCAAACCCAAAACCGGTATACCACCATCACGACGCACGATCTTATCATTGGCATCGTCATCATCATCATTATCATCATCCATAATAATCGTCATCATCATCATCAACATCATCGTTCATCTTCATCATCCATAATCATCACATCATAATTTATACCCATCATCCTCGTAATCGACACCAACTCTCATAAACAATTTTAAACCATCATCACCTCAATCACCAGCACCTATATAGCATCCTCATGATCACTACATCTTTACCGGTTCTTTAATTTATTTAAAGAAAATATATTTTCATGCCCGGGCGTCAGAGTGCAGTGACCTATTGCGTCTGCTGGAAGAGTTGTTTTGTTCAGCTGTCAGTCAGTCAGTCAGTCAGTCCGTACATCCATCTGCAATTGGGCTGCGCAGTGTCATCTCTCATTACAGTTCATGAACTATTAAACCTGTTTCCTAATAGACTAACTCGTTACCTTTTAATTTATATTGTGAATTAAGTCAAAGATTGCAAAAAGTCTATTGTCTGTATAAAACTTTTTGGCACTATAGGCCGATTCATAGCAAAGGTTGGTTTATATGAAAATGTATACCAATGTTTAAAGTCACTCAGAAATTCCATCTTTCCCTCTTTCCCGACCTTTTTCAGTTGTTAGGTTTTATTTCTTATTTTTCAACTAACTGATGATGATATCAAAAGTGGCATAAGTATGCTGTGTTTTATGTGTATACGAAAGTGAGGAGTATAAATGGGTATTACATGTGGCGTCGGATGTATAAATATGAATACTTGCTAAATTCAATATAATGGCATCCTCTTTGCCCATAGTAATTATTCACATTAATTTCCATTAAAAATGAGCACAAGAATTCTACATCTACAACAAATCCCACTTCTGCTAACTTGTCAACTTTCCCAAAGGTTGGTCCAACATAGCAACAAAGTTTTAGTGCATGTAGTGTACTAGGCATGCATATAGTCACAATATTTGAGTAAATTTGATAACAGGTTTTGTGAACTTGTTCTAAATAAATATACCACTCAAAGTATACTTCATTTCAGCATTTCATTTATTCATTTCTTTGACATTCAGCATACACATGCAGTATAACAGACAATAATTTGTGACGTTTTTGTCACCCGCAGATCATAATTTCATTTTTCATAATTTTTCAATGGTTTCTTTTCTCAACTTTGGAGATGATTTTCAGACACTTTGTTCTCCAATAAATCACATATTACATCATAATTGTTCAGCCATCTGGCAAAATGAGGATGAAAGATCATGGGAGGTGGATGAAAGATGATCAGAAATGTTTTAAAAGGTCTAAGACCATGTTGGTTTACATGATGAAGATGAATATGACAAGTAGGCACTGATGTCTACAAGTATCAGCGGATAGAGATCAGAGAGAACATGGCAGCATTTTTATGAACCGCCAAAGGTACAAGTTCGCCGACATCCCATTGCAACACCTACTTTACAATTAATACGTGTTTCAATGTGATGTCAGATAACTTGTACTCATGATGGTTTGGTCTAGGGACAAAATGCTTTCAAGAA
Source organism: Strongylocentrotus purpuratus (assembly GCF_000002235.5). Taxonomy (NCBI): domain Eukaryota; kingdom Metazoa; phylum Echinodermata; class Echinoidea; order Camarodonta; family Strongylocentrotidae; genus Strongylocentrotus; species Strongylocentrotus purpuratus. The sequence goes on from NW_022145611.1 coordinate 17,215,780, forward strand.
ATCAACTTTACAATCTTCCACATCCTGCAAGGAAATTAAAAATGAAATACTTGTTTTGGGATTTTGGTCTGTATCATATCACAGTATGAACCACAAACTGGAAGATTTTATGAATCCATCCTTGGTATGAAACACAGGAGTTCCATGGAACAAACAAATATAAATATGGTCTGACATAAAAAGCAATAATTATGAGTTATTACTCAACCAAGAAGAAATAGAGAAAAGAATAAAACTATTCTATAATTCCTGAGGACCTTTCCTCAAAGGATATTAAATGATCTGCAAGCTCTTTCACATGTCTGTCTCAAATAATTCAACACAACTGATTTCTATCTTATAGATATTTGTAAAAAATATGTACATATCTCTCACAATATTTCATAATATTCTGCTAAAGCACATATAGTAAAGAAATATTTACAAAACAAATTCATGATATAAAACAAAAATGGAAATCACAGGTTGTACATAACAGAAATCTCTTTCACAAAACAACGTTAAAAATGACAAATACAAAAATAATGCTGCCCCTGAAGAATGAAATCGACATGATGAGGGAAATCTATTTTTCTAAAAAAGAAAGCATTAAGCCCTGTTGATGGCAACTTATGAGATAATAATATTTCTTTATTTTTTCATGATTTCAGCATAAATTTCTGAATAAACAACAACTAAAACAATACTATTCATTGATTTCACTTCCCTCTCGTAAGTACAATACCATCATTTTTTGTGTGTACTTGTTGTCTGGAAACATCGCATTTACCTGCTCACAGTTAAACTAATAATTGGTACAAATCCTGTCAATTCAAATCAGGGCAAAATTGAAAAATCAATTTTTAAAAATGTACTACAGCAAAACCCATTCACAGGCTGACAAGAATTGCGGCACATAAATAACAAAGTCAATCATATAAATAATAATGCAAAAGGAATATTGTCAACGTCGTCGGACCAATAAAATTGGGAATCAAAAATGCAATAATAGAGGTAAACAGGACATAAGTTATACAACAAAACACCAACAACGTGAAATAGAAAGGATTGTCACAACATGTAATTGCTTGGTCAAATGGAAAAAAATGGCCATTTTAATGTGAATTTGTGTACATCAAACGGAAAGTTTACCATAAAGTTGTTAAGGGGATATCAAATTAGCACAGATTAGCACCTAAGGATGTCTTGTGTAGTTTGGATAATTGTCATTACAAATTAAACATCATAGTTTTGAAACTGGATCTGTTGACAATAAATTAACCAACAAACAATGGCCTATAATGTGATTGTCTTAATTTGAAATGAAACATAATTGATGAAAAAAAACCTATATCTTGAAAGCACTCGTATCTATTTACCATGTTCTGATGAATTTGGAATGGATAGAAAGATAAACTTTAATAAGTATGAAACATTACATAAGATTGTCAAAAGAAAAAATGAAAGTGCATTAAGGAAACAAAGTAATGCTTCTGACACTTAACAATGGAGCAAAATTCATATATATTTTGAACAAGATTAGGCTGTCCATGATAAAGGCCAAACAACACTAATATTTTGTTATATATACCTCATACATAGATTCTTATTCACTGATTGGTCAAAACTATATCACAGGACAAGGTGCATCTCGATCTATCATTGCGTCAGAGGGTTTTGGTTTTCTGTCATTTAACCTTAGGTCAAAAGATTGAACGCCAAAATCCTTTGATAGAATGCGTAAACCCTACAAGACTTTTGCACACAGAAAAAAATTGTGTCAGGCCAACTGTAGATCCACAGTCTGGGCCTAGAAAAGTTAGGTCTAGTCCTACTCCCAGGACCAGGTCTTTGTCCAGCCCAAAGCCTACAGTACGTTTAGCACTGGCAGCTGTTAGACTGGCGAAACCATTCAATGAGTGAGGTGATAGCCAGGTTGAACTTCTCCTCAACCACATTGCCGAATCACCAGCCATGTTGCAAGACATCACAAATGCTCCTGTGACGGTCACATCAACAAACATGTAGCTGACACAAATTTTCATTTTCATGGCTGTGTTGTAAACATTTATAATAAATAGGCCTAAGTCTTGGGCCAATAGGACTGTTAATATGTTCCTGTGAGGAGCAAAGATTGTTGATGTTGGATTTCTTTTAGGATTGTATAAACTGGAGTTAACAATTGAAGTTTGCAGAATTGGATATTCTAATTCTGCATGGTGAGTAAATCTTCTTGATCTCATTTCCTGTTTGTTAGCGCTAGACCTACACCTAGACCTATTCATGAATCAATTAAAAGGATGAGGTATATTAAACAACTGCTCTGTAATCGGATGGTGGTGGAAATTATCACTCACTCGGTAGCCCTTCTATGTAGGTGATAGAAGGGCCGGTATGAACACAACTGTGAAAGTGATAATTTCCACCACCATCCTCATGAGCAGTCAATTAATTTATTTTTAGAAATTCTTTCTTGTAACAAAAACCAACTCCTAAATAACAATTTAATTAGTATCATTTCTTCTTTATACAGATACACATCTCAAATACAAATATCGTCTGTTTGGAGCCAGAAAGGCTTTAACTGTGTGTAAATGAATATGAGTTGACGCCCTTCTGTCTCCAAACCAACGCTATACTATTTTCACTTGGTTTGATTTAAGGGTGTTTTGCACCATGCTACTCTCACTCAAGAGCTACAGTATATACCAAGATCTATTTAGTCTGTAATGCATCATGCAATATAATATGCCCATGTCAAACCTTTATCCCTGGGTGCAGGCATATATTCTGGTTAAAATCCTCTTGATATTGTGTAAAATGAAAAAGAAAAATCTCACCAACTGATTACAAGGTATTGAATACGAAGACAAATGAATTAATGATGAAACCCATTACAAAGGGATGCAATAGAAACATAGACCCCCTTTCTCGTATGACTTATTAACTGCCAAAATTAAAAAAAATGCTGCATTAGAATAGAATGACACAAGCAGAATGTGACTCACATTTCTGTATCTCATAACAACCAACAGAGGAGTACGCTTTTAGGAGGCCTTTGCTACACTCACTTTTTCTCACCCTTAAATAGAATTGACTTTTTCATGGAAGTTTATCACATCATTGGTGAACAAGTCTTATATTGTCTCCAACCAAGTTGAGGAAAGATAAATGGAATCGGTTATAAAATGAAACCGAATACAAATGATTGGAACTGAATGACATACAGGTATTGAATTCTAAGACCAAATCCTTGGCATTTGAATGGATATACATATATCTAATGAATTGGGTCCACATAGGGGAATGAATCATATTTGAAGACATTGGTTCTGGTTATGATACTTAGTGGTAATAATTACTCTCTGGTGTAAGCAACAAAATATGTACATATGATCTGCTGAGAGCCAGAAGGATGGTAACTCATGTACTTACACCTTTCTGACTCTCACTAGATGGTATATGGTACATGTATATCATTGAAAAAAGGTGTCTGGCAGAAGGACGTCTGCAGAGAAATTCCTCACACAAGAGTGATTCTCTCAGCACCCTTCTGTAGGGCACATAATTAAAAAAAAAAAAATATTTACTGTGAATGATTTTCAAACTGTTGTGTGAGATAGATTTGACCATAGAAGACCGTAATACTAACTTGTGAATGAGAGAAAATCTGAATACCGTGATCCATCGAATGATACATGTGTCCAAAGTTTGACAATTACAAGAAATCATTATCAAATTTTACTTTACTGTAAAAGAGTTGTTTGCACATTTCACAATAACAATCATTAATACTTTTAAATAGCTTTTATCTATTTTCCTTTGTCTATTTACAACCTCCCACACTGGTAATAAAGTGCATTTTCACGAAACAGCACAGAAACACATGTCTTTAGGCCACCTACATAACACTAGATCATCATGAAGCTAATTTATATATCTATCTTATTTGAATACACTCAGACACATCCATATTCATACCAGACTGAGTTCTTTTTAGGAGGGTCTGTTTCCCCATCTTCTGGTTTAGATGATGATGATGTTGGTGGTGTTGGTTTTGCTTTAAGAGTCTTCTCAGTGGCAGAGACAGGTCTGGACTTTGGAAGGGGTACGGGTGGTTTCCCGCTGGGACCCTTCGCCTCTGCATTGCCAGCCGTTTTAGCCGGCGATTTTCTAACATTGGAAGGGCTTGACTCTGGTGATCCAGCTATGTTGACAAGACGTAACCTGGCCTCAAGGTTTGCTAGGTTCTCTTTGGTCAACATGTCTTTTCCTCTGGGGCTCAATTGTTCGCTAGACTTGCTCATTTCCCTCGCTGCATTGTCCATGGGGATCGACTTAGGTTTGATGGGCGCTCCATCGGGATAGTGTGGCTTTGGCTTAATCACCTTAGAACCGGCCTCTGGTGGTAAGGCATATGATGCAGATGTCTTGTTATCCTCTCGGGATTGCTGCTTGGCGTATGGCCGTGCCGTGTATGCAGCGGACCCCAAACCCCCCTTACCAGGGCCAGGCGGTCTTTCTCGCTTTGGTGATCGGACAGTGACGATCTCCTCTTCCTCGTCGTCCAGGACTTCAAACTCCACGTCCTTCACGGTCCGTTTGCTGCTGTCGTTGACGGAATGGAGATCCCGCGATACGGTCGCCTCGATGGAGTCCTCCGACCCGTAGGACTTGTGGGGCGCCATGGCGATAGGGCCATCAGTCTCAGTTGCTGGAGGGTGCTGCAGGGGTGGAATATAAAATGGAGGAGGTGCTATAGGTGGGTGTGGTCAAGCTTCTTGCGACAAGTGACACAAGCAAGGCTTGCCAACTTCTCTCTCAATCTCTCTCTGTCCAAACTCACACTCTTACAAGAGAGATCATGTTGTCATGCAAGATTCACTCTAAAGTGCTACAAACTCAGCAATATCCTCAAGCATGACAAGACAAGCTTACAGATTCTCTTCAGAAAAATGCACCTACAGCTACCTAGCACTCCTAATACCTTTTTAGTCATTATTTTATCCATTCAACCTACTCAGTATGTCATAGAAAAAAGAGAAATGCAATTCTATAGGAGTCTCTTGCCTGCGAACCTCGCATCTAGGCTATGTACTACACTACATTAACAAGCTTCCTGTACATGACGGAGCAAATGACTACTCACTGACATCAATAACCTTGCAAAAACAAAAGAGAAAAGTGGATACATCATAAATGATCATTCTAACAAAGCATTGTAAGAACACATGTCTATTGAAATGGACAAGCTCATATGAACATAGCAAAATATGATGCCTAACAAATTATGCTCACGAGAATACATGGCTGACTACATCCAATTGGTTGTATGCACTATTGGTCCTAGGCTAACCAAGTTTATTTCTGTATAAAGCTACATCATGGGAAAAGATGTTTGCCTTTGAGTGACTCAGTCCGAACTCAATCCTAAACTTGATCCTAACCCTTATCCTAACAATGACCGACCGTAATACTTTGTTAGCCCTGGACCAATGGTGCAAAGGACCAACTGAATGTCACCACATGGTTTGGGACACAACTTAAATTGCAAATGGAGACACATCGATACTGGTTAGATGATTCTAAGAGAATCTACTGCTATTACTACATCACATTGAGACACAAGTATAAAGCACAGCACATGCAACAAGTCAGTCCATAACAGCAGTCATGCAGGACACGCACAAACGCCACCAGAGGTGCAAACACAAAAGTACACTTAGAATTAAACGTTTTTAATTTAATTAGCAAAAGGAAAAAGGTGAACCAAAAGCAGTCACAAGTAAGGGAGTTATCACTTAATGTCACAATCTAATTTGTGTATGTGAAATACTTTTGTTTGTTTGTTCGATGTAGTGAGAACATGTTTCCAGCAGATTTGAAAGAACTTTGAAGTTCTATGTTGAAAATATTCCTTTTTAAATCCTTTGTAATAAATGTAGATACATTAAGTGTTCATAAATCGTACAACTTTTCTCCCTTTCACGAATATCTTGTACCATTCAATAACCAAAATATCTGGGGGTTTAAATATTAACCATGGTTTTCAAACCTTCTACAATCATATTGTGACAGTGTTCTAAATGTTATAGCAGATATCAGAATTACAAAAAAGGATAATTCTTTGTATTGTTCCAACATTTGAAATTACTTTTTATTTCACGTCATCCTCATAGTCAATTAAAATTTTGTTATTGTTGATGTTGTTGCTTTTTGTTATGTTATGGTATGGGTTCATGCAATGCAATATGGGTTTTACTACTGTTATTATTAGGCAGTTCAATAGGGTGCAAGCATAGAATGTGCATGAAGAAATAATACTCTGTACTTAGATAAATTTAAAAAGAAAATGTGTGTATATTAAAATTAAAATCAAAATAATCAGACACCAAGAAGACAGACTTAAATTAAATTTGTTTAAGAGTACAGTTTAGCTTCATTTTACGAACCAAATTGAGCAAGAAAACCCAAGAAAAATATAGGCCTACACCTCGCAAGTCTTTTTTATTAAACATATCACTATGGATTCAAATATGATTTGTGAGGTATAAAAATATGCTACACTGTACTTTAAACTTACAGAGCAAAATAAATGCACACTGAGCCACAACAAGCAGGATATTTGGGTATTATTGGGGGAAAAAGTGAATAAAAGAACTGAAATTCACACGGTACACAAGACATCAAACAAGACAGAACGATGCATAATGTTTGAATTTGATTTGGTGCATGTTTATTGGTCAACATGTAAAGATGCTGATAAGTCAGTTAGTATAACACACACACATAGATGGGAGGTCTAACATTGCTAAATGAGGTATCTTACAATGTAGCTGCCTATTGCAACATTTGGGTATATTCCAAATATTGTTCGTCTCTATCTAACACCATGTACATCATTATGCCATTTACAAAATTATGAAATCAGACAAATACGTTGTTGTGAAATTGGTATCTTTTCCAAATGTAGGCCATGTCATGAATGGTGTACATTTTGCATCTCACGACAGCTTCATTGATAAGATAACTGAATGTGGAACAGGTAAAATTATATTTTATAAAAAAATTAAAAAGGAGAAGAAAAACAAATTTAAAAATTCCCATCTAAAGACATTAATTCTGGTAGATAGATTGCAATAAAAATGCTACATAATCAAATGTTTTTTGTTTTTTTACTGATGTACATTTCCACTCTAACTTCAATGAAAGATATATTCTAAAGATATGTACACATATATTACATCCTAAAATTTACATCACACAATTTGCTATAATCATTTCTATATGTACACTAAAACAACTCATATATGGCAGAGATTAATTTGTCAAAAGTAGAGTAAAAATTCCTCAACAATTAATTTTTTGATATTTTCTAACAGAACGATGTAAAAGTATAAAACCAAAAATATTATTTAGAAACTACTTGTTGATGAGATTTTGTAACTATTGCCAGACAGAGAATGGTAGGTGATTCTAAAATTTCTTCATATACGCTGATCAAAATGAAGATTTAGAATACATGTAGATGGGTACAAAGTGTTAGACTTTTTCAACAAACAAAAATAAAGAAATCAAATCTAAAAATGGAATGAGGAACTGGAAGGTGATGAATCATGAAGAACAGCAATCAAATTATCCGCAGATAATTGGGTAAATAAGATGTGCATATGAAAATCGCTGGGTTCTAAATGTTCATCAATATAATATCATGGTGGTGATGAATATCAAATGCTTATTTCCTCATATTTTTAAAAATTATCATATCATTCCAAAGTCTTCTTCTTTTTAATTTAGAAATTAGTTACTTCGATCTACTAAAAGCAAAATAATCTTCATTTTATTTGAAAGAAAATTTGATCAATGCTGGTTGCATGATAAATAATCAACATGGCACGTTCATATTGCTATACAAATCTACTCGGCAAAACCCTTCCAAAGCCCACATATTGCAAGAACAACTTTCACAAAGTTAGAAATGATTTGACATCTTCACATATTTAAAAAGAATAATGAAAAATGAAACTTCCACACCAAAGAGAAATCATGCATAACTTACACCATAATAATCCCAGCAAGAATATCTGAAGTCTATCCGATCATTAAACGACTTGTGCCGAACTAGAGACTTTCAAAATGCAGACAGAAACCAAGAAAATAGGCAACATGCAGCATGCAAAACAGGAACGATGCACATACTTGAACAAATGCCCAATACCCCTAATTTATCTCAGTGTTTTACAGCAGGCTAGACATATCGTGCATTCATCTTATGCATAGCTTTGTCAAATTTGCACCAGAGTATATCAAAGTAAAAATATAAACCCAACAAAGTTTAATCAGAAAGGCCATAATTTGTTTTGCATAGTTGCATAGAGTCCAGCAGCTTCAAATTTGTGGAATGTATATCCCTTCCATCCTTTCTACTGGCTTTACATATATCCCAATCTCTTGACTGATTTATGAAAGTAATCTTTAGATGGAGACACTTTTTATCAATAAACACCGTAACTTTAAAAAATGTCTCAAAAGGAAATGCTTAGGACTAAGGTGCTTAAAATGTAAAATGGTAGTACACTTCAACCGAATGAGAGGTATTAAAAGCCAAGAAAGATATGCGTAGGAAAATAAAGAGTATAGGTAAAATCCACAGCATGCACGTCCACACATACACACACACACTCTTCAGTACATAACAAACATCTTATCGTCTGTTTGGAGTCAGAAGGGTATTAACTCTGTGTTAAAGTATGTGTATAACACCCTTCTGGCTCTGAACAGGTGATATATCAATATCAAGGATTGTTCCCACATGAAGCAGTCAACAACTTTAAAAGATTTTTTTTTAAAACTTTATAAAACCCCCATGACAAATTAAAAATACCGGTAGTAGATATCCCTGATTTGCAGTTTTGCACACTAATATACACATCAGGGGGTACAAATAAAGGCTTGCATTTTTAACAAAACCTAATTTAAACTCTTCAACACTGCGTTTTTATATGTAAACAGTATTATTTTAAAAAAATGTTTATATTCTGCATGAAGTCCATGAAAAAAAAAAAATAATTTTGTCATACACGGGTTTTGAGAAGTGCTGTTACTGTTAGCTGCCGAATGTGGGAACGAGCCTTTCAAGGATGATTCATATGAATATGATTCAGTCAGGATTTGTCATCAAATGTAGGAAGATCTCTTTTAAAACACCATTGTGATGTATCTCATCAATTTAACTTTACAAAATCACATTTATTTCTTCCAGAACATAAAACCGACTGACTTATCTTAGCCATCAAATTAAAAACATAAATAACATAAATATAAAATTAGCACCATCAATTAACAAATAAATCTAGCATTTGATATTATATTTCATATCTGCTAACCAATTCATGGTTCTTTTGAATGACAAGGTTTTGAACAGAATAATGAATTTTCAATCAAAATGTATTCGGCCCAAAGTTCACTGATAGTTTTGTGAGATATTTTGCATAGAGGTGTGTAAGAGATCTTACCTACTTAGATTTTATAATACACAAGACTCTTAATCCGACACAATTACATATCGTTTTGACAAGCAACGTGATATCCTGTGTGCTAGTACTACACATCAGACTAAACCAAAGATATGAAGGTTTTATTATTAAACTTAGTCATTGAGTCTGGTAATCTAATTCTGATTCCTCCCATTCACTTACTGTAACTTACCGTAATTTTCCATTCTTCCATCATTTTCTTTTTGACAGTAGTCAAGTCGGATTATTAAATTGCTATTATCCCATATTAGCACCTCCATGTAAATTAAAGTATCGATTATTACATCAAATTTCCATTTCATGAAAACTTGATTTTATTTTCCTACTCCTTACAGTCCCTTAAATGTTGGGTCAACCGCTATGTTAAATGGTTGTGTCCCATTTACTACCTTTTATGTCGGCAGAATGCAGACCCTTAATAGTATGCCCTTAATGCTATTGCTTTACTTTCTTTTCGCAAACTTGCGCTTGGTACCTACTTTGATGTTTCCATCGCCATCCCGGGAGATGTCATTGAGGTTCTCCATCGACCCCGCCCGAAGGTCCGTCAGGATTTCCCGCGAACGACTCTTTATCCTGGACAACATCCCGACGGCACCCGATCTCTGTCTCATCTTCTCTCCTCTCTGAGGGTTCTTCACATAATGGCTTCCACTGTCTTCGTCTAGAATTTCTAAGACAGGAGACGAGAACAGCAGAATTTCTATTTTACAAAAAACTTTCTCTCTCTGTTATCTTCACTCGAGTTGGAATTTGATTTGGAAACTAAAACATCCCAAAGCAAATCAAGATATCTTTTAAAGAGTTTTGGAACATGCAAACTGCTCTTTGTAGGTTTTTAGTGAAAGTGGCAAGTACTTGGGAAGCATTTTATGTCTTTTTACATACAGTCTTTGAAGAATTTTATTCCTAGTTTTTTTTCTCAAGGTATTGTTTCTAGGGCTTGCTACTGTAGCTTTCTTCTATCATAAATTCCGCTATCAACCTTCAAATTGATAATCATCCACTATTCCATTCAAATAGATCTTTAAACATTTTTCTTCCTTCTTTACTTCATTGTAACTTTGCTTTGTCATAGAAACATACATTACATGCTATCCATGCATCATTCTTGAAAGTAAAATAATGGTTTTGTTTGCAAACCCCCATGGTAAAGATTGATGATGAGAAGAAGAAAAAAATTGTCATGCATCAGTTTACCTTCATTCAAAACTCAAAACTTATAAAGTGACAAGTAAAATTAAATTGTGATTGTTAAGGTTCATTTAAGTATTATCTGTTAGTATTGCCAGAAAGAAGATATATTAATTGAAATGAATTGAACAAAATAAATGTTGATAATTTGTTAACAAACAGATAACCATTAATAAATAAAAAAGGCTTTCAAAATAAAATATGATAGTGAAATCAAACTACAGTGGGTTAATATATCATTAATAGCACCTCACACCAAGTCTACTTTGCTGGAGTCTACAAAAGGAGTATTGAATGGGGTTTGTGTGATTACCGCTTCCACCCGTCGGTGGTGATCGAGGGGACTTGGACGGTGGAGATATATTCTGGGCAGAGTTTGTTGGCGTCGAGGTGTATTGGGGTCTCCCATTGGTGGCTGTTGGAACGGCCGAGGTGGACGGTGATTGGTTGTTACAGCTGGTGTTGAGAGCACCGCTGCTCTGAGAAGTCCTCAGTGTTCCTCTTCTTATTTCAGACTCTATTGGTGGTGTAGGATGTTGATTGGGTGTTGGGTGTAAAGTGTTGAGGTTTGGTGTTTGGAGATCATATGGAGGGCATGCATTACCACACAGGGGGGGGGGGGGGGTAGACCAAGGTGTAAACGTTGGGTCAGAGTCAGGGTCAGGGACAGGATTGAGATGTTGATTTGATCAATTTGACATGCCATTGAGGTTTTTATTTTACATTTAAAATGGGGTCGAATTCAGGTGTTGGAGATATTTGGTGGAGTTGGGGGTATGGAATCCATGTTAGGTGTGAGATCGTTAATAATGGCAGGGGATGAGAGAAGGATGTAATTGGTGTTAGAGAAAGAGGTGAGAGTCATCTGATTAGTAGAATGATTAAAAAGAGGTACATGTACAAAGCGACTAATGTATGGACACCTACATAGAGATTCTAGTTGCTGCATACCAAAATGTTTAATCACAACAATGTCAAAAAGTGATTCTTTCTCTTCATAGGTATGTACAGTTTGTATCCAAAACCTTCTCTTTCTTTTCATCTATTCTCATATTGATCAGACTTAATTACTGAGATGAAAATGAGGTAAAATCCCATGTGACATTTGGCAGAAAATTGTTGTTTGTATTGATTTTTTTTTCTTCAAGCATCTGGCTAAATGAAGTGTCCATACATTTGCCATATACAGGTATAATATGAACCAAGTTAGATGGCCTACATCTTACTTATTCCATCATATTAACGATCAATTCAAATAAAACATACGTTAAAAAGTTATCATGTTAGTCATATATATATATATATATATATAGTAGCTGTATTTGAGAAGAAAGAGCATGAAAAATCAAATTTTAAAATGGTCATATTTCTGGTTAAAGAAAGGTATGTCAACATCATTTCATACAAATGGCTCTGCATATAACCTGCCTGATATAGCTCACGACATATTGCAAATTTGCAGTTGGCTTGCAAAAACTTTGATATTTACTGAGTAAAATTGCAAAGAACGCATTCTGAACATGGATCAAATACAGAAACTCTTTTTCTTTCCTACAATTTTTGACAATTTTTTCCCACACCATGCTTAAAGAAGAATAGGTTTATGGAATCAAAAGTATTGGAGCAAAGTAGCTCGACACACAAGCCACACTAAATCAAAAATGTGTTAAAGCATGAAGGTAATGTTTGGTGCAAGAAAATGTGTCCAACTAGAACAAATCTTCATTTACTGCAAGATTTAGTTTGTTTACATTTATTGTGCATTTGCGAAAAATGCTAGTATTTTAGAGGAAAAGTTTTGTAGCGCCCCGATTCAAGAGTGTAGACATTTCACCATTACATGTACTTTGAAATAATATATGGAGAAATCATAAAGGAAAATGAATTACAGTACTTAATTGCCATATAGAAAGAAAATAATGTTTTGAATACATGTACTACCAAATTTCAACAAGTCACCAACTCATTTTCATGACACATGAAAATAAAAATGACTTAAAAAGAAAAAAGATGTGATATGAATGCAAAAAGTTGAAGACACCACAACAATATCGACACACATGGCAAGTTTAAATAATAAGAAGCAAGAGCGTGATACACATCATGGAGCAAAGTTTCAACAAATGTTCGACTTAACCAAAATATTCCTGTGTATATATACATATCAACACGATAGCCCAAGATACAATGCAAGACCACATGATGCACAAAATGCAGACATGCACACTGAGTGGAGGACCATACATCAATAAGGAATAATATTCTCATGCTACCAAATAATATGAGTCTATGAAACATAGTGAGGAAGATGGTGAAAATAATACGGAAGAGAGAGGAAAAGGATATACATGCAGAAATCTACCCAGAAATAGTAAAGATAATTGATAGAAATATAAAGAGATTGATTCAAGATGTAAGAGATGGGAGAAGGGACATGGTAACACAGATAGAAAGAAAGGGAGAAGGGCAGAGATGAAGAGAGAAAGGCAAGAGGGAGGGAAGATACAAGGAGCAAGGGAACAAGCAGGATGGGAGGGAGGAAGAGGGAAAGGGAAACGGAGAGGGAAAGGGAAAGGGAAATGGAGAGGGGGAGGAATGGGAGGAGGAGGAGAGAAAGAGAGAGAGAGAGGGGGGGGGGGGGGCAGAGAAAGCAGAAATAAAGAGATGATTATATTCTCCAAACAAGAGGGGGGGGGGGAAAGAAAGAATAATATAATGGTTTAGTAAGAAGTGGAGAAGGAGCTTGGAATAGGATGGAAGAAAAAACAAACATGCAAAGTTTGAAGAAAATAAAAAGAAAGAAAAGAAATGATTGAAACTTAAAAGGGTACAGTAAAGACTCAATCAGGGGTAAAAGATAGAGCCAAAGCGTGATAGAAAAGAGATAGAGAGCAGAATTGATACATAAAAGAAGAAGAGCAAAGGTGCGTCTAGATGGAGACAATGTGAAGGTAGTGGTGCATACCAGTGTAGCTGAAACTGTTGGAGACAGATGAAGGAGAGACACTGGAAGGAGGACTCTCCTCCACAGAGTACAGGCGACTGCTCCGACGATGAGCTATGTCAATTCAAGACGTTGAGGTGTGGAGGGAGGGAGGAGGAGGGTAACACAAGGGATACACATCGTCAATGAGGATGGGCTTTTGATAATACGGTTGTTAACCTCTTGGTAATGAGGTGTAGTGTAGAGGGGAGTGTAACCGGTTGAATCGTAGCGTAATGAGAGGGATAGTTGTGACACACGCGCTTGACATGGTCAAAGGTCAATTCATGGAGCTTCAAATGGTTTTCTCTCTATGGAAGGGAACTATTTGGAGCTCCATGAGTTGACCTTTGATTGCGTATGAGTGCGCATGCCATAACTAGCTCTCGCTCTCAATACGCTGTTGGATACTAGGTTAGCCCAAGATAACTTGGACCAAAGTCTTTTGAAAATATTTGTTAGGGTTACCAAGGTCATACTGTATCCAACTGGTTTAACCCGTACATTACCAAGAGGTTAACTTACAAAATGTGTGCGAGACATGATCAAACATACTGACCAATGTTCATATGTATACATGTAATGTATGCATCTGCTTTATGCCCCCCCCCCCTCATCCCCCTGAATAATGAGATGACAGTGAAGCAAATGACTGCACATAAATTGTAATCATGATTGCATCCCAGGGTTTCATACAAAAGCTGGCTAATTTGAGTTCTCAAAATCACAGGTAAGATTTTGTTTGAAAGCTTTAGTTTAGCTCATGACGGTTTAGTTTGCTCTCTTTTGTTCCTTTCTTTTCCTTTCTTTTTTCTTCCTTTTTTTATGACACATGGCATAGCAATGATAAAACATCCTATAAAAGTGCATTAATCATAATGATTGCACACATATACATAATTACCTCTCAATCCCTTCTCTTCAGATATAATATTATGATACGATTCATTTGTATAAATACAATTTCATACATATTTCACAGTCAAGTATTATAGACAAGATATACAAAAACTGATTTAATTTTCTATCATCAAAATATGCCACATTAAATAACAAAGATATCAAGAATCAAATGGCATACCTTAGATGACAGTTTCGATTTCAGCTTCAATAAATTCCATAATAAATATAGCAGAAGCAATATAGTGTCAATATGGCAGTAAATAATTAATTTTACATCTGATTTATGTATGCAATGCATGATTACTTTAGCTTGAATGCATATAAATAGGTTGGCTAATTGGTCATGAGTTGGAAAATGCATTTAATATCTACTCTGTTACAATCCTAATGTGTAATGATTATAGCACATGGCAAGGTTTGTGGAAAGCAATGAAAGGGCATTAGAAGCAATACAGCTGAATTATTGCGCTCCAATAGTTGGATTTGTATTGTTTATTGCATCAGCTAAAAGGTTTATCACTAACTACTGCATTCAAGATTTGTTTTTCTTTCTTTTCTTTTAATTCGTTTTAGATGGGCTATTTCCACTACATTATTCTTAAAGCTTTTTTTTTCTTTACAGCAATGTCAATCTGGCTTTAGAGGTACAATTCAACAATTATAATGACACACTTTTTGGCTAAAAAATGTACATGGGTTGTTTAGCAACCCTGTTTGGGTAAAAAATATTGCCCACATTCTTGGATGGTTATTTCGCCACCAATGTCATTCTATCTTATGTTAAATAGTACCTTCAAGGCTGATATACATGTACTTGAGCATTGTTAGTGCAAAAGCTACTTTCCTTTCTGTTAGGTCTCATCAACCAAGTTTGAGGAGGGGGGGGGGGGGGTGGAGGAAAGGAACCTAATAAAACCATGAATCTATACTAACTCATATTTTGAATATTTCAATTTATGATCACATTTCTAAATTTGTTAATGATTTCATCTTCCACCTTTGACTATAGACTATTCACTACAGGGTCATATTAATGTGTCCAATGCGCCTTGTCGAGTCTTGAGATTATGAAAAACCCCAATTCATTCTGGGGGTAAAAGTCTTGATAAGGAAGAAAGGGTATTTGAATACAGTCAAGGGAAACACAAATGGATAGGATGTTAGGAGCATGCCAGGATAAAGTTACACTACATGAAAGCTAAAAGCAGCAAATGCATGATTAGTAGATGTTAGTCAGCATCATTAAACCACACACAATAATAGCATCTTAAACATATTGATTTCAATCAAGCAGATAAGAGCTTCCTTGCCTCATTAGCTCAAAATATATCCTTTATGTTTACTCTTTCTCTGAGAAAAACCATTTGTTAACTATCACATGACATTTCATACTCCACAATTCCACAAAGTTATGGATTTGAGAAATGACGAAAAACAGGAATAGAAATTCAAGAACAATGGTCATATTGAAGAAAAAAAAGTTTGATAATCTCTCCTGAGATATATGAATGTTTATATATCTATAAAGAAATTCCCCCCCCCCCCCGCCCATTTTTTATTTTGTTCATCCAAACTCACCTAACTCACCTAAGCGTTAGAAGCCATAAAAACCCATCAATATCACACATCCACCGCTGAACAATTCCTCATCACAATTATAAGCAAGCACATCAAAAAACACAACAACAAAAGCATTATACAAATTGAGCAAGGGGTAAGGCATTAGTGCAATGCATGCTGGGTAAGGCGTGAGTGTGTGTGTGTGTGTGTGGTTACCTCTGTCTGATTGGCTGTCCTGTGATTGTGTGTCGTTGTGCAGCATAGGGGTACTGACACTGGGCATCATGCCCTTGTCCAGGGAGTCACGGGACATGCGCAGGTCCTCACTTGAGATGCTGAATGCTCCTGCAGCATCAAAGGGATGATGATCGATGTACGGAGGGAGGAGGAAGGAGGGAGGAGGGAGGAGAGGGAGGAGAGGGAGGAGATGAAGGGATGGAATGGAATGGAACAGAAGATGAGATGAGAAAGGGCCGGTAGTGAGTGGGTGGGGTCACAGTGGGGTTGTGAGTGGTGTCAGAGTACAAGGTGCGTCAAAAGATAAAGGAAATAAATATGAGTGGGTAGAATAACGAGGGAAGATGAAAAGGGCAGTGAGTTGGTTGGGTCAGAGGTGTGAAAGTGATGTACGTCAAAGTACAGGGTGTGTTAACAAAAAGAAAACATAAATGGGTATGGGATATGGGGATATCAGGAAAGAGGGGTCAAATTTGACAGGAGGAATGGTTTGAAAATTTAAGATAAAATTTGTTCAGAGTGTTTACAGGAAATGTCACATTTTAGTAAAAAAGAACGGGACATTTTTCAAAAGGAAAGAAGTGAACAAGTAGTTGAGAGAACATTAGGTTACAGAGAGAGAGTCATAAATACATTGGAGAGGGTTTTTTTTTTGTCAGTTGGAGTTATTCAAGAAGAAAAAGAAATATGCAATTTGATAATAGTTCATAGGGGTTACAAGAAGTACGAAGTTATTCAGTGGTGCAAAGAATAGAAGGCAAGGTTATGTATTTCAAACAAAAATAAAGAATTAAAATAATGTGCATTGACAAGAAGATAGAGGAGGGGGTGAAAATGATAGTTGAATATTGATGTGATTCAGAATATGGAACACATGGCCATGACATGGGGTTTGAGTAGGAATGATAAGTGTAAAAAATGGTTGGAGGCAGGGATAAAAACAAAATTAACAAATAACATTGATGCAAATTCGGGGAGGAATTTGTGCTCAGCAAGCAGGTACACAAATATCAGTAGCTAATTGTGTCAATGAATTTACGTGTTTTAAAACAAAAGTTTCTGCAATAATGTTTCAAAGGAACAAAAGTATACAAGTATAACAGAACATCTGCACAATGTTAATAATGCAAACATAATATTACACTTAACATTATCATCATTAACAGATGAAATTTAAATGCATGCAATATGACTGTGACATATATGTTTTAACAAATTTACTAAAAACGTCATAAAATACTGAGAGCCATACATGTGAGAGCTAGAATTACACCAGTAGGAATAAATTTGACAAAACATTTCTAACGTAACTCTTCTTTCTGGTGCTTGTTATTATGAAATTGAATATTTTTTTCTTCAGTTCACAGATGGTATTTAACTATACCAACAAAAATAGGCTGGATTTATTATCCAGATTCTGGCAGAGACCATTACATGTATGTCATATTTAAAGGCATGTTCCTTATTAAATCATATAATATGCAACATTTTGACTTTTTAAACATTATGAATATAGAAAAGAAATTCCCCTTCTCATTGTATGGCCCAAATGCTCCATTTTTCTTCCTTTTTCCAGTCAAGTAAAAAAAAAAATGACCCTTTTGCTGTATGAATTTGCCAAATAAAATAACATAATATTACAGCAAAATAAAATATTACCTTTTTGCTGTATGTATTTGCAAAATAACGTAGTATCAAAGCAAAATAACTTAAAATTGTGCTTTGCAGAAAACCAAATTGAGAGGGCTTTATACCTTTAGGCATTGAATCTGAATTTCCCTCTAATACATGAGAAGGCATGGATTGTCGATTGGCGGCTGATGACGTAAAGCTGTCTCTCTTTCTCCTCACCACCGAGTTGTTGCTATCCAAGCTTGATCTCCTATCGTCTGTTCACAATGGGGTATTAATATCATGGTTCTCGTTATAATGCCTCTTAATCGAGGTTTGCATGTACATGCTTTCCATTTTGTTCAAATATGACTTTACCATTACTTAACTTTACAAGCATTGCTTTTTAGTGGACCTCTCTGTTTCCAACATGTATTTCTTACATTTGTTTTAAATGCTTATCATTGATTTGTAATGTTTTGTTGGAAACATGAATAAATTGAAATTGAAAAAAATGAAATAAAATACAAGCTTTTGTTAAAACTGTCCCATCACCCAAAAAAAGGTTCAACAGTGAGGTAATCGTTACCTAACCATCTATGTGATCCCACTACCACTCATGATTTTTCTTCAATTTTCCCTCCCAATTTAGATCACCTATCAAACTGAAGAATCATGATATTTAAAAAAAAACTATAAAATTGTCATGCTATACCCAATTATTTCATACATTCAGACTGATTATACAAAGAGTACAGAGGATTTAAACCATGCTTGATATTAGTGAAAAGAGGGAATTGGAGGGTGTCATACAGTTCAAAACATAAATGTTATACACATAAATTTTACAAAGCGATGAATATATATAAATTACGTGATGAGTGCATCAAAGAATATATATGATCATATTCACTGAACAAGAGGTAGAGACAATGACACATATTCACCAATTCCAACATGTCACCTATATACTTAGCGCAATTAGACGATCATGATGGCCATGTATTATTATCAATAACAGTTACCCCATTGCTCCTCCAATGTCATGATAAATGCAATTTCCTTAGATGTAAAGGGTACTGAATATCAACATCCCATCCTATGTCTTACCTAATAATTTTTTGTTGCTCTCCATGACTACTGATCCATCCAGGGAATCGATACCAGAGCCGATGGACGATGCCTCCCCCAGGCTGTCCTGGGCTACATCTAGATGGTTGTCTCCATCCAACGTTCTCCTCTTCTCTCTCTCCTTGTCTCTTGTCTTGCCCTGTCAACGTCACAACAATATATGAATAATGTAAATTCAATGTGAATTACAATGTTATTCATATTTTATATGATCCCCTTTCAAATATGAATGATATAAACTTTGTTATATACTTTGTTGTTCAACTGAATTACAGCTGCATTACAAGTCATCAGAAGACATAGTTTTTAGAGCTAAAAAGAGAATAATCAAACTACATACCTTGTAGATTCTTTTCATAAATTTAAAGTTCAGTCCACCTCCTCTGCTCCTGTAATGGGCAAAGAAACGTATTGAAAAAAATATAACAGAACATCACTACTTAAAAGGTGCATCAATCAATATGAAAATACTGGGTACATATGATATCATACACGATAATACAGTCAAACCTGCTTTAGTAACCACCTGTCTACAAAGACCACATTTTTTGTTTCCCTTGAAAATGGTTTCTCATTCAAACATGTACTATAGGCACCTGTACATAAAGACCACCTGCCTATAAAGACCACTTTTCTTGTTTCCCTTGGTTGGTCTTTATAGACAGGTTTCACTGTAGCTTAAAGTCATGTACATCCTAATGGAAGAAAATCATGTATGAACATCTCATGGGTAGGATTTATAAATAATCGTTATAAGCACATTAATATTACATTGAGCATGGAATTGTATCTTTAAGGAATGAAGAACATACTTCTTTGATGGAGATATGTAACTCTTATACTGCTCCATGATCTTGTTTTCCAGCTTTTCCTTCTGACGTCTCATGTTGTGTAGCTGATCCCTGCAATGAAGACAATTGTGATGATTATTATTATTATTATTATTATTATTTATTTTGCACTTTCAAAAGAAACAAAATCAGGAAACAATATACAATGTACATAGGACATAGTAAATGAATACAAAAAATTGACACTTGCGCATAGATGATATATCTAATATTCCTCTTATGGCAAAATACAAAGACTTTTAATCTAATCACGGCCTACAAAATACTGCAAGTCTTCCGATATCGATCTAAGGGCTATCAAAGGGAACATCAAATTCCTACATAATTGCACAACTTGACATCTGAGAGTGGAAAATAGGTTACAGTGATAAAGTTTGCTCTCCTTTTCCCTGGCCACCATCTTTTGCACTCAGAATAATATAATTGTTGTCATTCTAATTTTGTAATCGGCTAGAATATATTGTTTTACTGTTATATTTCTTGTCAGCGCAGAATAAATAATAAATAAATAAATAAATAAATAAATGAATGAATGAATGAATGAATGAATGAATGAATGAATGAATGAATGAATGAATGAATGAATGAATGAATGAATGAATGAATGAATGAATGAATGAATAAATAAATAAATAAATAAATAAATAAATGAATAAATAAATAAATAAATAAATAAATAAATATATAAATAAATAAAATAATAAACAAATAAATAATAAATAAATAATATATGAATAATAAATAATAAATAATAAATAAATAAAAGTGACTTACTCGAGTTGCCTTGACTCCTCATGGTGGAACTCCTTGGTCTCCAGGGTGTTGACGAGAAGCTCAGAGTTCTGAGCCATGAGCTGGCTCAGCTGCTCCATCAGCTTACGGTTCTCCTCCTCAAGATTGGCATTCAACTGATACAACATCTGAAAGGAGGGAGACAGAGTAAGAGCAATGTGATGTAATGCGGGCAGAATCAATTAAGTGCACACACGGGAGTAACATGGTGAATTTGATGGGGACCAATTGTTGTAAAAGATTTTTGTCCTCTTAATTTCCTTATTGTTCGACTTGAGAGAAAAAAAACAGACATGTCTGGAATAGGGGACATAAGCTATTCATCATCATGAATCATAAATCTGAAGAAAAAAATTATTTGGTAACATGTAAATGTACATGAGGGCTATGATTGTCAAAATTAGGATACCGTGAATGCCGTGTATGCTGACTTTCTAAATATCACAACATGTTTAAACAACACATTGATCCAGGAGAAATGAGACAAGTATATCACAAGGACCAAATTGACTACAAATACATGTCAAAGCTGATCTTCCCAGCACAAAGCAAAAGGATAAAATGAGCTTAGTTTGGAGTCAAGTTGTCCTGCTGAGTGCTTACATGGACTAGATCTTATATTGGACTGAATCTACTCACCTCACATCTATGTTCTAGTTTAGCTCTCTCCATCTCCAATGACTGACACTGGTCTCTTGATTCAGAGAGCTGACCTTGCATGTTGGTCTGGTTCAAGGTTTGTGTTCTGCAATTTGGAATAAATCACAGTGTGTTGTTATCTATACAGTCAAGTCTTTAATCTACTCTAAACTGCTGCTCCCCAAAATCCATATCCAAAAAAATCATCAAAACACAAGGTTAAATCATCAAGGTGTCATTTCACAAAACCACAAAAAGTCCAAGTTCGCCGATACCCAATTGAAACGTGTGTTAAATGTAACACATGCGTTTCAATGGGTTGTCAGTGAACTTGTTCTTATGACGGTTTCGAGAAACGCTGCCCAGGAACTTACATCAATATCACATGTAAAAAATTGCAGTTTCTACGTCATGTGGGAGTGCATATTGTCAAATAACATTTATTAATGTCACAATGCCAGATATGGATTCTTATCCTGTGTGGAGAGTGGCAACTGTGAATTAACATCTTGCAAAGGATACTAGTGCTGTACAGAGGCTCCAACCCATGGATTTCATATCTCTAGTCCAATTTCCATCACGTACTGTAGTGCTATCATTAGTCTATAGTTAATTGTCCTTTCTTTAAAGGTCCACTGTACTACTTGTAGCTACTTGCTTCCTCTATA
The DNA here is from genome assembly GCF_000002235.5 of Strongylocentrotus purpuratus. Taxonomy (NCBI): domain Eukaryota; kingdom Metazoa; phylum Echinodermata; class Echinoidea; order Camarodonta; family Strongylocentrotidae; genus Strongylocentrotus; species Strongylocentrotus purpuratus. The sequence goes on from NW_022145611.1 coordinate 17,237,864, forward strand.
TAGAAAACAATGCCTAATCAGTGACCATTGGTCCCCCATGATCCTCTTTTTTTAATGTTAATTGAGAGTTGAGTTGATGAGATAGCCACCTGTCAGTGACCTTTCTGGGTAGTATAATCCCCCCTAGCCAAACTATTACTGACGGCCTTTAAAAAAGGTGATTCCTGACTTACCTCTGCGAACCCTTCGAGGTTTTGAGTTCCTCCTCCACCCTCTGATACTCCTTGTCCATGCGAATGTGCTTCTCCTGGAGGATGTTGTACTCCTTCTGCAGGGACTCGACGCTCTGGGACTCGGACTTGAGCCGGCGGAACTTGGCCTCCTCCTCCTTGAGGGAGACCTTCAGGGTCTCCAGGTCCTTGTACCTCTTCTCAGTCTCCTGCAAAGTAAAGGGTGGATTCAGATGGTGTATCATGATTCTAACATCTCATACTGGCAAAATGTCATGAATTTTCAAAGCAACACATAAGTGTTTTTTTGAGATAAATCAATGTAACAATATTTGTCTATTAACTTCTTTGTGGCCAACATGGATATCTTTCTCCACTTATTCTCAGGGGAATTATTACATAGATTCTTTGGATATGCCCATATTCAAAATTCATATACTAGTTAACACATTATCAACTGAAAAATCTTTGCAGTGTTTGATGCTATATCCATCTGGGCCCCGTTGCACAAAACTTACCATTGATGGTAACTTTGCCATCAATGGTAAGTACCATGGTAACAACAAGGCTCAACAGTCAATCAAAGTTACCATCAATGGTAAGTTTTGTGCAACGGGCCCAGATGGATATAGCACTTTACACATCCTCCCATCTTACCTGGCACTTATGTTGTACATCCTGCAGCTCTCCCTTGAGATGCCTGTAGTGTGACTTCAGAGTGCCGTGCTCAGAGTCCAGAGACTCGTACTCTGTGGACAGTGTCTCATGGAGCTGCACCAGGTTCTCATGGTCGTTGAGCAGGGCCTCGTGGTTGGCACTTAGCTCCTCGAAGCGGTCTTTGAGTTTCTCGTAGTCAGTCTCCTGGGTGTTGAATTTGGATTGCACTGAAGACATCTGGGCTGAGATGGTGGAATGCTCCACCTGTGTGGATGAAGAAGAGGGAGGAAGGGAGTGTTAGGATGGGATGGCAGTTCATGCCTTTGACAAGATCATTCTACAGTTTTATAAGTGATACTATACTGAATAATGTCAATACCCTAAACGTAATTCAAGGATGCATTATCAGTACATAGAAATGGGGTAATGCTATCAGGAGATATGGATATATAAAGAAATAATATCCCTGAAATGACCCTTTCACTGAAAAATGAAGTGTGCAGATCTGCTTTGATGAGACATTGATCCTCCATCAGTTAGTCTCACAGGAATGACTTCAAGCCATAGATGTCCCTGTTACTAACCCACAGGCACACTACTAGGGCCCATATTCCACTACGATTTAAACCTGATGCCACGTTAAAACTTCTATCCAAAATCAGGTGTAACATAGAAGTTGTCTGAGGTCTACGTTTTCCATTTGTTTTAGACCCAGGGTCGGGTAACTGAATTAGTAGAATAAAGACCTACACGTAGCCATCTTACAATATCCTACTCAAAATACCAATTGACTACCCGCTATCTTCATAAAATACAAAATTATGCATGGATTTGAATGGATAAAAAAGGAGAGCATTTTATCGTAGACAGCCGAGGCCGCACGTTAAAAAATGAGTCACGTCTTTGGAATGGGGACGTTTGAAATCGGCCCACAGACGTAAATAATCATATCTGATTGATACAAGTCTATAAAAACCCAATTGCACACACACACACGTACCTGTAACTTGGCATTCTGTGCTTGTAATGACATGTTCTGATCCTGCAAGGATTCCACCTTGTTCTGGAACGACCTGCAGTCTGACCTCATCGTCTCGGACTGCTTCTCAAGGTTCTGAACCTGGGTCTGCATGTTGGTGTTTTCGGCAAGGAAGGTGGCATTCTGTGGAGCAGAAATGTGAAACATAGTATCATATAGTTCAAGATCAAGTTTTATTTCCACATCTGATTTTATAAAGCACAAGTACAATTTATATGCATATATAGAATAACAAACGTTAAAATGAAACATCTTCAATTTAAATATAGTAGAACATATTCTGAGCTGTATATACAATGTAGGATTAACATAATTACAATAATGGGACTTATATAGCAGGTTTAATCCATAGGCATGGGGCAACAGATTGAAAAGATCTGAAGCCAGCCTGTTTTCTGGGTTCGGGAAGGAGAAAAGAAGGAGATGATTGAGATTAAAGTTAATATGAGAGGTGTTGTGGTCTAGTAGCTTAGCCAACAGACTGTGGATAACAAGGTCTCAGGTTCAAGTCCGTGCCGCTTCATTAACATTATATGACAAGACATCAATCTATATAATCACACTTGACCCAGGAGTGGTAAATAGGTACTAAATACAATTTTTTTTTCTCCTCAAAATGCCCTGTGCTCTGGTAGTGGCTTCTGGAGCCAAAGCTGGGATAATAATGGCTAAGAAGTTCTAAATAACTCCATAAGGAGCGACTGGAAATATCATGAATTAAAAAAATTAAAAAACAACCGTAACAAAAGTTACCTTTCTTTCAACCTCTACTAAGTGATCTTTCATCTGCATGATCTGTTTCGCCTGCATTCTGTCACTGTCAGATCGTCTAAAAAACAGAAAGATGACACAAACAAAAATTAGTTGATCAATTGGAGAAATTGCTTGACAGGTAAAACAGGAAGAATAGCTTAAACACTATCTACATGTAGTAAGCATAGAAAGGGAATGTATCATCCTTCCCAATTCATCATCATCATTTTTAGTTCTCCAACATCCCTGTCTCCTTCAAAACTACTTTTATCAATAATTTTCCACCAGTTTCACGTCATTTAGCGAGGAATGGTTCACACAAAGAACAAATTCTACTTTTCTCTGACAAGGCATTCACCTTTCCCATCAAATTTTGTATCCTCTACATATTCCATCATTCTGCTTCAAGTTGCCTTTTTTGCAGTTTTCACTGTCTTCTACATTAAACTCTTCTTCATTACCATCATAATCATTGATTCCAACATTCACATATTTACGATTTACTAGTAGTTTAAGAGGAATTTTGAATTGATTTCCTAAATAGATCAGATATTTAAACCACTCCCCTTATTAACACAAACAAAAACAAAAACAAAAATAATAATACAAATAATAATCTCTCTGAATTTTCAGCCCAATGTCTTTTTATCACTCACTTGACTTTGACTTCATGTGTGGTGTTGGAAGATGGGGATTTGGCACTGCTAGTCTCCTGCACCAGTTGTTCTTTGACAATTGCATTATCCATTTTGATGTTCTTCAGCTCATCTGTCAGTTGTTGATTCTTGCTCAAACTGGATTGCAGCCTGGTGAAAAAGAATAGTAGCAGAGGAAAGATATAACACTAAAGGTTTCAAGTATCTACCTGGTGATTAACATCGAAACTGGAAGAGATAAAGTTGCTCTCTCTGTGAAATGTGAAACTGTTAGAGGTAAACAATGAGAAAAACTATTCCACATTCATTAGCAATCACAATATCCTTTATGAATATCTCTATGAAGTACTAACCATGACACACATATACATAACCAAGCAAATATTTTCTTAATGAATATGAAGAAATGGTTCTAGTTTGAAATATTTGAAGTTCCAAACAAAAACTTACTTTGTTTCTAAAGTGTTGATCTTGTCATCTTTGATGTCCCTGCTCTTTTTCAATGAATCTTCCATTCGGCTTTCCAAGTCTTTGTATCGGCTGAAAAAAATATTATATTTTGGAGGGGAAAAAAAGAAAGAGTTTATATTACATAAATAAAAGATGCACACATAGATGAAAAAATCTTTCACATCATTACTTTAAGATCAAAAAGAGAGATTAGGATAATGATCTACATGGTGTAAGATCACTTTTAAAAAAACATACAATGTTGATTTGTGTTACTTTTCCTTGAGCTCTAATTATGGTTGAAGATGAGTGCAAGATCAATACAAAAGATGTTGAAATGATATAAAAAAAAATACACAAACTTGTCATCAAGCCCATTATCATGTGCAGTACCTAAATCTCTTTTTCATCCCAGCAATTGCAAATATTCAGAAAACTCAAATCATGAAGTGAACCCCAAGAGATAAAAAGTGATGGTTCTGTTTATTACAAAATAGCTTCTTTATTCTTCTTCAGGATCTCACCTTTCATCTGCAGTAAGCTCTCGTTGGAGTAACTTCTCCTTGTCCAATCCTATGCGATCCAGTTCTGAGGTTAGCTTCTCCAGGTCATTACTCAGCTGCTGGGTCTTGATCTTTTCATTTACAAGTTCCTGAGAATAAGAAATTAAGAGTATATGTGAAGAATATGATGACAGAGAGAAACCATAAGTCTAATAGAAGAAAAGACATTGTCCCACAGCTTAAGTCTGCTTATGGAATATTTTAGTTTAAAAATGTTTGATTTCAATTTAAGGTAAGACTTATCTAGCCACAGATCCCCATCACTTCTCAGAGTAGTCTCCTCAAAATGAACCTCAGTAAAATGGATTGTTCTTGAACAGAGCATTATCACAGCTTTCAAAAGCGACAGGATCCATATTTCTTGTCATTATAGTCGTACCCTGTCACAACTATCTGCAGAGGTACTACACATAAAAATCATTTTGTGCAATCAACAACGAGCACCAAGGGAGAAAAGAATTGTTTTGCGAACAATGCCTTTAGCAATAACGAACCTCCCTGAGTGTGGCAAGTGTCTTTTTCTCGATCGTAGATTGTTTAAGTAGCTCCTTGTTCTCCTTCTCCAGCTCCTTGGCCCTGTCTCCGGATCCCTTGTTCTTGCCAACGGTCTTCTGCAGGAGCTTATTGTCCTGCTCCAGGCTGCCGATCCTGGCATGGGCCTTGTCCAGCTGCTGGTCCCTGGACTCCATCAGGCCACGCAGCCGCTTGACCTCCTTCTCCAGGTTATGCTTCTCCTTGGTGAGTGTCTCTTGGTCCAGCTCCAGGGTCTTGCTGTCTTTCTCCAGCTCCTCCAAGCGCTTCTCAGAGAGACTGTGTGTGAATTAGGAGGAATTGTAACAGTGAAGAGTTTATCTCCACAAGAACAGCCATAATAATCCATGCTATCCAATATAGAATGTTGAATAAAAAAATGTAAAAGCATATTACCTACGTATAGAACCTGCATATTCCTCATGAAATTTTTCTTCATGAGCCTACATGTATACAGTAGAATGAAACGGTATATCGGCCATATAATGTTAATTTTTTGATGAGATGAATTTCTGTCAAAGCTAGTATTACTTCAGATTTTTTTGATTTTTTCATTCCTTGAGTGAAATTCCTTCCGTCTTACCTGAGAGCTTCAATTTGTTTCTTCAATCTCTCCACCTCTCTCTCCAGGTCCTGGTTATCTCTCTCTAGCTTGTGTATCGTATCCTTGTTGAGCTCCGCCACCTTCTCCACCTTCCTCTTCTCGTTACCCAGCTTCATGTTGTCCACCTCTAGCTGTCCCACCTTGTCCTGCACCGTCTTGATCCCTTCCACCATCTTCTGCAGCTGCCTGTTCTCCCTCTCACACTCCTCCTTGTAATGCTCCATCTCCGTGATCCTGGTCGCCATGCCTTTCATCGCATCCAGCGACCTCTGCAGGGTCTGCGTGTCCGCTTTTAACCTCACGTTCTCGTTCTCGCAATGCTCCAACCGCTGGACGCGGACTTTGGAAGACTCCAGCGCCCGGGTCAACTTGCTGGTCTCCACCTCCAGCTCTGTATTGCTCTTCTCAACCTCATCAAACTTTTCACACATCAACTTGAGCATTTCAACATTCCTCAACAGTTTCTCCTTCTCCAACTCCAGAGCCTCACTGCTCTTCTCCAACTCCTCAACCCTATCCGTCCTGTCTTTCAATCTCTCCAAAGATTTCCGTAATTGCTTTGTCTCGTGTTCTGCTTTGGACAGTTTACTCTGATTATCCATCATGTCCTCTAATAATTTCCTATTCTCTTTTTCTACATCCTGTATCCTCTGGTCTACATCCTTCTTATTCCTCTCCCTCAGGGTTTCTATCGTCCTTTCCAATTGTTCTTTCTCTGTATCCCATTCCTTCTGGTACCTCTCAGAGTTCTCCTTGATGGTCATGATGGTGTCATCCAGAGCCTTCTTCTCTCTCTTGAGGACACTGTTATCCTGTTCAATCTCAAGATGACCGGTCATCTCCTTGGAGCTGGCCTGTTGCACCTTCTCCAGCTTCCTGCTGAGTCTCTGGTTCTCTTTCTCCACCTCCAGGAGCCGAGTCTGGGCTTCCAACCCAGCAGACTCTCTCATTGCTTCCATCTCCCGCTGGAGTCTCTGACATTCATTCTCTAATTTGTGCACTTTACTTGAAGCACTGTCATTGCACTCTGCTGACAAGGAGGTAGCAGCTGATGAGAAGTAAAACAAGGGGGGAAGAGTAAATTCAAATGATAGATTGCTTAATACAAACAGAGGTACAGGAAATGAAATACACAATCGATTTGAGATTGAGCTTACATAAGCATTGTAGCAGTTAAACTATCACACAAAGTCTATCAGAAGATGTTCAAAAATTTATAAATTTCTGCATTTCATCACATGCATATCATTATCGTCTGAAAAGATCCAGACAGTAGTTTACTAATATGTATTACAGACCATAGTTATTCAATGTTTTTCACGAACTTATAGGATATATATATCTTACATATAATTTAAAAACTGACAATACAAACATCTAGCTTCGAACCGAGCATACCTGAAGTGTTGAGCTTAGCCTTCTCCAGCTCCACACCCAGACTGGCCGACTCGTTGAGACTCTGCTTATGGTCTGAGCTCAGCCTGGCTACCTCCTCGGCCAGCTCTGCTATCCTACCTCTGTCCATGTCCCTCTCCTCCTCCATGGTCTCCATCTGAGCCTTGGACCTGAGGCACTCTGCCTCTGCTAAGTGGCCCCGTTCCAGCTTGTCATTGGCAGTGGTGACCTGCTCCTCAAGCAGGGACTTGGTCTCAACAAGGACCTGGTTGTCTTCTTTTAATTCCTGAATGATACACATACTGGAAGTGTTACTTAAAGCCCCACTGCACTACATATAGCTACTTGCGCCCTATATCCCTCTATATAGCAAACAATGCCTAAGAGGTGACTGTTGGTCCCCCGTAATGCCCTTTTTCTTATTTAATTGAGAGTTGATTTGATGAGATAACTACCTGTCAGTGACCTTGCAGGGAGGTCTAAACCCTTCTGGCCAAACTAGGGCAGATGGGCTTTAAGATGTTAAACAGGCTGTCTGCATCTATAGGCATCTTAGACAAGTACCCTCTACTGTCTTGGATAAAATGATGTAATGAATAAAGCTATGTGCACATTTGATTGAGACAGTTTAAACTGCGTTCCAAATATACAACACTCTTCATAATAAATCTTGAATTTCTAGTTATCAGACCTGGTGAAATGATAGCCAAGCAGATAAAATGGCTTCGTTGAATGCTCTATCCAAAAGTATATGATCAATACAGAGTTTAACCTCACATACATGTTCTTGACCTTTCTTCTTCTATCAGACTATGTTACCAGTTCTCCTTTATTCTAATTCTGATTCTTATTTTTTTCAAAAATCATGATTACCTCACACTCAGAAAAACCAAATCATATTCTTTTGATTCTGAACAGACGGCTTCTCTTTCCTCTGAAAAGTTGGAAAATGCCTCACACCAACAAGAGAACAGGGACCTGTTTCACAAAGCCCTTTTACATTGACAAATTACAAAAATCAGTGACAAATCTGCCCATAGCTAATCAGAAGCGAGGATTTCAGTAGCTTAGAACAAAAACTGTCATTTGTCACTGATGACAAGTTTTGTGAAACGGGCCCAGAAAGCAACTTAGATTCCGAAAGAAGATATTTTACATAAATAGCATCTCACCTCCACTCTTTTCTTGAGGTACTCCAGCTCATTGAGTTTCTCCCTGTACTTGGCGATCTCGTTCTCATACTTCTCTGCTTTGCTGGCCTTCTCCTTCCACACATCCAGCTCATCCCTGTAGGCCCTGGCTGAACGTGCATCTTGTGTCAGCTCAAGATTCTGATGGGTCAAACACGGGACAAATAATAATAAGGCGCATAAATGGTTGAGAAAACATATTGTTTTGTAATTTTTTGTAGTTTTTGCAAGTTTGTAATAACTGTATGATATGTATGAACAACATATTCAACAAAGCTATCTGAATATAAAGATTGTAAAACACTTTAGGAATAACTTATAACAATTTGCTCATTTCTTTGCGTAATGCCCCCTAAAAGAGCATATAACAATTATCACACAAGTCAAATTCAAGTACGGCTTGCAATCCTATATACCCCAAAACCCCATTTGTCAGATATGTTTCGGTTTCACTACATGAATGCACACATATTGATACTCAAAAGTACTTGAAAAGTCACCATATATATTTTTGCTCGCTTTCTCATGGCTCATGATTTTGAGTTCAAAATCAAAATCTATATATGACACATTTCAATAAACAAATCTTTAGAAATTGCCTACATTCAGCACAGGGACACGCTTTGATCTATTCTGCCTTCTAATCGAATGTTTGTATTGATTGATTGGTAATGGATAGGGCTGAGGGGGGGGGGGGCAAGGCACATCATTACTGATACCCTCGCCATCGCTTTAAACAGACTTTTAAACTCGGCTTACCTCTTGCCGTAACTTCTGCAGTGTCGTGTTGTACTTCTCCACCTCCTCTTTGTACTCCAGCACCATCTCATTCTTCTCCTCCAGCTCCTGCCTCATCCTCCGCAGCTTGGCCTTGGACTCGGCCAGCTCCACGGTCACATGCCGCTTGTCCGTCCCGGGGCTCGTCAGGGACGGGGAGGGGGAGAGGACGCGCCCGTCCGCCTGGGATTGGAGGAACTCCTTCTCTTGACTCAGCTCCATGATGGTCTATGGATCAAACAAAGAATGAATGGACAAATAAAGAAATGATGAATTCACATCTTCTTTATATAAGCTTCTTCCATACATTCCGTAAATTTTCTATTTGGAACATAGCAGAATATGCTGTTTTGGCTCTTACCAAAAAAGATTTTTTGTTCTGCAATGAAGCACAATGAAGCAGAACAAAGCAACTAAATGCTCATATCACCCTTGATTATGTAAACTTTTTAACTGTTCTATTTTTAACATCATTTGAAGTTTCATTTTCCACAAACCTAGATGTTTGGCTGGGTGGTCCCCCCCCCCCCCCCCCTCATGATGTTCTAAATAAGGTGCCAAACTAGAAAGAATCTTTCCTGTTCACAAGCATGACAAATGTACTGAAATTACTTTAACTTTATATGTGATTATTCTGTCTTTTCAAATTTTGTTCAAATACTACACAGATGCCTACCCGGTACATACATCTTTGCAATATAAAACTGGAAGAAAAAAATTAATCCTCGCAGTTGAGCATCTGTCAGAAAATTAAGGAAATCAGAAAGGGACCAACACTGATATCATTGTGATAAAGGGTTTACTTCCTTTTCCACTCTAATGGTGAATATCATTCTCAGCTAATGTTTGTCTTTCATACAAGGAAGTTGATCTCCTTCTCAGAAACTACACTATGTGTCTACCTGAGCATTATTAGTACCGTAGCTATGAACCCAACAATGAAGATTAATGAAGATTAATGAAGATTAAGAGGGTGATTAAGGACATTAACAAAAGCCAAGGAGATAAAAGGCTTATTTTTGTACACTATGTGCTTTACATCAGCATGTTTATCAGGCTTTTAATTAATATTTAAAGTAGCCTATGCCTGAGATTCATTAGGCTTTTGTTTTGTTTGTTAGTTTGTTTGTTTCAGCTGTTTACTTCACATGAGCATTACGCATTAAAGAGCTAAAGGACGCTATACACAATGTACCCGAGATTGATCAACATTGTTTGCTTGTTTTTGTTTTGTTTGTTTTTTACATTGATGTTGTTTGTTTGTTGTTGTTGTTGCTGATTTTCCATGGTTTTCTCATCAATAATCAGTTAAATTAGTTGTATTAGCATCTCCATCATCCCGAACAACTAAACCACAAGACAATTCATGATACAATATCAACTGCAAGTTTGTCCGAAACTAGTTGGCCCTTTGCATCCACATCTGCACCCCATTAATACTACCCCTCTGGGATGTTGGCAAGAACATTTGGGGAATATTAGCACCAACAACAGACCTCATTGTCACCCTCTTTGTTTGAAATCAAAACCACATGAACATACTTGGCTCAAAGGAGAAGAAAATTTGTGAATCATGTAAGGTTAGACCGCATGATCAGTCTCCGTAATACGACCTTTGACACACGTCATACTCCTGGAATTTCATTAAGGAGTGAAACTCCTGCCAAGCATGGATGCAGTCAAGACGGGGGTTGTAACACTATTTCCGGTTATACTGTTTTCACACTGGCAATATTTTGCTTAACCCCGTACTATAGGTGGGGTTAAGGGGGGGTCTTAGCCCCACCTATAGTACGGGGTTAAGCCTATTCCACTTTCTGTTCAGACTGGTTTTTACCAAAGTGGGCTAAAGTTGGCTAACCCCACCTACAGTACGGGGTTAACTAACCCTGCAAAATAGCAGGGCTAACTCCGCAATTGTGGTGCTAACTCCTGCTAACCCCGCAATTGCGGTGCTAAGCAAAATGAATGAGAACAGAAACGAAAAATAGTCCGGTACTACGCAATGGAGCGTATCGCAGCTGGCCAGATGCGAAGTATGTCCAATCATAACATACACGATATCCGGGGTTAACGAAATGCAGTGAGAACAGCGGGAATTTTCTTATTCCGGAATAGGCGCTAGTACGGGACTAAAAACAGCGAGTGTGAAAAGCCAAAAAAATAGTCCGGGGTTAAGGATAGTACGGGGCTAAGCAAAGTACGGGGTTAAGCAAAACCAGTGTGAAAAGAGTATTAAAGGATTTGCAGTTCATGGCCTGGCTGTATCTTGTTTGTACATGGTTGCTAATACATTTTCCCGATTATTACCCATGCTACATGCACACAGGAACATGTCACATGGAGCACGAGTTGAGTGGCATAAAGGTCATTGATCCGAAAGGGAAATGTGGTACATGATTGATAAGAATGAGTCTGTCACAGCTAGGCAGACAAAGTTGGAAACATATCTTTAAATAGGAAGTTTGAGGATTGTTGATAGTCAACACAGCATATCAATTCCCCCCCCCCCCCCTCTACCATCCTGTGAAAGATTGAACTTGATATGGAACGTGGGCAGAGCATGCGCAGTTAATCTTGATTAAATTGCAATGACTGTTGATTGTTATGGCAACAGAGATGTCTATAACATACTGTACATTTTATAGTTCCTTCTTTAAACAAGAAATATTGCCCCCACCCCCAGAATGTGACTCCAGATAGATAACCAGTGTTGAGTAATCAAATAAAAATTATGATGACTTATGATTGTTATGGCGACATAGATACATACAACTGAAAGGGCCCCTCCCATCCATGAGTCAGCGCTTACATGTAATAAGTAAATGAATGAATAAAATAACTAAATAAACAAGTTTCTCCTATTATGTCACTATTATAATTACATGTCTGTATTTTGATAAGCTGTACGCAACCATTGACAAAAAAAGTAATGGTTTGGATTTGGAATGAGTCACATTTGTAAGGACAAAAAAGAAAAAAAAAGAATGAGCTCCGATTCCTGTACATAATCCTGATAAGAATTCAATTGATTCAAGGTCCATAACAGATTTTCCTTTATGTAAGAGTAACTCATTTCTCTGCCTCCCAGCAAAATTCAGTCATCAAATGCCAGATGAATTACAAATGTTTTGTGATATTTAACAATTGTTATGACGACTGAAATTGCCATTGCAAGGTGGTCTCAATACAATTCTCCTTCTCCCAAAGGACGTTTAAATAAAAAAATGTTTGTGCATGGTTAAATTGTATAGTTCATTCTATATTGGGGTAAAAAAAAAATTCAAACACAAGGCTACAGTCTGACAGGAACTTTCCTCCAAAAATGAATAATAACATTTAAAAGAAGGTTAAAAGATTTTGTTAGATGATAGACCACCTGCATGACTCAATACAATTTAAATGGACATTATAGATTTGTGCTTTGGCCCCTGTTGGGTAGAGATGCCATATAACGTATATTTCTGACAAGTGATATATTCCAGACAGCCATAATTGACTTTTATGGGATTGTACTTTCTGGGTGAATTTTCTCTGATCCAGGGATATGAGTGTTCACGAAAATTAAGAATGGTGCATGCTTGACCCTAGTTATTTGTCTACCCAGTAATAGTTGCTTTATTCTCAATTAATTTACAATGTGTACACTACCGGGAGTTATAAAATACTTATTACCAGAAAATGGTGTAACAGGACAACCTCTTACAGACTGATATTTTATTATAGGTTATATCAGGCTCCGTGCATCCATGCCAAAATTTGGCAAGTGGCATCTATTTTACAAAGGATGAAGAACATACATGTAGTTTTGCATATTTTTTAGGCCAGAGTAAAATTTCCCATAAAATTCACTGGCTGTAAATCCTACTAAAAATTTCTGCCCATTAATCGAGAAAGTTGGATTAAAAGATTATAAGTGCAACTATGTACATTATATTTTCATGAAACACATTTTAAAAGTAAGTAATAGTCCTGCTTTATCAATTCTTACAATCCTCTAGAGCTGTGTCATTAAATAACTTGACACTAAAACAAGAAAACCCATACATTTGTGTTATTTATCCTCTGTCTGCTGGAAACCATATATCACCAATGTAACATCACAGTGAAGAGATAAAAATCCAGCAGCCAGCATTTAAATTCTATCCTCATCTAAAGGGCATGTTTCCTTCTTGGCTAGATTTATGACTTCTCTGACAAATAAGTATCAGGTTTATTCTTCCTGTATACACAAACTGTCCGCAATTAAAAGCAGTACCGGCAGTGTAAGGATACAGTATGCACCCAATTCTTGGCAAACTTGGCTGTCTGATGGTGACCATTTAGTCACGTCCGTCTACTCAAGGTGCCTGTGCCTGCTTTGCAGCCCAGGCCCCCATCTTATTTCATTCATAAGGAGTTCTGACTGATCTGAATGGACCAGAAATGGACCGGAAATCCTCAACATAAGAAAAGGTTATACTTTGTGACTGATTGAAAGAAATTTGATTGATTGATATCAATACAATTTTTATAAAATGGGGCCCTGCGGTCTGGGCTCCGTCTCATAAACATTTAGATTGATTCAAAGAAAGCTCTGTACTATAGAGAGATAAGAATTTGTGATCAATCCAGTTCAATCGCAACTTCACTAAGACCGGGCTCTGGTATGTTAAAGGATCAAGTGCTACAGGTGCTCAGTGAAATCTATTTGGTCATGATATTGTAGATCTACATTTTCTCTTATGCAGTGAGCTAAATGTTATGCGAATATTACGTTTGAAGGTGAGGAAATCTAGATTGAATCCCATCCGTACTGACTCTACATCCAAAATATTATTTGAATCTAAAAGTGTCCCTATAAAATTATTTTGAAGTTCTAGAATACAGATCACTGTCCTATAGATCTGTACTAGAGCAAGATGAATACCATTTATTTTCAAACATCTATCAATAGGGGTTCAAGTAATCTAAAACTTTGTCCTTTCAATTGTACCAACAAAATGCTGTCCTGACATTTAAAACATTTACAGCTCAAACCCTACACTGTACATAACATCTTATATTGTACAGATTTCATGTGATGATGCCCAAAGAACAGCACATTCTACGACATTTCCTCCTGAAGCAACGGGGCTATTTATGTGCTTATGAAAATGGATACTGAAACGGATATTAGATTATTCCTGTGACATATTTCCTGGATGGGGGAGAGACAAGCCGTGTGATGTGGTCACAACCATCCTGGATGAAGACTCTGGGCTTAAACCTCAGACAAGATTTAGAATGTAATTACTGACTCATCGAGATCTCAGAGAGGATGCATAGAATTGTTTGGAATTAACAAAACGAAGAGCAGATAATGTATTCTTCACATCTCCAAGGAATTATGTGTATTCAGTATCCACACAGGTGTTCTATATTAAAGACCTGCTTTAAAAAAGTAGAATTTGAGCCCTATTATTTTCTTTTTTCAGACTTTCAAAAAAGCTCTTTTGGAATCATCGTGGCTTTGTAGTCCTATTTCCATCACTTTATATGTCTTTGCAAGGACAGTCTGCATCTCATTCTGGCCATGTGCCTCATATACTAGAATAGGTTACTATGATTTTAAAAACTTACTAGGCTATATCAGATTTGTTTTCTTATAAGGACTGCACAAGCATATCTGGAGATGCTAAATGGAAACTAAAAACAAAATTAACGTCAATCTGTCCCAAGCTAACATAAATCATCTTCCATATCAGATGACTATATTTCAGCCATAAAAAAGAACTGTATCAATGGCCTGGACATAATTCCTAGTGAAGTCCTTCAATCAAGGTACGGGAGAAGAGAGGAGACTGACTAATGAGACAAGCATTGTCTGTCCAGTTAAGTACACCTCACGAGACATAAACTGTTGAGGCACCCTCTCATTAATCCGGGTGTTCGTTAAGGAGCAGTTAATGCCCTTCCTCATTAAAAACATCAATGACCATAGCGCTAGGACAGCCAGGAGCTTTTAAGAGCCTGAGCAGAGTCCTGGGCTTCTGTGAGACACATCCTTGAACTGTGCCACCGCCAATTAGGAAACGATGCTTCACAGTGGCTATGAGCTAGGATCCTGTCCCACAGGAAAGGCAATTCTCTTGCTGATCCAGCTGACATGTACAGCCGCCATGAATCATACATGGGACTAGAGACTTACTTCATGGCCATGTTCACACTTCAAGAAGTTAAACAGGGTATATTGATTTATTCATGATCAGAGAGCCAAAATGTGTATCTATAGAGAATCTACACACCTTTTTTACAAATGCTCAATGGGTGCAGAAGATAATGCTCATAAAAATTGTCAAAAAAAAGCATGACATTAAAAAATCTGAAATGTTTGCAGCAGTAGACGAAAAAAGAAGTCTTGTGGAAATTACCACTTGTGTATGCTTCATTCATAGTGCTCAGCAATTATGCTATTAAGAAATCATTTACAGAAATCAAGGCTATGGGTATGACCACTGCTTTACAGGTTGCACATCATCCCAAAATGAGGTAGATATGAATATTTCTGTAAGTGGGAATGCATGCTATGTCATGGGAGGTAATGTCCCTTTATCGTATCGGGGAGGAGGGGGGTGTGATCGAGAGGAAGCTTTAGTCACTGTGCAGGCGTATCATCTTACTGGCTCAGCAGCACAGTCGGGCATCCTAAAATAGAGCATGCGTTGGGATTACCAGCAGGAAAGGCGCTATTTGATGACTGCTTTGATCCATGTTGGTAAACGGGGAAGTCAGATGTATCCCTACTTCACATGGGAGATTTACACTCAAGTATGAGACAGACACACCGTGCATGGTGGCCTGACATGTGCCAGGGTTCCTCACTAACTTGTTTGAAAGAGGGTCCTGACTTCTTACATGTTGTATGCATGCATACTATGTAAAAATGTCCAGATTTTGGGTGCCCATGTGGCCCAGGCGCCTATTTGTGTCGAACCCTGCATATAAATGCTCTAGCAACTTTTGCTCCTGGCTTTATCACCTATATAGTTAGGTTAGGGCTGCAACAGGGTTTGGGGTTTGGTCTAAGGTTAGGTAAAGTGACTGGTCCCATTTATCATTTCCAGAGGACTTGTTAGGGGTAGGGTACAAATATTTCCTAACCAGTCTTTCACAATAAAAGGCTAATGATTTTTAAAGAATGTGATCATTCATATCAATATCTGTCTTTCACCAATATTGTGCATTTTTAAAGTCTAACATGAGCTAGTTTCAGTTTGAAATTATTATGAAATCTGTAATATGTAAACTGAAAAAATTGCTATACTGATTTGAGCTCAATAGGGCATAAAAACTGCACTTTGTGAGCCTAATGTACACTTTCTTTGGCCAAGTTCACCAGACCAACATTAATCTTTGATGTAGTAGAAGCGGTCAGCTTACCTCTGAATAGTCATCTCTCTCCGATGCCAGTCTGCGTAGATGGTTGATCATGTTCTTAGAGACTATCTCTTTCTGGGCCTGGTCTAGATCACTCAGCTCACCTAGCTCCAGGTTGAACACATTCTCTGAATTATCCGTCACCTGCAAGAAAGACAAATCAAGTTTAATTTAAATCATTTTCACAGTGACCTAAATTAAAACGTTAAATCAAAAATATTGATAAATGACACAGGTAGGCTACTCTCAATCACATTTACATATTGTAAATATTCTGTTTAAATCTCCAGAAATTGGGATTATATATAATTGAGGATTAATTTGTTTTATAACTGTAGCAAACGCAATTTTCAATGGAGATACATTGCAGTTGGGACATACCACCGGTGGAAGTTTTAATGTGTTGTTTAATGAGCTAAATAGAACTTACATCTTTTAAAGCAGGTGTTTGATTAAGAAAAAAAAATCAATTAAATATTCAACAGCCTTGGATGACCTTCAAAAATGATATTCTCCTATATCACAACTCAAAGTGATAAATAAAAATTTACTAAACTTGTAAAATGGCTGCATCTATGTAATCCATGCATAATATTGACTAATGACTGTATTCATCATTCTTCCTCTACCCTAATTGCAGGTGCTGAAATCTAATCCTGTTCATCAATCCTCATTGATCACGCTCTCTAGCTTCTCTTAACCATTATAAAACGGTGTCATGTCATGCATAATATATCACTGACATGGAACCCATCCTCATCCGTGGGAATAAGTGGCTCTCTCTTCCATCTAAGAGAGTCATCATCCGTAAGGAGATGGAGGCTGAGAGGTGGGGCCTGGGAAGACGAGGGAGATATCGCCATGGCGATGCCGATTCCGAGGGGAATGGTTTTACATCAGCGGCATATTGAATTTGATAAGAATGCTGATGATATATTTTGAGCTTACTTGAGCATCTATTGGCCTACCTAGGATTTACTGTTCAAAAACTAGAATATCATATCACCCGATTTAAGAGCTTGCCTCCCTGACTATAACACCTTGTCCCCTCCTTTAATAACATCTCAGTCTTGCTCCATTACATGAACCATGAAATAGTCCCCACTACATTTACTGAACTTTATTTTTTAGTTTGATAAGATTTTGATGTGCGACTTTAATTACAATTGTTTCACCAGGCCTCTGTAGAAGATGAAAAGCCTGTGTACAACACAGGAAGGGAAGTATGTGCATAAATTGTTTCTCATGTTTTGTAGAGACGAGATCTATAAATAAGGAAGCTTATCGAAATATGAGAGATGAAACATAAACATTCATTTGGACATGATTTTGATATCATTAAAGAAAATGACAATAACAGCTGAAGCCTCCGCAGCTGCGGTTAACAAGGCAATGGCTGACAAAACACTTTTGTCTGGGATATTCTTTATGAGGCTACATGTAGTTAAAAACACCAGTAGTCGTTACAATGTGGTCCACACCTTACATTTTCAGTGCATTCTCCATGTACCATACCCAACCCCCCTCCCCTTCCACATCATAAAATTAATAACTTTGCCTAAATTGCAACAACCAACAACAAAAAGGGGAGGGGGTCTTATTTTGTCAGATCACCATACAGGATAGAACAATAACCCAGTTGCAGATGTGTTTACCCATACTTGAACATTTACAATGGTTCTGAAGGGATTTTGAGTAACTCATAAGCATATAATAGATTATTTGCTTTTTGATGAAATCATCTAGGGGTTTAGAGAATGTTCTCTATGTGTATGATTGTTTGAAAGTGAAAGAAGTAATGTGATTAATTTGTTACCTGACCCAATTTGAAGGATTACAAACATTCTATATCTGTGGAAATGACACTAATTGCCCACTCAGTCCTGGATTCAATATTAAATGCTTGACCCAGTTCAAGGTGCAAATAGGCAGAAGCAAATAAGGAAATAAAACGTGGATCAACGCCTGCCAACTCTTACACAAACATGAATGTGAACATGTATACATGAAGGCTCAGGGTTAATCTTCTATCAGGGGATAAACGCAGACGCATCATGTGAGTTTGTCATAACCCCACTGACTGAAAATCTGTCCTTTCCTCCACCCTTTTTCCGGCAGCATGCTTGAGCCAATTTCCTCTCGTGAGTGACAAATAATTCGGTTTTCTAAACAGCATCTGTTTCTCCAGCCTTGCCCCTGTATTCCAGGGATGTGTTCAAGCTATGTTACTCAGCTACTGTATGGGATTCACCCCTTGCCCATGGCCATACAGGGGATGGTACAAGAGTTCACGTATGTAGGCTATACATAGGGTACGCTTGAATAAAATGTCATTGAGGAAAGAGAGCATGGTAGTTCCATGAAAATTCCAACTTCTAGTAGCATATTAAATAAAGGGTGTTGATCATGTTATTGAGGAGTCAGGAATGATTTTTTTTTTTTTAATTGTTGTGATGCAACTTATTTTTCAAAAGTGCCTGGTGGCCGGTATCATCTGGGATTGTCACCAGCAAATTAATTATTGGTGGATAGTGTGAAAGCTGAGAGGCTTAAAGAGAGAGAAGTGATAGAGAGAGAGAGAGAGGGAATTGGACAGGAGGAATGAGAAATAGTAAAGGAGTGAAAAAGAGAAATGAGATAGAGTGGATAGAGGATGCAGTATTAAAATTTAACTTCATTGAGAGAGACAGGGATATATGCTAATAGTTCTTTAAAGAGTCAAGCCAAGAATCCTGTAGGAACTTGTGCAATTATCTTGCAACCAAACATATAGGCCCAAATTCACAAAGGAGGTTTGTAGACAAACATAGTTTATGTGCGTCATATGATGCGTTTTGACGCGTTTCAGACCAAGGTTTGTCCGAACCTCGGTCTGAAACGCATCGAAACACGTCATATAACGCACAGATTTGTCGGCAAACCTCCTTTGTGAATTCGGGCCTTATAGTCTGACTGGTTCACAATGAAATGTTTACCTCCTGAATGTGAAGAACGATCTCCTGCTGCACATCCAGATCCAGCAGCTTGATTCTTTCGATGAAGAGTTCCTTCTGCTCGCACTGGACGACGCATCCCAGCATGAGAAGCAACACCTTGTGGACCTCCCTCAGAGCCTCCTCGGTCAGCGGCTCCTTGGCGATGGTCAAGATGTTGGGCAGCTTCATCACAATCAGCTGGTCAAGCATTTCCTGAAGGAATTGAGAGAAAAAGAGAAGACGTGAATTTCAAGTCCCAGGGTAGATCGAGGTTCAATCGTGATTGCTAATGTGGCATCATACAAGAGTTTCAAAGGCATTGCACAATAACATGGTGATGCTGTGAGATAATTATTGTTCATAATGTTAACAGGATGTATTGGAAGGAAGAGTGGAAGGAAGTAGACCTAGAGGTAGACCCATAATCAACTGGGAAGAGTATGTCAAGAACTGGAGTGGACTAAAACTGCAAGAGTGCACCAGAATGACAGAAGATGGAGTGAAATGGAGAGACTGATGTTGCAATCAACCTCCGAAACGGAGAAGATACTTAGATAGATAGAATGTTAAATGAGGGTGGTGCATAATTCATTGTCGATATTGTACACCCAGGAATCAACACATTGATAAACATGTATATGACGAATTCATCAGTACATAAAACACCATTGAATTGGATCCCCCTCCCCCTCCAAAATAAAAAAAGAATGGTGGAAAATCATCTGCTGAGTGCAGGTTAAGTGTCAGCTAGTATTACATTCTACGTAACTCGCAGCTCTAGGCACATCAAATGTGGAGAAAAAAACCTCTGAGTACAACTTTTGGACGTACATATTAATCAAGTTCTGTGATTTGAGAGTGTATGTGTTAGTGAGCACACCCTAGGCTGGCTCAATTATGATAATGTACTCGTGATAATGCAGACGATGTACAGATTGTCAATGATGGACTCATCATACTGCTCCGCATACAGTACATAAAAAGGGATGAAACATTGCTTGTCTTGACATTTCTGACAAGCTAAACCATCTCATTACCATAGAAATCCAATTACAGTCATCATAATGATGATAATCTGATTATATCATCCACAGTCTGGATGACTTTTAGGAGAATGAACCATTCCCCCACCCCCTGGAAAAAGTAGGCTACATTGCATACCTACAAAATTGTGTGTATATCTTTAGTGTTTATGATAAAAAAAGGATTTCTAAATCATTTACTCCATCATACATGTAATTCATGTATTCTATTGACTCATAAGAAAATCCTGTTTAACAAATGATGTCAAAAGCAAGCACATTTAAACCGAATGCTTCTGCATTAAATATTGAAGAAAGATTTGAGAGACAATAGAAGTAGATATGAAATTACTTGACCAGCAGTTTATTGTTGCTGTTTTTTTATAAATAATTCACACATATACACAGATTTTATTTGATAGTATGTGATGGTCCCTTTAAAACCCCTGTAATGAAATAAATGCCACTCATTATAATGCAAGAATTATATCACGTTTTAAGAGTCCTATAAATGAAATCCCATGGCTCAGAAAAATCCAATAATACACGTTACTGGCTCTACTTGGGATGAGAGTGTATCACCTGACGATAAGCAGTCATTCTAAATTGGATATATCCTAAATTGATTTTTCCTGACTACTCGTTTTCGGAGAAAAGGTCCTTGATGTCCGTCCAGTGTGATAGCTGCTTGTCAGCAGCGTCACAGGTCATTTCATGTTCATAGGCAAAAAAGGGTAGTTTTTGGGAGTGTACATGCAACACACATTGAAGTGTTATGCAATAGATCAGAAGGTTTCTCTCCATTGAGACGTAAGAGTTACTCTGCGATTATGCGATTTCGAAATACAGGGGTGGAGTTCTCCGAGACATCAACCTTTGAGCATGATAGTCTTATATATGGTGGGGGGCACCACCTCAGCCCCCTGACCGCTTTGGATTTACCACTACAGGCATTGAAGTATTGGGCTAAACTTTGGATAGCTAGCCTACATGTTGTCATAAACCTGAATTACTGTATATTCTGAAGGAAAAAAAAACACTCAATAGATCATGACTAATGTGTAAAGACCACTTAACAAGAGGCTTTTTAACATAAATTGAGGCACACATAGCACATTCATGCACTGAAAGGTACCTTGCTGTGAGAACATGTATGCAGGGGAAACGAACAAAATCAGGATAGAACTCAATTCAACTCACGAAGTTATAAAGTAAGGGAAGGAAACCAGTATGTGACCCCATGGCATGCTTTGTGAAACCTTGTCTGTACTTGACAATCACAGCATGCTCCCATTCAAAAAGTGGCACGATGCAGAGAACCCACTTCACAGGGATCCTGCCATAAAGTGCTCCAAAAGACAAAAGACAGGAAGGGGTCCCTCTCAAAGCATTTTAATACAATGTATACATAGGAATCTTTGCCCAATATGTTTATGATTTTATTTCGTAATGACTTCTCTAAAAGCACACTGTGAGAGTCCTCGTTCAATTGGAAATATAGCATTTTGTTTTCCATTTACTAATATCAGCCTGTTCTTTGGTTGAATAGACATTCTTTTATCCACTGACACTTGTTGTACCGACAGATGTTGTACCGACAGATGATTTTTTTTTAATGAGTTGGTGTATTCAATAAAAATATAGGTTTTCCCGCCCAATTTCATCAGAGTTGCATCCGATTTAACGATGCGATCATTCAATTTCGAGCGAATTTGAATGATCACCGAGATCAACATTCAAAAAGCTAATTAGTTCATTCAATTTAATTGTATAAGCATGCGATTTCATGATTTTCTCACATAAACGTGTAAAAAGCGCGTTCAAAATAGAAATGCACGTAAATGCATTCAATTTCGCACCTGCATCGCCCTGATAAACGTTAAGGAATTCAAATTGACGAATAGGCAAGCATTTACAGCATTTGGGCAGTCTTTTTCATTTACTGTTTATGTTCTTTGCAATCTGCATCTCTTTGAATAAATTATGCAAACTTTATGTACCTTGAAATGGGACCTTTCCCTTATAGTGAAATATCTCATTTATCTGACAAACCGTCACGTAAACAAATTATGATTTCTAACCATTCTGTAAGTGTTATGTCCATATTGCTAGGGAATAAAGTGAAACTGGAAGAAAAGATTAGAAAGAAAAGAAATATATAGAATATGATAAAATTAAACATTATGAAACTTTAAGAATGAAAATTAAGTTATATAATTAAAACAGTGAGAAAAACAAATATGACGTGAAAAGATTGCGGTAAGAATTACATATAACTTCAGAACTTGTTTATGTTGATTTAATTTGAACGTTCAAAGTGCGAAGGTGTGAGCCTATAAATGAAATTGAAATTGGTATTAAGGACGAAATTGAACGTCTATCCAGCTTGCGTGAAATTGAATGACAACTTAGCGTCACTAAATTGAATGAAATAACATTTAAAAAGAATGATATAAAATGAAATTAAATGCTCAAAGAATGAAATTGAACCATGAGAGCAGAGAGTTGACGAAAACCGTTGGAACTTGAACGCCTATTCATGAAGTCGAATGCAACTCTGATGAAATTGGGCGGGAAAACCTATATTTAATAGAATCAAAAAGCTGTAATGTTGTTTGTTTACATCTACATTCTCCCATTCTGTAATGTTCTCATCCCAAAACAATTTTCATAATATTGTGAGAGCAGACGACCCATACACTAGCAGTCGGCAGACTAAATGTGTTCTTTTGTGCGTGAGCAACAGGTGGCAAATGGGCTATGACATATCTAGACGTGCTGCTATGGAATGAGTACTCAGAACGACTGAGCACGTTGCTTAAAGGAGTGGCCCAAAATAAACCTGGAAAAAAAGAGCTTGCTGTAATTGTAGTCTACATCTTCAAATAAGCTACAGTGATAAATATTTGGTGTGCATGCATTACAAGGTAGAGTTGAAACACTAGATTGTTCGGACAGAAATATGCCCATCTGTATGTCATTTCCTACGGATTGGGAAATTGAAAATCTATGAAAATGTAAAAGCCTAAATGAAATTTGGCAATTTAGGGTATGGAGAATGTGCCTTGCCCAAAAATTGCAGTATTGTTGATAACTGTAGGCCTATATTCATGTACTGGTATGTGAAACTTCTTCGGAAATCAAACCGTGAGCACTGGAAATCAAGCTGTGAGCACTGGCAATCATAATAACGGTATGCAAGAATTCATGAGCTAAGTTTCAGTTTCGGAGCATCCACTAGTGATCTTTTCTTTGGGCCTATGTAGTTTTGATGCCTCCATGTCAATTACCAATTGAACCAATGACAACTGACAATCTCACACATTTCTTTTTCAAAATACATGTATGTTAAATTGTTCTGCGCCAACATACGTGTATCCCCCAATACAACAATTGCTCCAGATATTCTTTCCCAAAGATGAAAGGTTAGGGTTAGATATTGTGTTCGGTTCATGGTTGAACTCAAGAATATGGTTAGTGTAGGGGTTTGGCAACAGAGCAATTGTCACTGTAGCACGTGTCCCAACTACATGTACCGGTAGTTCCTTATCTATGAACTTTGTCAGATGGGACATTAGGCGCGTCTTCATCATCTCGAGATTGCCAAATAGCCTGCTATTTCTGATTTGGGAAATAATCCCGAAGTTACAAATCGCGTCTCTTAATTAGCTTGAGATTCGACCTCGAAACTTGAAACTCGACCTTGAGAAATTAGCTCGAGATATTTTGCTCTGCGTTTGCGCATAGTGCAAGTCATTGGTCTGGTGAAGACGCAACGGACAAATAGCTGGATATTTTGCCAAATAGTGGGATATTTTGCAAACTATCCCAAGATAACTTGGGATGACAATCCCGACCAAATATCCCGTTAATTGCAACTTCGGGCTGATGAAGATGCAAATTAGCTGGATAGTTTGCGATCTGGATAGTTCAAATAACGGGATATTTGGCAATCTCGAGCTAGTGAAGACAGGCCAATTGTCCCTATATGTTAGAGTTATATTAGTTTAGACCGGGGTGAAGGTGGAAGTAATTGACAATGATAGGATGTTATTGAAATATTGAATGAAAAGCTGGAACCGGAAATATGACAGGACCTAGTTGGCTGGGTAGATCCGATGATTGATGCCTAGATTTGTAAGAGGAATGCTACTATACCCTGAACATGGTAGCTCTAGTTCCTCTTGAACTTTAGGTGATACATCACCTGCGGTCATTGACAGTTCTATTATTTTACTACAGTCCTGCTAGCAGAAATATACAGTTTACATGTAAGTTAAGTAGGCCTACATTTCACCATAGTTGTGAACATAGAACTCCACTTTCTTTGAACCACAGTTTAAGGTTACAGCACATGGGTTATCAATGTAAATTCAAATCAAAATGAAAAACTGCTAAAATATTGAGGTATTTTTTAAAATTGGCTACCGTTAACACGTTAAAACAAGTGCTTTGACTTTTGCATCATACTTATTTCTTTGTGGTAAATTGATTTATTTATATAAAGATTGCAGATTACCAGTTATCATCCCTCCATTTATCTAAAGTATTAAAAAGAATTCTCTAAATTAAGGCATTTCCATTTTATAAATTTGAGATTTAAGGGAAAAAAACTGTCAAGAGAAAATGATAAGTCAGCCTCCCTAAAGTTAATATGAAAAAGATTCAATTAGGTTTTACACGAGCAGATTCTGGCAAGATCAATATCTGAAACTGGACTTTTGTTATTACGTCTCCGTATATTTTTTCAGCTCCGAACTTGATGTATTTAGATGAAGTCACATTCCATTGGTCTACAGTTTCAGAGATAGGATCTGCAGATGGTATATCCCACTGTTTTCGAGGGCAAAGGGTTTTGGGATATAATGCTTCATGCCACCTCACTGTGTATATTGAAAATCTCTTTTTATCCACCACAAAATCCTTTACCAGTTGACCTTGTGACACATTGAAACAAAACATGATAGTGTCTGTTGAGCGCCAAAAGGGCAATAACTGATACCATCTTATATACGAGTTAACATCCTTCTGGCTCTCAATATATGAAATGCTGGATTCAACCAAGGAGTTAGCACAGCGTCCATTGCAATCACATTTATTTCTCCCAGTCCCTAGACGTACTCCAGCAAACGCAACTTCATGTTGCAACTTGTCTTGAGCTTCTAAACAAGCTTGTCAAGAACTCTTCTAAAATCAATACCCAACAATTATGTTACTGTTTTCACACAAGAAATAGTATTGGTAGTGTAAAAGATGTTACAGTGTATAATTTAGAGAGGTTCCTTCAATGTTCATGTACTTGTAGGCATATATTTACTTTGGAGGTAGTGTTGGAATAAATAATGAAGAGCTCAGATGTGTTTAATAAAGCCTACTTATTAATGTATAAATCACTATAAATACTAAAAGCCTCTGATCACAAATGCATGTATATGCAAATCTGTAATTCCTTCATTCTCAACCATGATCTCTATCTACATCCCTCTCCTGAGGTCCTTACTTAAAATCACATCCTTCTTAATTTACCCCCAAAACAACTTCTGACTGGTTTAACCCAACAATTTCCCTTCCATTTTCCTCCATTGCCTGTTCTCATTAACCTTCATGGTAAATCATTGGTTTACTCCAAGGAAGGCCTTCTCAGGGTATCTGACCTACCTAAAGACTACCTTCCTTCTATTCTTGATGTTAGTGATCATCCTATAAGATCAATAATCTGGTAGTGATCAATACATTAGATTATCATTCTTGATGTATGTGAGCAATGTGTTGGAGGACACCATTATGAAACCCTAATCTATAGTGCTCTTCAATTTCACATTATACAGTGTATGATATATGTAGGCCACATAATGTACATACTTGCTTCGGGGGCAACCAAAATAGTTTGGCAGGCAAGTATACATTTCAAATGTATAGAGTTTGACCTAAAAAGTATTTTGGCATTTGCTATCATTTGTTTTTGTAAAGGCGGGGGCAACATTTGTGACTGAGTACTTGCAACAGGAAGACACAACCATCACAATTTTACCCTACATTTACAAAGCTGTAGGCCTGCACCCTTGTCAACCAGAAGTGAGTCCAAATGGTTTCATTTGATCTCTTAATTACAATGATTTACAAGGCCATTGGCAGCCTGGCACTGCTGGCAGTAAATATGACATCTTGATCTTCATATTTAACATGGATCTTTTATGGATGTTAAATGATTTGTTACCTATAAAATGGTTTGTTAAGTTGTCTGTCAATGGAATAATGTATGAAGCATAATTGAGTTTCATGGAGTTTCATTATACATGTACACTGTATACGTGTACCTTTAGCTCACATTTGTTTCCTTTCAGGATTCAATGTAATCTCTCTTTTTTTATATAAGCTCCACATTATATGCTCAGATGACCTGACCATCAGAATAAATTTTACTTGAATTAATAATTTGAATACAACACTTAAGACAGATTCACTGAGAGTTCAAATAATTAATCTTTCAAACAGAAATCTGATGCACGATGTATATGGATTGACCTTATCAATATTCAATGGAAAGGGACTGTTCCCTCCTTATCACAGCCTTATCGGCGGGCTCATCAAAGAGAGGCTCTTCTAAAATCATGAATTACGTATCTTATCTTTCCCTAGATGGAGCATGCCTGGGGTCTGTTGTCAAACACCCAGTCTCAGAATTGGATCATATATAGAATGAACTCCACCGTTCCCTCCACCATGCCCCCATCCCATCCATGCATCTTCTCATCAGCTCCAATCAGCGAGAAGAGAGAGAGAGGCATCGATGCAGAAAGGTTAGGATGAGGCAGGCTGATGGAGATCAATGCCACACAGATGAACCTAGACAATCTCCTGATGAACACTTTCCCCATGACATGCTTTCATCTTGTTCTTCCCTCACTCACTCTCCACATCACTGATGAGGGATAAATATATCACGAGGTCCCAATTTCAATCTATTGCATGGATTTGATTTGACCTAGTAGTAAATGATTGAAAACTATGCCTTTTGCTAAAACGAAATTTTGCAAAAAGAGCAAGTTGGTAATTTTCTCAAATCAACTTCATTCACTGACTTGCCTATATTTCAGATTCCAACCTCAATCTCAATGAGCTTCAGTTTACTACAGATTATAAGAAATGTAGCCCATTACATTTACAGCAATTCATGAAAATAGCCATACTTACTGAAAAATAAAAGAATAATACCTGTACTATTAGTTTCTTTTTAGCTCATCCATCTTTATGAGCTTTCAAAGTGGAAGTTACAACCGTTGCTTTCACATGCAGATCTGGCTTAATTTCCTTGTTGGCCAAATTCAATTTATAAGTCTGATTGTAAAACAGAGGGTGATTAGTCAATGCTGAACTACTCATCCACTGTAGACCCCATTTAATTCATCATCACAGGACAATCCCAACTGCCACTCTTAATTTATTGCCCTATCCCGTGATACAAAACTGTCAGCTGTGAAGGTCCAGTGTGAATGCACATTAATGCAGATACAACATGATAGCAATTACGTTTGTATATTGAAATGTGCGAACATGGCAATGACATATTACATGATCCGAACATAATTTATATGGGATAGACAAAAGGGTATTAAGATTGCCCTAGCTTCAGTTTTTTTGTTGAAAAAATTATTGCAATAAAGTACTACATTGGCTACAGGGTACCCCTAATATTTCCCTCAACCCTTACACAAAGATAGACGGTATTTGATGTGTAACAAATGGCAGTGGGGATGAACCCTTGCCCAGGGGCGTGTACGAGGTAATCCAGAGTTCAGATAGAAAATAAGATGCAGATTTATCTATCCAGCACCGATGATGCGTGCTTGCCGCAAACCCAGACGACAGGGTCCGCCAGTCAGAGACACGAGGTATATATTCATCCTGTCTCAACTCATTATCATAAAAGCAGGTCAAGAGATTGTCACTTGTCCACAGCATATCAATGTCCTGGCATCTTTCGGCAAGGAAGCTCACTCACTTGCCTGGCTTATTGTCAGCATAAGTCATTTCAAGTACATGAACACTTCGTCATACATTCATCTATCTTTCATCAGCAAGTCATAATGCCAGGCTTTCATTCATCTCTTGTTGAGTATAATATCCTACAAGCGTTGTCCCGGAATGCAAGTATTCAACTATCACAAAGAATGCAACCTTACTATAATGATACAATGTGCACATAAATGTCCACCAATATCAAATTTGGTGCAATATTACTCATATGATCATAACGCAATATGGTTTTTTTTAGCTTCAGCCTAGTCATGAAATCCACAGACTGCGCAGCAATAAACCTAAAGACCCTGAAATTGGAGTTCATATTGGGCAGGGGATTTGATGGATTTGGATCATATACCGGTATATAAGAGGGTCAAAAGATGAGGAGCTGCAGGGGTAGGGATACTGATTAAATTACATAGCTAAGCAGCTACTGTTCATTTGAGAGAATCCGTGCAGAATGCAGTCTGTCAGATTGCATCAACATCACATGATTTATTGGAAATACCAGTGCAGTACACCATGCACATTGGTTCAGATCATGTTTCTAATCATACTTGAATCAATTGGAAGGGGAAGGGAGTGGCTTCAGGCAGAAATAGAAGCAATAAAACTCAGAACATGTAGTTCCTACATTCTTGCACATTCATGTACATAAATTAAATCTGAACAGCCACATCCTTAATAATGTGTATGCCTGAATGTATGAAGATCCATGTACCCCTCCCTCACCCCCAAAAGGAGAAAAGGAGATCAGGCCTAATTGTTCTTACTTTAAAGGTAAAGACCAGTATTGGAAACGCCCCAATTTCAAAAAATGAAATGGAAGCTCTCATTACCAATCATGTGAAAGAATAAGTTTTGACTAATACATGATGATAAAAAATTTGCCAGGAAACCGCCTACTAATTCATATATTTGGTAAATTTGTTTCTCTCATGGTCTGTGAGAGATATAGGGTAGTCCCATATACATCTTTCTGTGTATAGTGCTTGTAACTTTACGAAGAATGGGCCAAATTTCTTATCATTTTGATGATTCCAGAACCTTGCAGATGCTAGATGCTAGATGATCAACCTTTTCTGATCGATTCCACAACGTTTCTTTCACAATGCAATCGCATGACCATAACTGGTCTTTACCTTTAATAGTTAGACAATATGATTATGAAATCGTAAATGAGCAGTGCCATCATGTACATGTAGCTTACTAGCTATAACTGAAAAGCTTGTAAAATATCCTTCAGAATAATTGCTTGGTATCTTTTATATGCCAAACATTTGGTGGTGTATTTATGGGATGTTTTCCATCCTCCTCCTCCTCCCCCCAGGTCTGATCGATGAAGAATGGTTTGTAATGTCTGGAAGTCACACCAGAGACAGCTTCTATACAATAACATATCTCACTAACTGGAAATGTCAGTTCACATATTAGTCAGCGTGATAACTTCTGGTACATCTATTATCTAGAACATGTACATGTAGATGCTGGTAGATTAAACTTAAAATAAGATTTACACATAAAAGACAACTGCATATATAGCAATGTAAGCTTTATAAGAATTGGAGCTCTCATTTAGAGATTAAGTACATAATTTGCAAAATCAGTGTCAAGTTATTATTCATGAAGTCAAGGAAACTTAGCTGCAAAAATTACTTTTATGTTGTTCAGTTGATATTGCATGGCAAGGTGGTGAATGGTTGAGGGGTGGATTGCTTACACACTTATAGATAAGATGTTTTAATTGACTAAAATTGAAGTTAAAATTTTAAGTCACTTTGCATTTCAGATAATAATACTAATTAGATCAATCTATATAGCGCAGCTCCTATATAAATATACACTACTACACTGTGATGAAAACAAAACTCACAACAGTGCTACTTTACAGACACACAATAAAATAAACTATTAAAATGCTCCTTACGTGTTATAATTTTAAAATGTTCAACTTCTAATAAAAACACATTAGTCCCTAGCAATTTGAAGTTGGGTTCGAAATAATAATACCTTGGCTTTACAACCATGTACAGTGTACATTATGTCTCAAGTCAGATGTACATGAACACTAAAATAATTAGTTTCTTTATAGGAGAAATGTATTTTTGGGATCCTCACATTCATTTCCTGTCTTCTGCAATTAAACTTCATCTTGGTCTTCTCATCATGAGTGTTTACTTACTGACTACAAATTTGGGACAATATTTGATCAATATTGCAGGCTCCAGACCCATTCTCCTTCTAGACTCTTCATTTGAGCCGTGACAATGGAACATATGCCATTCAAAAGTGTCGTTGAAAACCCACAAGGACCCATGAGCAAACATCAAAGAAAATTAATTTACAGGCTTGTCACCATGGTAACCCTAAAGGAAGTAGCCTATCTTTACATTTCAGATTTTAAATCTTTGAAAATGAAGTCAAGTACTGTACTTTCTGAACACTGAAATCCACTTCATGGCTCATTTGAGTATTGATCTAAGCTTAACTATTAAAAACTTAAATTAATCATTTCATCTAAAATTATTGTTTGTTTGATATTTTTATATTGCAGTTAGTACATTGTACATGTACAAGTATTTCAGAAATTCTACACAGGGATTAATTACTAGTATCACAAAATGAAAGTTGCATTAGGCTTGTACAGCTGTATGTGAAATTGGAGCACGCTCATGTACAAATTGTCAAAATAAATATCTATATGATATCCCCAATTAGGAGACTGAATACAAATCAATAATACATGTACACTTTGCACAATCTACAAAGTGTCAAAATATGCCAAAGCTAGAAATTATGCACAGCAGGCATGTATACATTTAGCTGTCAGAAACTTCAAATATTTGTATGCAAACAGACCAATTTATGAGAAGAGCTACTTTCGATTAGCAGTCAATAATACATGTATATATGAAAAATGTTCTATCAATTCAAAGTAATGTAAACATGTCGGCCTGTCAATGTGATGGAGTAAATAAGCACAGTTTGTGTGTGGTGTTTATTTCAAGAAGAATTTGGCTTTCTAAATAAGTGGCTAGAATAATAAATGGTTAGTAAAGAGTTAATTGGGAACCTTCAAAAACAAGCTATGCTTTCTAGTAGGTTCATGTTTCATTACATAATTTTGAACTTACTTTGTCAACTATGTTCTTTATTGTGCAAACAATTGATATGAAATGGAATAAATTCTAACTGAATCAATCGATCAATCAATCTATAAAACTTTGTTCATTTTTTGTTGGTCAAACTGAATGTAACACTTGTTAATATCATGCTGACATGCACCTCTTTTTAAGTATTTCTCCGTCTTGAAACAGGTTGTACTAGAATCTACATGTATGTTCAGAGGAATTTACTTTAATCCAAGAGAGAGGGAGAGAGAGAGAGAGAGAGAGAGAGAGAGAGAGAGAGAGAGAGAGAGAGAGAAGTTTATTTTCATTGACGAATGGTTACTTTTGAGGTAGTTTTGGTGGCATTTATGGTTTGCTGGACTGCTTTTCATGTAAACACTCAGCGTGAATGATGGCAAATTACCAAGTTGGTGCCACGCACATCATTCTTCTTATTGACGTTGATCTTGAGAATGATAAATGTTTCCTGTTCGGCAGAGCAGTAATCGACTGGCTCTGGCCTCTCTCACATATTAGATGGATGTTTAGATGTAAAATGTCTTGATCATATTGAATAGAACGCAGTGATGGCTAATGCATGTGTTTAATCATCGCTCTAATTGCTTTAGAATACCAAACAAAAAATTCTCTTTACGTGTAGTTAAAAAGTTATCATTTTATAAGCATGTAGACATTTAGTTCCATACATGTGGTCTATTTGGTCCTACAGCAACAAACATGATTGGATAAGCACATGCTCATGTACTGTAGGTCTACTTTATGAAGTTACCTCTCCCAGAATAGAAGCATTCACACTAGACTCATTCCATGAGTCATAAAGTAACATGTGACTTACATTCAGACATACATGTACATTATGTATCATGTTCACACTTGATCATGCTTGGTAGAGATATGTCAGGATGCCAAACCAGCTTTGCAGACATACACAAACTGTAGATGGATGTACATGTATCACTATCATCCTTGATACTATATAATTTGCTGGAATGAATAATGTACATCTTTCATCCAAGCCATCAATGCAATTATGGATGAACACAAGAATTAGCCTACTGGAAATGGTTTGTCACTATCAATATCAATCCTGACATCATTGTTCTTATCACTGATCATCTATGGAACAAAATAATTTACAAATGTAGATCTACCGGTATGAACAAGGCAGGTTAGACTTCATCTCTCATCCCTTAGCATCTCTCATACCAGCCAGCTATGCAAATATCGATGGAGATGAGAATTGGCCGACTGGAACCGGCTTGCATCTCTATTTACATTGGAAGGCGACTAGACAGCAGAGATGAATTGCAGATGATTGAAGAAGGTCAAAAAGTACTTACAAAAAATCTGGTTTTGACACTAATCCTCTGATTGGTCAATAAACAAATAGAATCAAATTGATATGTTTTCTGAAACTTGTGAGGATCAAGACATTGTTTTTATATCTTGTACTTTATAGCAAGAGAGTATATAAAGAATATGGTTCAAACATGTTGAAATGATGAATATTCAATATTTTTGTAAGAATTTTTGTAAGAATTTAAGCAAGCATTGCTTTCTAAAGCCAGAAAAACCTACCAAAGCTTATTGTAAATTATCTCAAACTTTACAGTATATGATAAAAAGCATGTTATAAATTTGGCCATAATACAATGTACAGTGTACATGTACATTTACAATGTGAAAATGCCATTAAAAAACATTTGAATCATGCTTGAATACACCACAATCGTATAATCTCTATGGAATGTGGATTATAAAACGACTTTTGCATGATATTGAAAAAATCTCAGCCAAAAGTTAAATGTCATGCTACATGTACTCAACCTTACCAAACCAGCGCAATTCAAACTAGTCTGCATTCCTGCATTATTGAGCATATACCTCTAGGGGTTCTGTATTAATCAGTGTTAATGTGTAACTTTGCTCAATTATGCCACTAGGATGAAGAATAATAATGCCCTTTTAGCTCCACTATTCTCATTTTCAACAAGAATCCAGTTTACCCAATGGTATCAGACAGGGAAGCACAATGGTCAGAAATATGCACTGATCCTAATGTCAATAAATGTCTCTATAGTATGGCATACCTTGTTCAAAACCCACCACCATACACAAGTCTTCATGGGAAATTGTGCATTACAGTTTTGATTTGATACCTCCACCCCTTAGGGAAAATAAATTCCATTCAAAGTGAGACTTAGTAATACATGTAAGTAATACGTCAGTTAATTGTGCTAAAATTATACACACAGCATGCTACAAGACAAAGTCCATGTTGTTCCCAAAGTAGTCCTTATTTATATTTCTTATTCTTTTTTCTAGTTTTCAAGTCAACACAAAACTACACAAATATACAAATAATACAATGAAGCAAATTCCCACAAATTAGTAATCCTTAAATGTAAGTCTTTGTAAAAGTGTAATATTCTTTATGTTTGGGAGGAAGTATCAGCTTTTTTATATAAGATTAGACTGATAAGTAGATGAAGATGATATGCATGCCTGGATCTAGCAGACAAAACTACAAAATACAGTTAGTTAGGTCAAAGGAGAAATAGACAGTAGGCGTAGTCATACAATTAAGTTGCACCTGATATTCACGTTGTAACACAGAAGATCAATTCATTTATTAAGAGCAAGAAGGGCATTTCTCTGTGTCAAATGATAGTTGATACAAGTTAATGCAACACGATCGCAACCACTTCTGTAAAATCGATCCATCAAAATGGGCGAACATGACAATGACATATTTAATACATAATCCACACATAATTTCTATGATATACAATAAGGTACTGAAATTCTTTTTATAAAATAGTTGCGACCATGTCATGCTGACATGCCCTACTGGCTCTGAGGAGAGGAATTATTCAATTTCCCAATTGAAAGTCTCAAATAGAAACTTGCAATTCTACACTGCCGATGAAGAAATTGGAAATTTGATACAATAATAAAAGAAAAATCTCTTTTTTGTTGTTGTTGAAGTGGGGAGCGGGATAGGAAGGGGGCAATGAACATACACCATCACCACTAGCAACAATGGGCGTCTGGGAATGACACATGTTGAGAGACGTGAGAGTGCGACATAAATTGTAACTATGGGTGGCGCGTGGTGGGTGACTAAACATGACTAGACCTTACATGACAAGACCAGGGCTTAGTGGCTAGTGCCAATGGGTCAAACAGCAGGAAACAGAGGCTGAAGAAGACCAGTTCATCAAGCTCATGTGCTACTGAATACAACACCACGTGATTATTTAAAACAAGGGAGACCTTTAAATGCTTGCACACTATTTTGGATGTACATAAAGTATACAATTTCCTCCATTGTGGGTGTTTAGTTTGCAGCTAACACACTACCAAATAATCACTGAAATATTAGTTTCATTTCAAACATATTTAATGTTAAATTTCATTCAAATATAATCCCTATATATGCTTGTACCTGTAAGCACTACAACTACACTGTAAATGTATGACACATGATTTAAGGGTTTCAATTACGTTATATTCTCTACGCCTTTAGTGTAGATCTGGGATAGAATTTAGTTGTTGCTGCCAATACTTTAAGTCGAAACAAAGAATCTGTAAATAGCAACCACAAGAATTCATGATGTCATACTAATTTGGCATCATTCCTAACTGATCAATGGAACAATCAGATTATTTATGAAAAAACAAACTGCCTTACTGAATTAGTCGGTGAGTCATTCAATGTAAAAATAACAACTACAGTACCTATTATTTTTTCTTTTTTTAATTCTTTTTCAAATGGGGGGTGGGGGGGTGTAAAAATCCTGCCAGATGTACTATTTATAAACAATTTTTCAGAATTGATAATACAGACTTTGAGGGATTAACAGTTCATGGAATTTTATGATGCAATCAGTACACGTGTACTCTTTACTTTAGCTTTAATAGAGGAGGTTATTAGCACAAAGTACATGGTCAGTAAATGAGTATCCAGGTAACTGATAAGCCATAGGTACATACTGTAGATGAAAGAAACAATTAAGGCAGATAATTAGCCAATTCTCCACAAAAGCGGACAAGATTCTTAAACTGATCTTTGCTATTAAATGTATTCTTTCTTTCTTGATCGGGATATACATGTACATGTAGATGCCTACTATTTGAAGACTGCACTATAATACTGTATACCTTTAAGTTTCAGGTTTTATATTGTGCATGAATATTCATAGATTGTATCGAATCCCATACAAGTGCAAATATATGCCATCATTTTCCCACGGCTTATTGTAAGTTCACATTGAATAGCAACACCATTAAAGTTGAATGAACCATTAATTCTGCAAACACACATCTGTCTGTAAGGTCCTTTTCATTCCATAGTCATAAAAATCTTGCAGTTAGATGTAGGTTCTCACCAATATTCGGCAAGTAAATGGGGTTGATGGATACTTAAATGATTGTGACTGACATATTTTGTTGAATCACAAAAAGAATAGTTGAACTTATTGACAAACACTATATCTCTCAATTTACAACTGATAATCTCTTGTTATAATCTGGCACTACAAGCTGTTCAATAGAATCTGCTTTCACAACATATTGTAACTGGGGCAGCATTCATTGTATTAAAATAGCTCTGGTACTGTACAACTTACAGTATAATACTCACTAAAGATGAGGATTGGCTTTCTGTAAGTACCTTCTGTTACATTTCCCACTGAAATGGAGTATAGTCTAGATTCAGGTCCATTTTTTGTCTTTAACCCATTTTACTATAACTGAACAAGATGTATTTAACATTAATTTGACCACAAAACACAAAGAGTGGTATTTTTGTTTTAGGAGGAAGTAATCTCGAACAACATGTGCATATTGCAATAAACTGCAGTTGAAGCCTAACCATTACTGATAAATCCCACCAAAAGTCTGAATTTATTCTAATTCATAAACAGCGCTGGCAAATGGATCAATACCCAGGCCTACTGACTAACCATGCAGATCAATTGAAAGCGGGATGTTGCAAAGACAGATAATGACACTGAATGGTTTTCACAGTTTTGGAAGCATCTCCTGCCGACAATTTTAATGCTGAAGCCATCAGTCCTGATGGAAGATATCCGAAGACGGAGACGGAGAGGGTAATGCATGGTAAAGGATTCCTCTTATTGACCAGTGCTTTGGTTGAACAGCTGGTAGGGTATTGGAAAGAGAACAGATGGATTGGTCCAATTTTAGCCCACCCTGACCTAGATGACAACCACATCCTGAACCAATCAACTCAACCGATTCAAGATTAAGAATTGAGCTTGAGACCTTTGGCTTCAAATCCAATGTTATTCCTTCCAGCCCTCTAATGTGATTTATGAAACATTAGAAAATGAAAATACAATTTCTGTTATTAGGAATTTATTATTTGATTCACCTACACAATGAAACCCCAGATTTGTTCACAATTTCTTATCGTTCTTACTGCATGAGTTGGACTGACATTTGCAATGAAGTCATGAGATACACACTACATTCTCTACCAACAAACCACATTTTTTCAATAACAGTTAATGATTGCCTCCATAACAATTCAGACAACAGCTGATAAAACCATCCAGCTAGTGGCCGCTGGTTTTTATAACATTCTATTCACCTACAATCAATGAAGTACATTTTGGCATTATTCCATCCATGTTAGAAAAACTTTTATCACTCTATCATCTCTTGAAAATAATGTACCATTCAATCATTTCCATTCTACGAGTGTATACCATTTTCTTTTTTCAATGTCAGACCCCTTTGTTCTTCAGGACGACTCTTCACCACCAACGTCCAAACGAAGATGAGCAAACATCTGCAGACTTGTCCTTCTATTGTGGCTTCCAATCAATAGGTAACCATCCATGATTGACTTGGCATGGTAGACATGCACGGCTAACCCCACAAAGACAATTTAACACGAGTTAAAAGCTTACTGTAGCTGTCCCTCGATTTCATCTAGTGCAGCGCTCAAATGCATGTTCATGCATACCATGTACATGTACATCTTGATTTCTGCTCCTTCTAGAGACTAGGCACTTAGAAAAGTTGCCATTTGAATACAAAATAAAGTCTCCATACTGTACATCATAATGATAAATAGATTGTTACAAAATGTATGAGGCAGTGGTTGCAAGGCTGCATTTTTTTGTATTCTCTTCAATGACTGTATTGATTTTTTTTCCTCATATTACAATATAAAACCATTTGGACATTGTCACTTAACACTCTTCCTACAGGTACTTCCTTAGACCTTAGTTCCTAAACATGTTTGTACAGTACATGTACATGTGTTAACCCCTGTTTACACGTAATCATAATACTGGTATTAAAAATTATGACGTGAAAAGGGTCCTTGACACATGTACAGGTAGTGATTTCATCTCAAGTATTCATTTTTTGTAATACATGGGATGTTTATGTTGAATGATTATACTGTTTATAATGCAACACTTATTGTATGGGTACTTGTCTTCACTACAATGTTTGTAAACTGATATGTTGTACAATAGTATCAGTGTATACAAGTAAATATATCTCATATCATAGCAATATTTTTATGGGCAATGTACATGTAGTTATGGTGATAATCACCATTCTAATATTTGAAGAGCTTTGATCTTTGTTCATTAAACATGTAGGCATAGATAAACAATCTATATGAGAATATGATGAACAATAATGTACAATAGAATGTACAACACTATACAAAGTATAAATGATGTACAGCTAAACTCTTTTAAGTGATTTCAATGAGACAAGCTGGGTCAACCATTCATCGTTCCAAGACATAAATGTACATCCTCATGTTCTATCTTTATATCTCTCTTTATAAAAGTAATATTTGAAATAAATTGGCACTATCTACATGTATGCTTTGACCATTGTCCTTCTCTATGTAGGCCTCTAGGCATACATGTACATGTACACAAGCTGAGGCTCTCTTTCCATCTTAGATGCACAATTTTGAATTTAATACTTTTTAAGAACTACCAAGGCAATAGCATTTGATTTTAACATTTCTACCACTCTATTGTATTTGCGTTAAGATGACCTCCCTGACCCATTAAAGATTACTAACATAAAATGTACATTTCCATGGATCACAGAGTGAATGTACACTGTACAGAGGTTTCGAGTACCGCTGACCTCCAATGTAGATATTATAACCAAGCAATTTTCCACTTGGCCGAATTCTCAAGTACGACATGCACAAGTACTCAAAAACTTTCTATTACTCAGGCACTTCCCACTCTCAGAAAACAGGGTTGATTGCATTATTAGACTACTCTACAATACAAAAGGAGTTTGCTTGCTCGAGTCTTTGGACACATGAAACTCCAAGAAGTTTAGCAAACAAAACCCTACTGAGAAGCTATTCAGATCAGAGTACATTGGGATTGAATGGAGAGAGAGCAACACTTGATTAGAAATGTCTATACGCTGTTGGAAAGACCATGTAAAGCAGAAAGTGCTTCAATTTTGGAGGGTCACCAGATACTTAACCTCAGCCAAAATATATTCTAGGTGTGTAGTGCTCAATTAAGCCTACACATACAGTTACATGTCATGTATGATTATGTTTCATCATGATTTTAAATAGGTATTTTCCAAGGATATAATAAGCCCAAATTTGCTTGATAAACATTCCAACTACATGTATATATCTTTTTGGGGGCGACAGCATAAGCATCTTAACACAGGCCTTGGATCCATAATCTTATATTTGGTGGACTAGGGGGTAAATCCCATAATACTGTCATCCCTCAAACTATTTGTAAAGCGGAATATTCAGACTTCCTATAGTATTCTAACAACTTCTTAGACGGCAGTAGTCATTACTGTCTGACAGCAAACTGCACAATTAACATTCTTTGAAATGGAGGGGAAAAAAGATCCTCTCCATTCCATACGTAATTCCTTTCTCATGAAATATAATATGAAAAATTGAAACACTGGAATTTGAATAATTAATAAACCGCTATTCTGTTCATATCACATTGTTTCTTTGTAAAAGCAGCCACAAATCAATTCCACGGTGCAAGTAACTCCCCAAACTAAAGGTCCATTTTTTTGTCTT
The DNA here is from genome assembly GCF_000002235.5 of Strongylocentrotus purpuratus. Taxonomy (NCBI): domain Eukaryota; kingdom Metazoa; phylum Echinodermata; class Echinoidea; order Camarodonta; family Strongylocentrotidae; genus Strongylocentrotus; species Strongylocentrotus purpuratus. Next base: position 17,277,280 of record NW_022145611.1, read on the forward strand.
CATCATCTTCCAAATAACCCCTTAAATGTTGCACCACCATGTTCCAAGCATCCTGCTGAGCAATGCTGAATGTTCCTGGCTCAGATTTCACTCTCCCCAAGTGAACTTGACCCAGCCCTCCTTTCATAGCAATACTAATTTCAAGTGGTTGTATTCATGACATGGGGGATTTGTGATGATGCATGGAATGTTTGAAACGACATCCAGAAGTTAGACCAGGACTCTACAAATAAACAGTCCGCGGGCTAGGAACACCTGTGAACATGAATTAGAACATTACATTCCCACTACGATTTCAATTTTTCAGCATATTTTTTTGGCTGGAAGCACAAGCTATGAATGCAATTTACGACCAGCTTATGCTCTCTGCTGTGAGTTTGGACTTGGACACCCTATTTTGGGGTGTGTGTGAAATAAAAAAAATGGATCCTTAAATGACTTTTTCCTTGATAATGGATTTCTCAACAGGTGGCAACAGATGCTTTCACATGTACATTTGCCAAACCACTGGATTATAAACTTTCCTTTAGTTTTCTATGTCATGCTGAAATACTTCATAGTCAACATTGATTGAAGAAGGAACTGAAAAGTGCAGATTTGTGGGCACAGTTTGGATCCAGAGTAAGCCTTTGTGACTCAATAAATCATTATTACTAGGCCTAATTATTACAGCGTCAAACTATTATTAAAACAGTATCAGTTTGGAAGTACATGTACATGTAGGTGGTTTGGGATATTTTACATGTATGTTGTAAAAAAATAAGGCCACCACTAGTTGTTGTTGCAATTCAATTCAATTCTTCACGGGTTCATACATATGTTGTTGTAGGCCTAAGAAATATAGCACAATTTGGTTGAGAAATTTCTATATAAACACCAGTTGTTAGCTCTATAAACCACATACAAATAAATTTGTTTTTGTCATTTCCATCTGTGGAGCAGTGCCATGCAAGTGTTTGGACTCTGTACTGGTACAAGGGCCAGGTGAGGACAACTCCTCCATGACCTCGGGTGAACTCTCCAATTGCCATAATCTCCTGATCAATGGAGGTTTTTCCTGGGGGTCACACAATCCTTGAAGGGCATTCCATCTGGTTCCTCCCACCTCCCCCTAACCAATCCATTCATTCATGCTACAGTCAGCAGATGGCTGGAGGGGGACTTCATGCTGCTCTCGTATTACCCATTCACACTTGGTATGCTCCTAAAATCTATAGTATTTAGATTGAGCTGCGCAACTGGGTGTGTTTTCACTGTCTCAAATTATAAACTGTTTTTCTGCCCGGTATTCCCTGTTCTTGTTGTCCAGGGAATAATTTTCCTGGTATCGCATCGCAATTTGCTATGCATTTTTGCATGACTGCTATACAAAATATCTTTTGTGTAGCAGTTTTCTTCCATAGAAATGTACAGAATTTCATTTGAAATATTTATCCATCGGCTGAAATTGCTAACCAAAAAATTTGAGGAAAATTATTCCCTGTTGTCCCCAAGCAGAAATAAAATGGTACACTCTAGGGCCTTTAAGTGCCCTCTATTTGATGTGTTTACGTTGTGCAGCCTGTGTATATCATCTCACTGTGCGTTTTTGTACTGCCAGGCAACCTCTTTTTCAATTCTTTTCTCAAATGTTTTCCACAGATTGCAGTTAGATAAATGCTGTGGTTTCTGTGCAAAATCTAAATCAAGGATTTGACTCATTGTGGTTTAGATCTATGTGGATTTTGAACTCGAGAGGAGCGCATGATTTTCAAAATATACTGTAGTATATTTATGCTGATTTATGCTGCCAATCACCTGTGGTATGAGAGTTCACACACAAGGAACTCTATGATATATTCAACATACAGATTCATTATTTTGTTTTCCTTTGTACTTCAAAAGTTTGAGCCTGGAGAATATCTTTTGTATGTAAATTTGCTAGTTTTTTATTGAAAACAAAATTGCACCATAGACCACGCAAAAACCCAGTAATGACAAGCAGTGGCCTTCTAAGATCAAGGTCTACAGTATAAACAGCCTTGAGCGATGCTCCTGCTAAGATTTATTTGATCAAATGCAAACAATGCAGGAATGTATTTGGCCCATAGCCTCTATCACTATCAACAAGAGTGACCAGTGGTAGGAATTTCATTTCTTGACTTATTGATATAAAGAGAAAGAATTGTGGTACAAGGAGATGAAATGAAAGGTTGACTTACCAGATAGAATGACTTGATTTTCTTCATCAAGGAATCCAGGTTCTGTATGCGTAGATTGATATCACCATTGACCTCCCCATTGACCCTCAGGGATGATGGCCTGGTGTCACTGTAATTGTAAACAAGAAAATATAATAAAATGTATTCAGTTCATGAAATACTTGTAAGCAAAATGTTGTAATATCGTACATGTAAACACGAAATGTTTAAGTACATGTACTGAGTAATCTTGTGCTGTACATGTATAAAGGACAAGATTAGTATACAGCAATCCAACAATATTTTGCAAGGGTCCACAACTTGAGTCCACCACACTAACTTTTTTTAGAAGGGGTAAGGTTTGATATTTTCAGGGTTTGTGTATGTGTGGCCCATTTAAATTTCGAAGTTTGGGGTCCCTGTTCAAATCTGGGGGGGGGGCTTGTATAATACTGTTCAACTCTGAGCTTTGTTTGCAGGGTACACATGTGATGTCCATTTGTCCACCCATCTTTCAATACAGACAATAGGGCATCTCTTAACCAAATCCAAAGGAAATAATTATGGGTGTGTGGTAAATCTGGATGGGTGCATGTTAAGTTGTTATTCTAGGTTTTTCCTAAAAAAATTATTTTTCAGGAACTTTCTAAACAAATGAAAAGTTACATGTACACAATCTGTAAACATCAATTCTTGTTATTATCTCATGAATGTGAAAGTTGAAACCAGATTTTCTTATACATGTACAGTAGTTTACATTTCCATTTATCCGTCATCACACCCTTCACTTTTCATGATGTTAGTTTCACACAACTTGTGTGACAGGGAAAATCCCCTGGAAAGGAACTACATGGTACATGTCAAGAGGCTTTATACACATCTCAGAGCCAATCTGAGCCAGTAAGCAGCACACAGCTTAAAGCCAATGCCCGAATCTGTGTTGAGGATCAGTGATAGTTTATAGGCAAAGCATGTAATTCCTTATCACATCTGCCAGATTAGCGGTGGATAGAGATATCTTTTTTATCATTCAGGAAGAGATTGAAATATCTTGTTTATCAGGAAGGCATGTCTACATCTCTACTCTACTGCCACTGTCATGTTTAAGCCTGTAAAAGCAGGCTCCAAGGATGATGGGCAAAGTGCATCTACCATGTTTACTGTATACATGTACATGTAGTCAGATGAGATGTAGACAGTAATTACTACATTAAAAGTTATTTTAACCCATTGACTATTGAGTTATTTAATTCCCATAGGCTTTAGTACAGGAGCAACCATGTACTCTTAGGCAATAGGTTTAAAAACACTGTACTAGCCCTACTATCCAGTAGACCTACAATGTACACGTACATTTACAAGTTTGGTAAACTATGCATAATTTAACATTGCATTCATGAATCCCGTGTGATTTAAAATAAGAATTTCATCTTATATTTTTTACAAGAAAGAATAGGCCTACTAATGTACATGTAGTCTACCGGTACACTATTCTGTACATGAAGTGCCTACAGTGTACATAATTACAAAATAATCGTGCAAGTTGCTTCATGTATCAAGCCTGCAGGCAATACCACGTATTAGTTAGCGTGCGTTGTACACTATAGTATCTTAAGCCGACTGCAGAGGCAGCAGCAGACAACACATATGTTTGAACTACTGGCTGGCAGACCGGGCCAGCCTAGAAACTAATTAGTTTTGAATGTGAGTAGAATGGTGGCACTGAGAGCGGCCCACACTACTACATACATGTACATCAGACCTATCTCATCACCGAACTAAAACAGCCCAATATTTACACAAGACACTCACGCAAACAGTGAAATGCAGAGATAATGAAATTGCTGGATCGGACTTCGTAATGATATTGATTTTGGCCCGCAAATTAGGTGGCTCGGTTGTCCTTCAGCCTTCATAACAAAATATATATATTTTCTCAAAGTTTCTGTAGTTCATTGCTATGTGTTCTGCATGACTGGAGCACAAATATTAAGTAATGAAGCAGCGCAGCACTTTCTGTCAGTCAAATAAAAACGCAAGCTGCAATTTTTTGAAACATAAACATCTGTTCATTCCATCTGCATATAAATCAAAATAAAGGACATAAAATTGCAATTCTGTTTCACTTGCTTGGCAGTTTCAGCTTTACTTTTAATTACATTTAGCATTGCTTGAAAGTTGAAATATACAAGAACATGTTACACCAAATCATCAGTGCACATAAATACACCACAGTCTAACAACACTATGCACGATGGATACATACATGTAAATGTACAGTATGTACACATTAAAGTGCAATTTATGAGGAGAAAACTTTTAAGTTGCTCCACTGAAAGGCACTGAGCCAGTGTTTTGAATTCCAGACCTATTTCTCAGGTCATAATATCTGATAAGTAATCACCCCTAAGAGAACACTTGGCCTTGGTATTAAAATCAGCTATTCAGTTTGGATGAAAATAGAGAATGCAGGAATGACTTTGCTCTAGGGGATTCACCTCATCAAAGTGAATCACTTGCTCGCAAAATTGATTTTTAAAAGGTACAGTATTTTAGAAAATATTGATTTACAGCTACAGCCACAAACGGCACAAGTGTACAACACATGCATGAACAGACACATTCTTTAATAGATTATGTACATGTACAATGTAGATGTGTAACATATTACACAAATTCAATTCATATCAATTCTTCATGTACATTTCTTTAAGAATAGGTACATTTAACCTACATATCTTTTATGACACATAATTTTAGACTAGGGATTTCTTAAACACTTTTCTGACCCTTGCCATCTTTGCCTTTAAAACCTTGAATAGTTATACAGAAACTGGCATACTAATAGCTGAGTGAGTCACTCAACCAACAGAATGATTTGCATACCATTACAATGCAGCGAGGAAGCCCAAACATCAGACATCAATGTGCTATAATAACAACACGGGTCAGAAGATAAAGAAGGAAAGAGGAGAGGGGAGAGAGAGAGGGAGAGAGAGGGAGAGAGAGAGAGAGAGAGAGAGAGAGAGAGAGAGAGAGATGGTGAGTGCTCAAAAGACATCTGATACCAATGAATGGAGTAGCATCTCTCACTTGGGCTATAGAATATCCCCCTCATGGAATTTTGTATGCATTACTGCCATGCACTCACGACCAAGTTTCTTTGCTTGGGTTGGTAGGGATGGGGATGAGGGATGCAGTTTCCAATGATATGCAGATGTACCCAAGGAGCAAGTTGAACCACAGTAGGATTGAACCAAAAATACATGGTAGAACTGCTACAAATTATTAACGTAGTGAGGAGCAACTTATGACATTTCTTTTGTACTAGAACTACATGTACCAGCAGGAAGACTGTGCACACAAGTATAGAACCACCTACTGACCTACAATGTACATGAGTTGACTTCATCATGTCCATAATATTGCTGTATACATGTACCTACATGAATATTCTATGATTGATTTCCATTACAAATGCCACATCAATAGATTTGCATGATTCATGTACATGTACATTTCATAATAGAGTTACTGTACATTTCCAAGGATGCCAAACTATTGAGGCATTTTCATGTATTTTGTATGTATTTTGTAATTTTATCAGTTGGGTCACTTAATTGGGTGTATTTGCTTTCCCCATTAGAAAGTATACCCTATAAATGGTTCTTACAAAGAAAACATGACAAAGAGAGATTTGTGACAAAATAGGTGCTTGGTTCATATGTGTAATGTGGACCTAAAATGGAGCTCCATACAAAACTGTAGTTTGGGCTGTTTCCAAATCACAAGTCATACATTCTTGACTTATCTATCAATATTTGTGATGGTCATTCTTCTGACTAAGTGGTTAAGATACCATGGCAACAATGTAAATACTACTGGCTCTCTGAGTAATAGTCAAGGACAACAGCGGCTCAAATGCTCAATATTTGTTGATTTCCGAAGGCTACAGAATAAGGGACACACCCACCCAACGCAAAATGCATGATTCACTATCTGATATTTGTCATACATTGAATTGCCCAATGAACCCATTAGCTGTACCCAAGTACGCTATTGTTTACGTGTACCGGTACGTCCATTCAGTAAATTTATCTAATGTTTGTCATAAAGAGCGAGAACAACAAAATATTGTTGTAAAAGCAAATGTTATTTATATAATACTGAAGCCATTCAATTCATTGAAGCTCACTCTGCCCTGCCTGCATATAACACACAAATAGCACTCCCCACCTTGAATTATTTTGAAAGCCTTTTCTTGCGTGAGTGATGTTCAATCACGCATATCCTTTGCTAGCTAGCTGCAGGAATTCCCCTCACAGCTTGAGAAGCCTGTAAGCTTCTTTAACTCCCAGCAGTGGCTCTGACATTTTGAGGGATGAGAAATTCAATAAAGAGAATCAGAGCTCATCATGACTTTAGCACCTCCCTCCCCGTGAGCCTCTTTCTCCATCGCCAACTTCCTTCAACTTCATCTTCTACCACTGCTGGTTTGCATGGGTAATTCAGTGCATAAATGCAGAAGACTACAGGCATCCACATTATATGAGGATTTTATAATTTGTACTTAATACACATGTGTCATGCAGGCCTAGAGGGTTGCACCATGGAAATATTATTACAAATGAATGCAGTAGCGGTAGGCTACATTCATTCAGTGAGCAACTGCACTATTCATAGTCCTTGTAAATTTTTGTTTTTGTGTTGTTCATAATTCAAGAAATATATGAAGCAATAAGATTTTCTCACTTCCTCCAAAGAGGTTCTTAAATGATGCGTGAAGTTTGCAATATACTGGTACTACAGTACATGCATCAAGCCTCTTAAATGGCATTTAATGCAGCATGTAATGCACCCTACATCCTGCGGGTTAAACAATTTCCGGAATGTTATTCTAATTTGTTCTATTTTTACTGAAAACTAATTACCATCCAAATGCCCAGGGTACTCTTAATGAGAAACACAGAGCACTTCATACAATACATAATGTTAAAGTTTCATCAGTACATACTGTACACATGTAGACTGTACATACACTGTACATGCAGCATGTTCAGTAGTTGCTTACATTTTGGCTCTACTAAAATGGGCTGATGTAAAAAGCAGGGAAGCCAGTGCGAGACATCAGATACTGATTAATATCTTCCACCTCACAGGAAACCAAGCCATGTCAGGTTGCATTTAATCAGACTTACTCATAGACACACCTGTTATGTTAAACTAGCACTTACATTTACCTGCAAAAATGGTCGGACATAACAAATGTAGTTGGAATAGTAGAATATCTGTTTATTCCTTTCCCTTCCCACGTACCCATATTACAATATAATAATAATAATAAATAATAATAGCTAGTTCTTATATAGCGCTTTTCAAGACCGAAGGCCCTCTCAAAGCGCTTTAAAGATATATATTATTACCCCGGTCATCGGATTCAGGCCTACCCGCACACAATGCATGCACATTCTCCACTCCCTGGGAAGCATTCCAGCCAGGCGTCATTTTTACAAGCGCACACAAAAACAATAGTTGAAAGGATATGGTTGCATGGTTCTGTTTGGGCCTTGAAATACACATATTCATGGTGCATGAATATTCACTGATTCAAATCAATAAATATTTTGAGTATACATGTGAATGCATGTATGATTATTATATTGAATTATTGACAAACAGTGATTGTGTTATCCACTAGACGATAGAGTGTGAATTTACAGACTGTGTTCACTTAACCCCAGGACTTTGTATTGATCCATAACAGATTGCCTAGTTTTAAATATTGATCATTTATTCCAGTGAGGGTACATTTTCCTACTTTCTTTTTCTGTCAAATCCTATCTTGAGCATTTTATTCAATGTGATCACATGATCATAAACACATTTTGACCTCAATTTCTCTAGACACACCACAGAGGTCATCACAGCCAGTGAACTGCAGAGGGAAAAGCAATTATATAGACAAATGTAATGTATCTATAGCACTGGTAAATATGGATCCACAATCCACATTAACATTTGGTTTCGATACAAAAAAGAGCCCTTTTCAGGGCTCCCCAATCCTCCCCCCATCCCCTCTCGCATGGTGCAACCGCAAGCCTACTGTATACAAAATTTAAAAGTATACTTGAAATATTTGCGACAACAAACATGTATACGTTTAGAATTTTATGAATCGAACCAGTATGTGTCAAATGTCCAAAAGCAAGACAAACTAAATTCCTGATACAGTGAAATCCTACATTTACATGTAAATTTATGTTTTGATTTCCCAGACAATTCTCCAAGACCCTTGTAAATTTCTACCCAAGCCAGTTAGATCTGTATGAGTGTAAACAGGAAATTGGACAGGGAAAACCTGAAGTCTGTCTGTGTGCTAACATGCCAAAAATGCTGTGACACACTAATAATCTAATTATGAATGCAGTAATCGATCAACATGTATGCCATGCTGGAAAGTTTGTACCAGTATATAAAATTATATATTGATCAATATTTCATATTTATGATACTGGACAGTCTGTACAATGTGTACATTGATCAATATTCCATGTATAAGATACAAAGTACATACCGGTACACAATATACACAAATAATACACGTACAATCGCAGCCATATCACTTGATATGTAGATCGATACTTTGTACCTTCATGTACATTGTACTGTATTAATTTACAATGTTTACATGTACTGATAGTTATTATACTCATGTTACATGCATAACATCATTTAAATATGGTTGTAGCAAAAGAAACAACTTTGTAGGAGTTCCATTTCTATTCATGATTCACAACATATTATTTTAACAAAATTAATACAACCAATATAAATTTCAGTTCTTAAATACTGTAGATCTTAATCAACATTTCTAGTCCCACATGAAGACATTGATTGGGAAACCATGCAAGTGTCAAATGTAATGCACATACACTGTAGTGGCAAAACAGTCCTGACAGAGACTGTTCTGCCTCATGTGCTTAGTAAATTAGTTGAGCTACAGTATATTTATCTCACTCACATCTGAGCAAAGGCATCATTAAGTAGAACTCCATCTACCAGCTCCATATAATCCAATTGGTTCCCATCTTTGAAAGTCTGCACCTGTTTAAGTCATGAGACAAAAAAAAACAAGAATAAATACACCGTATACATGTATAAAGAATGTTGAATTGAATCCTTTAAAAAATAGAAATGATAGGTGAAAGCTTCCATACATTGCATACACACATGACACATGTAACTCATGGCATTATCCAAAATAAGCCTTAGTTGACTCCAAAGCTCCTAACTGGTCGGATTTAAACATTTACTTTATTTGGACTCCAGGAATCTCCAAAACAGATAAGAAGAAGAAGGTGATGTAATGACATGCTCATACTTAAAGAGAAGGTTGAGTTCTGGTAAGAGGTGAAAAATAATTTGTGAGCGTTATCATTCTTAAATATTATGCAAGTGTGGAAGAACATCAGAAAAGACATGTTCCCTGAAAAGCATGGCTCTTCAAATGCCTTCATATTCTAAATATGTCATGTAACATCGTAAAACTCGGGGGGGGGGGGTAGGATTTTTACGTCACATGTTCGTGCAGTCCCATATACATCTTTCTGTGTACAGTGTTTGTAACTTTACCAAGACTTGACCAAATTTCTTATCAGTTTGATGATTCCGGAACCTTGCAATACAAACACATTCTATGCTAGATAATCAACCTTTTCTGGTCGATTCCACACCGTTTCTTTCACAATGCAATCGCATGACCAGAACTCAACTTCATCTTTAAAGTTATAACTCATTACTATTATTTGGATTTAATTGTACTATATAGTTAGCACTCTCACTTTCTCTAAAAGTTACTCCCTGAATCAAATCAAATCAAATAAAATACAAATGTACACAAAATATGAAAATTGAATATAGTATTATCGTAAATTGTCTTTTATTGGTTTTAATGATGAATCCCTTCCATACCCAATAGTACGTTACTTGTAGTTTGTATTTTTAGCTTTAAAGAGTTACAATTACAGCGCTTACCCAAACGACAAGTGGGTGTCCCATGAATTCCTCTAAAGATGCAATGGTCGACATCTTTTCACATGTATCCTCATCAAGTATAAGTAATGTAAGGTCTATCTACAGCTCGCAGATAGACCTCTAACTTTCTTTAGCACCTTCTCGCTGTATCACTTTGACACCAGTCTAACAACATGACATGATTCGGTTAACAAACATGTCAAAACTGACAAAAGCAGAATTAATTCAATGTCAAAAGCCTAGCCTTGAATTAGTCTATGGTTAGAAATCACACAAACATGAAGGCCAATATTTGAAATGACATAGAAATCCAAAATAAACTCCTGCAAGAATAAATCAAACAAGTCAGCACGGCTGTAAACGGGCAATCTTGTGGTGTTCAACTTTGATTTGAGATACACTACAGCCACTTCACTTCACTGAGCTGAGCTGAGCAGAAGTCCTCAGTCTTATTACACATGCACAGTATTTTAAGTTGAGCAGCCACGCAGAGCAGGTCAATCGTCGGGGCAGTCTCGGGGAAACTGAGCGTGGTTCACAGCAGCACGCCGTAGATCTCAAGGACTGAAACACTCGCACTCCACAGACTGGGAAGCACGGTAGTGTAAAATCCTCTATAAATCCTGATTATATCTTGTACAGAAGTCGTCACAGCTTCTCCGGCATTTCTCTCATCTGGTGAGACTAGTTACTACGACAGGAATGCCAAGGAAAGTCGGCAAGACAGGAAAATATCCGGCGATGATGAGTCATCTTGGGCGAGAACACACATTCACGAAATATTGGCTCGCGATTAAGTTTCAAAGTTTATCAATGCAATTTTATTCATCTGGGGCCAGTTGACCAATCACAGCTCGTTAATTTGCATAATTCATAACAGGTACTGGGTCGATCAGTGCCAAAGGAGGATCCGGGTGCGTAACAGGTTGTTTTTTCAATCTAATCCTATCCATGAATCAAACAAAATCGAAATCTTGTCCCATATTGTACTAAATATTTGAAACTGACGCTTGGTCAAAGCTTCGGTTTATCAACGAAACTTGGTCTGACACTGAGATCTAAGCATTTTACTGAAAAATAACAATAACAAAAACAGCTAAGGTAAACTTTACAAGCAACTTCACTTCTTCAGTCTGGTGATATAGTTTAAAGATTTACTGACTTCTGCAAATGGAAAATAATTTACCATTTACACAGGAGATCATTTTAAACAAAACGTTCAGGTACACACATGTACCTAAGTTACTAGATGGATGACAATAAATTCATAAATGCTTAGTATTAAATGAATGTTGGATAACTAAAAGCCCAAAAAGGACTACAAGAAAACTAATGGATCTCTCAACATTATACCTATATCTGAGGGAAGACAGAAATCAAGTTTAGAACATTACTAGAGATGCTATCAGATGCATAGACCAGAGAGATGATTTTAATGTGTTAAATGAGATGTATGAATCATGAATTGGGAAAGAATAGAAAGACAAGTAGATTTATTCATCACTAAGAGATTAACAGAAAAGGTAAAATATGTTGGTTGCTGAAAATGTTACCCCCCCCCCAAAAAAAAAAAAAAAAAAAAAAAAAATTAAAAAAAATGGATGGATATATAGGTAAGTACCGGTAGGCAGATTTTACATGAACAGGTTAATTAAGGGACAGATAGGTGTATTACATCACATTGTTTAATCAATTCATTGACATATAATATACTTTTAAAAAATAGAGGTGTATATAGAGAGATCCAATAGTTTAGATAGATAAACATGTAGACATATACATAAATATGTGGAAAGAAAGAAAGATAGATTATATATATTGATAGATAGATAAATAGATTGATAAATAGATAGATAGATGGATAGATAGATAGGAAAACGTATAAATAGAGGTAGATAGATACATAACCTAATAAACTGATGGATATATAGATATATACATGTAGGAAGGTTTATCATATAGACTGATATAATTATTATGGATGAATAGATAGATAGATAAATAGAAAGATAGATATATCAATAGATAGATAGATAGATAGATGAATGAATAAATAAATAAAACAATTCAATTAATAAGTAAATGAACGATAACAGATAAAGACATCGACATAAAAATGAACGAAAGCAATATACCGGTACTCCAAACATGGCATAAACTCACAAGAGAACATGCCTTGGAACTGACTGCCCGTCAGATGGCGCTATACCAACCGCAGCTATAGAGTCAGGGAACCCTGTAAAATCCAGCGCCGTCACACATCGCATGTTTGGCCCTACACTTCTTATGCTACATTTCATTTGAGTAGATGTCAATAAATTTTGTATTTTTTCAGAAATAATTTCTATTTGCTAAAAATGGGCCATTATCATCTACAAAACTTATTCCGTGAAAAACATCTAAACGGAAGGCTTGCATGGTTGCAGGGTGGACAATTCTGTACAAATAGTGATGAACATAAAAACGATGCTGTCCCAAATTAACCGAGAGCATGAAGGGGAGGGAAGGAAAGATCTTTAAACAAAAATGAAAAATACATAATTTAATTAGAAAATTGAAAGAAAAAACGTTCTGAGCAGTTCTTCCCCATCCCACGTTAGTCTGAATCGAATAGGAAATTACTTTTGGTTTTAATTCTGGGATGATACTGTAAGGTTTTAATTTCACTGATCAAAGTGGTTACTTGTTTATTTCACACTGTACATTTAGTTTTCCACTCCGATATGCTTTAGCGCACTCCTGACCTACATTCATTCTCTCCTGTCTGCTAGCTCTTGGCTTCTATTGTTCTGTCCCTATTCATTCATCCTCATGCACATTACCTGCTATAGCACCACACACATACACACTCTTCCTTATCTCTTAGCTATTCAACCCAGCACACATGGCACATGGCACTCTATCTTTTACAAGCTTTTCTATTGGTTACCTATTTATTATCCAATCTTGTGATTGGTTATTATTGTTTGATGGACTGGATGTCAGCCATCTTGGCAGCCATTTTGTGGTTGGAATAAAATCTCATAGTGCAGCTCAAGTCCTCAACCATGTGAGACCACTTTGTTTTGTGTGGGACTTTACAACTGGTGCCAGCAGTGGTTTTTCTGCACTAAACTGTAATTGCAGCCTTCCTTCATATGTAGAAATTCCTGCAGTGTTTTAGTGGTGAGTTGCAAAGTGAAATTCTCCCTCCATCTGTATATGAATGTGAATGTTTGAGAGCATGATATCACCCTTCTTCTGCACTGATTGACCTCCCTTCATTTTTAAGCTGAGGCAGTTAGTGTTTGTGTGTATTCAACCTCCTTCATTAATTACTGAAGTTTCATCTTGACTTTTTGAGCCTTGATTTCTTCCTACATCAGTAGTTTTGTGAATTCCTTCATTCATCCTTCATCAGTAAGTGAGATTTCCTTTACCCTTCTTCGTACTGGAGCTGTATTTTGGTGAATATTCCTGCATTCATCCTTCATCGGTGACTGAGGTTTTTTTTCTTCACCCTTCATACAGTTCTGTATTTTTCAAGCAACTTATCACATCCAGTTTGCATGTATAGTCTGCCTTTGGCTGCCGTACATTACAGCATTCTGCCATTTCAACCTGCATATTCTACATAGTGTTGGCGTAGCAACGTAACCAGTTGCAGAATACACCCTCCTTCCATCATAGCCGCTCGCCACAGATATTTCAACTGTTGAGTTTGCATTTTCTTCATCTGCACTCAGAGTGACCCCCCCCCCCCCCCTCCTTCACATTGACTCATTCAGTAAGTTTTACTGGGTTGATATCTTGTTGATGATCATATCTGTTGAGTCGATTGCTTATAACTCCTACAGTATGGCATCTTATCGCATGGAATTGCCAGAAGTGTTTACGGGAGAGCACGGCAAAGACTTCCGTCAATGGATACGTCGATTTGAAGTTGCTGCACAGGCCTTTTCGGACACTTCTATCAACTTGACCACCCTCCTTCCGGCAAGACTAGCAGGATCAGCCTTCATCGTGTGGGAGAGCTTGTCTGCTTCGGACAAGAAGGATTTCAAGAAGATGAAAGAGAAACTCTCTCAGGTTTTCGGCCGGACACAGTTTATTGACACATTCAAGTCTTGTATTACTGCCCGAACTCGCCAACCAGGTGAGCCTTTAGAGGTGTTTGCATCAGCCATTGCTTCCTTAGTAGAAGAGGCGTTCCCGTCTTATGATGACAATGCAAAAGGTGGTGAGAGATTTCGACGATTTGTTGCCGGGGTAGACAAACCGCTTCAAGTTAAGATTCACGAGCTCGGAGGCTTTGATTTTGACGAGGCGTTGAAGATCGCACTTCGTGTAGAAAGAGCACACCAAGCACACGATTTTGGTATAGTAGCAGCTGTAGATGATCGGGTCCAGGACAAGACGCCTGCAGAATCATCAGTCTTACGACTACTACTGCCAAGACTCAACGAGTTAGAAAAGAAGCTGGATAGGATGTCCTTAAAGTTAGAGACAGTTGAAAGGCCTAGCAGATCTCAGCAACGCGGTGGCAGCCCATCAGGACGCTCCCATGAGGGAAGACACATGGAACGTCGTGGGTCTCCGTCACCAAGCCGTGACTACCGAAGACATAGGTCGCCAGAATATGCAAGACAGAGATCTCCAGAATATGCAAGACACCGATCTCCAGGATATTCAAGACACAGATCTCCGGAATATGCAAGACGCAGATCTCCTGAATATGCAAGACGCATATCTCCAAGCCCTAATAGGAGCTACGCATATCAATCTAGGACTTCACCCTCTAGACGGCCCTATGAATCGTCTAGCAGCCGAAATCAGCAGCATCCTTCCACTGCAGGTTATCAAGTTGACTCCCATAGACAGGCTCCCTATCGTCAAGTTCGTTTTGAAGACCAGCAGCAGGGAAACTTCTGGTAGTTGAGGAAGAGGGCCATTCATCAGCTACACACACCAAGGCCCCAATTCGAATAGCACCTATTTCGCCAAAGAAATCGCCCTACATCCCGATCGTTATCGACAATGTCTATGTATTGGCACTTGTAGATAGTGGATCATTCATCTCTCTGTTGAGTGCCAAGTTTTTGTCATCCATTCCAGCATCGCAAAGGAGCCCGTTGGAAAAGTTGACATCCATGGCATCTACTATCACAGGTGGGCTGGTAGACAACATTGGAACAATCGTACCATCTCTGCACTTAGGGAACAAGGCTACACAACACAAGTTCGTTGTTGCACGCAACATCACTCATTCAGTTGTCCTTGGATGGGACTTTATTGACAGCCAGAATGCCTGCATATCGCCAACATCGTTCAACATGCCTGGAAATGTTATTCCCTTCATCGATCGTCAGCAATACCAAGCCCCGCTGAAATGTAAAGTTTCTCTTGTTGGACAAGCTCGGATTCCCCCAAGCTGCGAAACTCACGTCCAGGGAAGATTGTCGTCGCCACAGTTCGACATCATACCAAGAGACTACGATGGCTACTTTGAACCAACATTGCAAGATCACATTCCTGTTATCGGTGCCAGATCTCTGTTCAAGCCTCAAGATGGTCTTATTCTAGTACGCCTCATTAATCCCTCTGACGAAGCAGTTGATTTACCTGCAGACACCTGCCTTGGTCAATTCTTCTCCATTACTGGGGATACCGAAGAGGAATACAAGATCATGAGCGTAACTACTGACGCTGATCCACAAGTGACAGACAATTCACCAGTTGCTGGTGTTCTCCCTTCTTCAGAACTCACGAGGACAGAGTATGAGAAAGCTGAACATCTTCTTCAGACATACAGTGATATTTTCAGCACGACGTCTCAGGATATTGGTCAGACTGACATTATTCATCACCACATTGACACCACCACAGCTACTCCAATACGACAGAGGGCGTATCGAACTTCACCAGCAATGAGAGTGGAAATTCAGGATCAAGTGGACGAACTTCTGCAAAGAGGCATCATTGAAGAGAGCTTCAGCCCATGGGCGAGCCCAATCGTCATGGTGAAGAAGAAGGACAACACATACCGATTTTGCGTGGATTACAGAAAACTCAATGCAGTAACTGTTCGAGATTCTCACCCTATTCCACGTCAAGATGATTCAATTGACTCCCTTTCTTCATCAGCATATTTTAGCGTCATGGACTTATCAAGTGGATATTGGCAGGTCAAGCTCGATCCCCAAGATACAGAGAAGACTGCTTTTACCACAGGCACAGGGCTTTACCAGTTCACTGTCATGCCATTCGGACTGGTCAACGCTCCCATGACATTTCAGCGTCTCATGGAAGCCGTTCTACATGGCCTCCACTGGTCTACATGCCTTGTATACCTTGATGACTGCATAGTCATGGGCAAAGACTTCGATGATCATTGCAAGAACCTCCAAGAAGTATTGCAACGATTCAGAGACGCTGGACTCAAACTCAAACCCTCAAAGTGTGGCTTTTTCAAGAAAGAAGTTACGTATCTTGGCCACATAATCAACACCGAAGGAGTGAAACCTGACCCAAACAACGTTGAGAAAGTCAAGTCCTGGCCTCAGCCGAGGACACCGACTGATGTCCGATCCTTCCTTGGCCTGGCATCTTTCTACCGACGTTTTGTGCCAAGTTTCTCTAAGATTGCAACTCCCTTGTCGACCCTTACACAAAAAGGTCAACAGTTTGTATGGACAGCAGAGTGTGAAAAGGCTTTTCAACATCTGAAAGAAGCTCTAACCAATCCACCTCTCCTCGCCTATCCAGACTTTGAAAAGGAGTTCATCCTATCTTCGGATGCATCCCTTCATGCAGTTGGTGCTGTCCTCTCACAGACTCAAGATGGTAAAGAACGTGTAATCTCCTACTTCAGCCAAACTCTCAGTGCTACGCAGAAGAAATGGTCTACCTATGATCGAGAGCTCTGGGCAATTGTTACAGCTGTTCGCCATTTTCGTCATTATCTGAGACACCAACACTTCAATAATAATGACGTCTCATTATTGTTTAGCCAACAGAGAGAACCTTAAAATGTTCTATTATAATAATGAGAGGGGTCATGACCTTCCACACGCCATAATAGGCTTATATAGGTCTACCCTCTCTTAGTTTGACGCAACATGTTGAATAGTTATTCAATAATATTGGTTTATCAGTTTATCATTTATCAAACTATATGAGGATGCGATTTTTCAAAGGTGGGAATTCATGTCATAAACATAACATCACATCGTCAATATTTCTCGACGGGTAGGGTTCTTCTTAGCATGTATCTACTTGCTGAACAGCAAATGATATTTTAAGTCCATCGGAGGTGGGGCCGAGAAGTAAAATTGCATGTGACGGACGACAGTCAATGATAAAGAAACATATGTGAATTTCAATTCGAATTTCAAGTAACCATAGGAACCCCTTATTATATCACTGTGGTATAATAAGGGGTTCCTATGGTTACTTGAAATTCGAATTGAACTTGTTTCTTTATCATTGACAATATGGTAAACAACAAAATAGAACAGTACAGCAAACATATTATAAAAAGCAAACGGCGGCGACAACCCGGAAAATAAATCAAGGGTTTGAAACGTCCATTACAAGGAAATGTTACTGTAAAAACTGAGAAGAGAGTTAGGAATTGAAGTCGGATAAGATCATGTAAATTGCATGTTAATAAATACTGTTAGGAGCCCCTCCTTCCCCCTTTCTCAAAGAAAAAGGAAATAAATGTCTGCCTATTTGTTAAATCGCTTATTACTCTTTCTCTCTCTCTCTCTTTCTCTCTCTTTCTCTATAAACTCTCAATCTCTCTCTCTCTCTCTCTCTCTCTCTCTCTCTCTCTCTCTCTCTCTCTCTCTCTCTCTCTCTCTCTCTCCCTCTCTTTGGCATTTTGAAAGAGGTGACCTCCCCCACTGCCCCTCATGCCTTTAGTAGGCCTTTTCATCAAAAGTTTTCAGAGTGGCTCATTGATTTAGCTATTTTATACACCACTTTCTTTTCAATTTCATCGTTCGGTTCTTTTCATTTTTATTCATTCTTCCGTTTAATAAACATGCAAACGTTGGAAGTGTATACAAATAATTGCTACGGTAAATTAATGACCTCATTTAAAATAAAAAGAATAAAGGGACCATCCTTAAAAGCCTATATTGAGCCCGATATTGAGGCTTGACAAGTTGATGGTTCCAAGAGTTAGCAAGTAATAGTAACATGAAATTTCGGCAGAAGAGAAACGGTAAGGTAACACAAAGGTGGTGGGGTATTCATTTCATTAGAAAATTATAGAAGCATTAATGACTGATAAAATCTTAATTGTTCTGATTGGCATTTTATTGTTTGACAAAGTATCCACGTTTTCAGATCAAAATGACACTTGATATTGATTATTGATTTTTGCAAGTTCAATTTGATATAGTTTTGACATATTTCACAGTTTTATTCTAATTTCAACATGACATTGTAATATGCATTGTATAATGTGCATCTATATGAGTTTTTTGTATTTTTTGTTGTGTTTAAAATGATTTTAATGTCGTATGAACCTAATGTACATCAGGCCCGTAAGATGTGAAACATATTTGCTTATTATATTACGTCATTAATTTTATATCATGATTAAATTTGTTTAAAAGAATACATGAATAATTAACAATGTTAAAGGGGAAGTTCACCCTGGGAATTCCACCTTGGTTGGTTAAGTAGAAAATTGAAAGGGACTGGTCAGTGACATTTTGAGATAATTCTGATTAAAAATAAGAAAGTTATGCATTAAAGTTGTGATCAATCAAACACAAACAGGCAACCCTATGACGTATTTTGCGAGCTCCCTTCCCCTTTGCTCTGTACAAAAGATTTAATTAACTTTCATTTTCTTCGTTATTGATGATAGAAAGGATTAACTGGGGTTGTTTAGAACCCGGGTTTAGAAAAATAATTGCAGTGATTTTTTTTTTAAAGTACAGTGGTCAGAGCGAATAGGACCGTATAAAGAATGCAGCACTGGCGGCGTTCCATACTCGTCTTAATTGACATAGCGTCCTTAGAAATTGCCCAGTGACACTCCCTGGCCCGCTGATTATTTTTGGCTTTAAAAAGGGTTTCTTAGACTTCAACAAAGATGGCAGAAGAAGACCGGGACTGGGTTATTGATGGAGTAGTTGGATTTCTCAGCAGTCCAATATGGAGGGTTCCGATTCTCTCGTTTATCGAACAAAAATGCATAGGTAAGTCGCGTCGCGAAGCGCGAATGAGATGTGGACTAACGAAATGATTAGTGTGATTGCGATTGGGGATGGCACAAGCCACAGCCTCGGCCTCGGGCCGCAGGCGCTCACTAAGATAAGAGATGGCGCTGCGTTTGTCAAGTCAAGGTTGGTGTTGATGTTGGTAATAGTTTAATGGCGTTCATTCAGTATTGAATATATACGCCTTATCTTCAGTTTTATAAGAAAATTAGTTAAACATAAGAAAACTGAGAATAAAAATTTGTAATGATAAGGTCTATCATAAATTAGTCAGTAACGCAATTTATTAGGAGTCTCTGGATGCATGGTTTGCAACTTTGTGTTTCTAATTTATTATAAGTTTAATCTGGTCAGCCCTGTTTCGATTGCATGGAAAAGAGACATCAGTCAAGGAGACTGAGTGATGGTGATCCTCGGGAATCGGAAATTGGGATGATGAAAATAAGTGAATTAATTACAGTAAAAATCCAATTACCAATCGTTAAACAGTTTGACTGAGGTGTCATTATTAGTCTTAGATAGGCTATCTTTGTTAAACTAATTAAAAGGAAAATCTTTATCTTATTTTTTTTCTTACCTTAATTTAATTTAAAAAATATAAGCGTATAGATCTAGACCTTATAGACTACAACATAAACAGAAAGCAGAAACATCAGTTGGCTTTGAAACGAAATTTATATCACATATCACCTACATGTACCTATAGCCTTATTGATTGGCACCCATACCCCTGGGTGAAGAGGGATGTAAACAAAACCTAAAAATACTAAATTGCATTCAAAATTGCCTCTTAATTCCTGCATCCGCCCCAATGAAATTTGTCTTTGCATTGCAAATAGTCCATGATACTTTACAAGGATTGGAATTAGTGCAAAAAGGTGCACGCACAGGGAGTTCGCTAAATACAACAAACTCCCTGTGCATGCTCCTTGGTTTACTAAACTTATCCCTTGTCTAATTCTTGCCTGGGAACAGAGCTCTCTTATCTTTATTTAGTGGCCTTTTGTTCTGCAATTTATATTGTCCCAGATTCATATCTTGTATAAATTATGTAGTTATACTGTTATATATATCTCTCTCTCTCCCTTACTCTCCTCTCCTTTCTTTCATTTGCAGTATTCAACCCAGAAGAAGAAAACAAGATAGCCTACACAGAGATCTATGAAGAGTATGGAGGTTTGGTAAGTTCAGAAAGATTCAAAATTGACTACAGACTACACCTAGAACCTTGCAAGAAGACTGGTGATGTGTATATTAATATGCGACATTTCAAGACTCATTCCATAAAAAGATAGATGTCAAAGTACTATCATGCTTTATTGTATTTCTGTATGATTTGAAAGTAGCAGTGAAACAGATTGATAAAATCATGCAGATCATACTCAACAAATTTCTTCCAGATTTTATTTAGTCAGGTCATTAAAAACGAATAAAAACAACAAAAAATGAAGAAGGAATTTTTTATATTTGTTATGAGCATACCTAAAATAAAAAGCATTGCTTTATCTTTTTGCACACATGTTTTCATAAAATGTATATTTTATACATATAAATATATATGTGTGTGTGTGTGTGTATGTGTATTAAAAGTTAAAATTGTTAAACTGACAATGTAAGACTATAAAATGCATAGAAAAATGAAGAAGACTGCGCATCTCCCTTCATGTATCAATTGTTTGCATAGTTTTATATCTATGCATCTGATGTGAAGGCAACCTGTATCTCAATGAGAAGGCCTGACTCCAAAGGATTGCAAATACCCTACATTTTAAATAACAAATATTGAATTATATATTCACCTCAAAATTCAGAATTCCCTCATGCCATTATATTTTAACCTCAGCCTGAGGTCTTGGTGAAATATAACATCACTCAGGGAAATTCTGTATTTGTCAGTACATATAGTATAGTATTAATGACTGCTTTGAGAGAAATAGTTGTTTTATTACGCTCAAGGGAAGGTTAGAATTGTGCTATTACCCGAGGCGTGCCGAGGGCAATAGCCCAATTGTAACCTTCCTGAGAGCGTAATAAAACAACTATTTCTCGAATATTAAAGCAGTCATTAATACTTTTATATGCCGAAAAAAAATAGACTAAAAAATAAAAAATAAAAAATAAAAAAACTTTTGTCGAAGATGAGATTCGAACTCTTGCGTACAAAAGGTGATGTAACTAAAGTCCGCGCCTTAACCCGCTCGGCTATCGCGCTCTGTTAAATAGTTTTTTCTTATATATACATTAAAATGGATTGAAAATGGTTTCGAGTGGAGGATGCTTCGTGGCTGCTCCATATAAACAGGCCCTTCTTTTACTTTTGCAATGCATATTGGCACGAATTTAGATCAAGATCTATCGGCAGATGTTGTTTTTTTGTTTTTGGAAGTTTATTTTCGTCTTCATGTCAACAATGCAAGATAAAATTGTCGGTAAGATCGATCGAGATTCAATTGTATTGAAATTGCCGACCAATTTTTCGCACACGTACGCGGTATCCTCGATCGCTCAGACCATTTTTTAACATGTAAACCTATGGGGTAACCATGGAGACTGAACTATTTTCCCAATAACCATGGTTATTGGGAATTTTACAGAAATAGTTGAAGTTTATGAATGCAATTCGACCAATCAGATGGCTGGATTTCTTAAGTGAGGTATATAATTTGTTATATTGAATGCTAGACCATGCAATATTTGATTAATATTCTAGGAATACTGTCAATAATTAATCAAAGGATTAATGTTTAACTCTTAAACTAAAATATCACAGTGGTGAAACATCAACTGCCTTGGGTAATTAAAGTGGTCAGCTTTATAATGGTTCCTCATTTTACGATCACCAAGGTCCATAAACTGATCTAGCTACTGTACATAATCCACAGACAGGAAAATCTATCTGTTAATAGAAATAATATTAACTCTTGCTACTTGCATGTTAATTTGCTTGAACTATGTGAAGCGCTGTGAAAAGGTATAATATGCATACATGTAAGAGCACTATATAAATGAGTTTGTTATTATTGCAATTTATTATTAATACTATTCCAGGGTATCCTCCTAATCTTTTAGTTTCTTTCTTCATGAAAGAAGTAGACCCCATGGTCTTACAGTACCTCTGCAAAACAATGCATTCTGATTCTTGACTGATGAATATATCAATAAATTGGGATTCATGTTGACATATATATGCAGCATGGTCAATAAAATTTAGGTGCAGTCTCTCTCTTTACTACTCATGTAGGTTTCTACCTTAATCTGTCTATTTGACACACTTTCTACCCCCCCCCCTCTCTCTCTCTCTGTGGGTCTCTATTTTAAACCTGTTGCATAAACATTATCATTGATGGTAACTTTGCAATCGATATCAACTACCACGGCAATATCACTCAACAGCCAATCAAATCAAGGTTTCCATGGAAATTACCATCAATGGCAAAGTTACCATCAATGTAAAGTTTTAGGCAACAGACATGGTCCCGTAAATTGTAAATTCAATTGTAGATGTAAAAACAAAAGTCAAAACATGGATGTGAGAGGAAGATGAATCCTGCTTGCCGCTTCCTAATTTAAAGGGCAATCCCACTTTTGTTGTAACTTAATATGTGTGAAAGCAGAAAAATTCAGAGAAACAGGATGGTGAAAGTTGAAAAATTCATAACTTTCTCTTTTTTTTCTTCCATTTAAACTTCACCAGTCTGTTTCTCTGATTCTTTTCTGCTCTCTTTTAGAGGAGTTGTCTACTAAAGTTGGATTTCCTTTCAGACATACATTACATGTATATTATGCATTTTTACTTCATTCCAGGTTGAAATGCTACTGGAGAGTTTTCTGGAAGATCTCAACATGAATGCTTCTACTTTTGTTGAAGTTTGTAATGCTTTCAAGACCAAGCAGTCTCAATCCACTACGGTATGCCATAATTCTTATTTTATTCTGAAAACAAATTAAAATAAAATGGTCTTATTTGGTATATGTATAACTCTTAATCTTAATACACATGTAAACCACAAGAAGTGATAATGACAGTAATGCGTACATTGTTAGCTATTTATATCTAAGCACGTTAAAAGCTGTTGCAACCCAAAGAATTTTAAGGACATTTATAGAGATTGGGAATGAATAGCTAAGGTTTTCCTCCTAAAATTTAAATGGATTATGAAGTTTGTTTCCATGAAAGACATTTGATCAAAAATTTATTTAATTGAAATTTAAAAAATAAAGAAAAATTTAAATAATCAATTGATCTTGATCTATTGGACCTATGAAAGTTTATTCCATAAATGTCTTTGCACAAGAAAGTTGAAAATCATAATAATAATAATAATAGCCATTTATATAACGTTGTCTATCTAGACAATTCTATTCCGAGATGCACAAGAAAAATAGAAAGACTGAGAGACTTTGGATGAGTGTCATAGTGCCAAGTACAGGTATTGTTAAACAAGATAAGATTTCAGCTTGGATTTAAAGGTAACTATGGAAGTTATGATTCTCCAATTAAATGGTAAATTATTCCAAAGAGAAGGTGCTGAGCTGAAAAAGCCCTTTCACCACAGGCCACTCGTTTCTTGGGGATCTTAAGAAGATGCAGGTGTGATGATCTTAGACTACGAGCTGGTGTATAAGGCATAACAAGGTTTTGTAAATCGTTTGGTGCTAATCAACTTACAGCCTTCCATGTGAGGAGAAGCTTTTTTTTAAAAACTCTATCACATTTTTTTTAACCCTGTGTAGACTGTGCTGGAGCAGGTGTTCGCTGCCCAGGACTTCAGTGTCTTCAAGGCCATGATGACACAGAAGAACATAGAGCTGGAGCTTCAGGCCTTGTCCATGCTCCAGCAACGCAGCGGTCAGATCCCAAATATCATGAAGCCGGGCGAGAACACACCTGTAGAACATTCACAAGCACAGGCGGACAGCGAGGAGGAAAGGATTCTCAAAGAAGTCATGCAGTAAGTACCATCATTTCAGGGCGGCATTGTATGCTTTATCATGTCATAAAGATCAGTACAATGGAATTTAGATTTTGGAATGAAAATCTAAAACTTAATATGGAATATCTGTTATACATTGATTTAATTTTTAAAATATTTTAATTTATAATGATGTCAATGATAGTAATGATAATAATGATGATGCTGCTGATGATAATAAAGATCAATTGTGATGTTTTTGGTTGTAACATAATGATATTCAGGACAAGAATATAGTGATAAATTATTGTTGATGATTATGGATTATACAGTCAATCCTGTCTACAGCGACTGCCCAAGGGAAACACAAAAAATGTTCTTTGTAGACAGGTTCCTTTAGTATATGTTTCAATGAGAAACCATTTTCAAGGGAAACAAGAAATGTGCTTGTTGTAGACAGGTGGTCTTTGTAGACAGGTGGTCACTAAAGCAGATTTGACTGTACCATGTTACAAATTGCCATCAGAAGATCAGCATTAAAATAATACTAACACAACTACCCGTTTTTATAATTTTTAGAAAATCTCAGGAGGAGTATGATGAAATGGTGAAGATGAAGAAGAAATCTAGTACTGTCAACAAAGCCATGGATAAATCTCTTGCATCGGGGAAAGAGGTCGAGCAGCTTAAAATCCACAAACAAAAGGAAGAGGAAGTCATGCAAAAGGTAAGGTTAATGAAAGAAAACCCTGTTCTAATAAACTGGGTAATTATACCCAAGACATCTGGGGGGTGTTTCACACAGATCCTAAGTCGAACTTAAATAAGTTGGAATTAACATTAGGGAGAGCCATTTGTAGCCTTAAAATAAAATAAATTCAAAAGCAAAAATTCAAGTATTTTAGACTTTTCATAAATTCCACATCAAAAACATGAAATCTCCTTGATAATAGAAGATATGATTGATTTGAATCAACATTTTATGCCTTTAAAATAACTTGCACAAAATATTTTCAGAGATGCTAACGGCTTTCCATAAGTGTTAAGTTCTGTGTGAAACACCTCCCTGATTAGCTAAGACTTCAGGCTCACACCTCAGTCACACCGCCGAACAAACACCACACTGAATCCAAACTGACCAATTTTTGGCCAATCGTGGTAATGTAATTGTTTTTTCAGTCTAGTGTCGGTCTCGTTGGTGTGTCTGAAGTTTATTATTTGTGTGGGACTGATAAATGTCAATAGAAAAGATATATATGTAGGTTGTTTGTTTGTGTATGTGTGTGTGTGTGTGTGTTGGTGTAACATGAAGATGCAATGATACACATGAAATGTAATATGTACATTACAATCCTTTTGATTTATTAAGTATTACAATTTTGTAAAAATATCCCTATTCTTATCTGCTTCCACATAATACTAAGTGCTACTAATTTTAAGAGAAGGACTTCCAATCGTTAATAAAATTCTTTGAATTGGTAAAGTACTTAGTGTAATACAATATAGATGTATATCTTTCTTTTATTTCTACAGACTTTGAAGTTGGCTATCTCTGAGGGCCCTACACCAGCACCTGCACCCAGTACAAAATCATCAAAACCTCTGGTATGTGAATTTGAAATGTAATTAAAAATAACATAAATTTGCAATTTCTTGGTGTACAGAGCATGAATTATTTCTTGCATTTTTGTGTATTTTATCAAACTCTGAGCAGAACACTCTAGTTTCTTATATACATATACATTGTATATTAACGAATTGTCCATTTACACAACTTATCCACATCCCTTAGTCTGCTAGACTACCCAAGTCACCGGCACCATCGACCTCCAGCTCTGCAAGCTCTGCAAGTAGCAAGTCAGCCAAGCCAGTGAGCGGTGAGGAGGCAGCAGCAAGCTGGCTACTCAGTGCTAAAGCAGAAGCAGCAGAATCAAGCAGGGCAGACTCCAGAGTTAGTGTAAGTAGTCAGGGTGTGTGTGTGTACGGAGAAATCATAGTTTACACATGATTTTGTGCACGACTATGGCAAAAATAGAATTAAAAAAAAATGTATGTTCAAATACCAGTAAATAAACAGTGGGGATGGAGGAAAGGAGCTGCATGTGCTCTAAATGATATAGAGCAAACTATATTTTGGTGGTTTTTCCCCTTAAAACGGGATTGCACTACTTGTAGCTACTTGCAACATCTATATAGTAAACAATTAATGCCTAAGGGGTACCTGTTAGTCCCCCATGATCCCCTTTTTCTTATGTTAATTGAGAGCTGATTTGATGAGATAACCACCTGTCATTGACCATGCAGGGAGGTCTAATCCCTTCTGGACAAACTAGTGCAGACAGGCTTTAAAACAGAATTTTGTGAATGAGATGAATTGGCATCAGCTGTTATTCAATCTTGATTGCAGAATCTCTCAACGGCGGATCCCAGTGATTTAGAGAAGAGAGCCCAGTACTTGAAGCAGCAGCGTGATATGTTGATAGCCAAGAAGAAGAGTGCCAGAGAAAAGAGCCTGGATGTTTATGAGCAGAGTCAGTCGGCCCAAGCCAGGCCCAAGTCATCCCGTGCAGCCAGGCAGGCAACGCAAGGTATATATATGCACAGAACCTCTGATGCTTGTGTCTCATTTTAACCTCTTGACTACCGAATTCTCTCATTCCTATAACAATCATACAGGGACCGCCCTGCTTCAATAGGCAATGGGTTATCATCGCAGGTGTCGTGGTAGAGTGGTTCATTTATTTGACTCTCAATTCATTCATTCATTCATTCATTTCGGTTTATTGAATCAAAATTCCTTGTTAAAACAGTCGGGAGACTGATACAAACAAAGATTACAAATTTGAAATTTTCAAAGATATAAAGAAAAATTACAAATACATCAGTTTTGTTTTGTTTTTCGCAGAATGTCTCAAGAATGAAGTCATCGACAAGAATTAAAAAATAAAGCAAAACCATACATTCATGGGTTGAGGGTTCGAATCTCAGCCCAGCACATACATCCTTTGGCGAGACATTAAACCACATTTGCCAACCAGATGTAAATGTGCAATTGCTTGGGCACTAATAATTGTGAGGGCCCTCGGGAAGAACATCATTGATGTTGATAAGCCTTCCCTAGGTAAACAAAATTATTATTACTATATTCAGGGAAAAAAACATTAAAACAATTTCGGGGGCTACTTTTCAAGTTTGCTTGCATGAAAATTACACTCTTTAATTTGTTTTGCATTGAACTCTATGCAAAATTTGGGGGGCTCTTTTTGGCATTTCGGGGGCAAATTCGCCCCGAGCCCCTGTGTATTTTTTCCCCTGACTATATTGACCTTCACATCTCCATCCAAATGTTTTCCTCATTGGAATATCTATATTTTAACACATTGACCCATTTTTCTCTTTCTTAGGTGACGTCAAAATGGATGTGAAGGTTGACGAAAAGAAGTTAGCCATGAGGAAAGCTCTCGCAGAATGTCTTAAGAATGAAGTCATCGACAAGAATTAAAAAACAAAACAAAACAAATAAATGATAACGCGTTATAGTTTTGTCATAATTATTTCACTTTTTTCAAGAAGTGAGAGCAAATTAGGGCATATCCATCTACATTTGTGCTAAATGTAACGCAGCAAGTTAGGTAAATTGAGTGGCAGCTTTATATCTTTATTAATCTGTTTTGATTGGTTGTATGCAAGTGGATTATTAGATAAATAAAAAATTGTTGATCATTGTTTGTTAATGCCTTCATCTTTCACGGTTCATAGAATAATAGATTGCATGAGATACAGAATCATTTCTATCTATTATTTCGTGATTTAGAAGAAAAAAAAAATTGTGAATCTGGTGTGAGATAATAAAGATCCCAAGCATTAAATTCAAACTATGCAGAGACTACGATATCTGAAGAAAGCAACTGAAGCATTGAAGGCATTTTCATCGACGAACAAATGTTCATCACTCTGTTTAACAGATGAGTGTAGGATTAAAAGAGGGCATTTTTTCACTCTGTAGTGGTGGGCCTTAGTACATGAAGGGCAAAGTCATACAGCATCTTCCAAAAGAACTTGATGCATGAAACCAAAGAATGTGGTTTTGTCTTTGTGCGAATGACGTTGGTTTCTTAACACAATAAATTCATTGCATCAATGCACTGCAGAAAAGCGTTGTTGTAAAATTACTTACCGGTATATGAAATACATATCTCTCGATCTCACAATCGAGTAGAGTACCAGTGCTGCAGGTCTTTTAAAGCAATCGATAATTGATTTATGTCAGTACAGTTATTTCCCGTCATTACAGTTTCTGTACTGATACAAATACACTTTGTTGGTGATAATATATTGGTAACGTAGTGACAGTACCATTCATGCCTTTTGGTTTCAATTAATGAATTCTCTACACCAGAAAATGATTAGTTTGTGTTGATCAAGTGCAATAGGGAATTTATGAAGTAATTTAATGTCATATTTGTCTTTCTTCTAGATTATACAGTACATGGTGGTGGTGATAATCTAAAAGGTATATTCCATCATATTTAGGATAGATTAGAATTTAGGATGGATTAGGAGTCAATTAATTCTTCATAAATCCATCTTAAATGACTCAAGTCATTATTTATCATATGTTTAAGAAGAGTTGGAAGTGCAAAGCTTAGGTTGGAAGAGAAATATTACACATAGGTTTTTTTTTGTCATGCGATCTCCTAAATACATGGGGTATGTATTTCATCACCCCTCCCCCCCCCCCCTCAAAAGAGAGAGAGAGAGAGAGAGAGAGGGAGAGGGAGGGGAAACAATTGAATTGAAATCAGTGGTTTTATCTACTTTTCTAGGTCAGTAGTGTAACAATTTCTTGCATTCTGCATTAATTAGTTGATCAAAGATATATTTGCTCGTAAGAAAATGCACTTAGTTACTTTTAGGCTTCACAGATTTTTTTTTTCTCTTGCTAGAAATTGCAGATTTTTATTTTCTCTTAACATTCCGAAGAAACTTGATTGATGTAGGTGTGAGTGTAATAGTATGATGTCAATATTATTGTTTAAAACAAATGATTAAGACAGTATTGTAGCTAATATTTTCCTTTAAGAACATGCATTCTTTGCTTATTTGAAGAAAAAAAAATATCCAAAGAATATACGAAATACCTTGTATCCAGTTACAATATTTCAAAGCGTTGAATTTTTAGACTTGTTTGCTTGGTTACTTGTAAGCAAAATAAATTGCTCAGTCCCTTTAATAGCTCTCATGTTCTAAATAGACCTCAATTAACATGGCTCTATATAAAACAAAGATATGTGTAGCCCATATCCTAGCTTTACACACTTGCTTGGAGTAACAATACAGTGCAATTCCTGACTAAAGCTTTGTATGGCAAACTGTAAAATACATTTATGTAATTTGTATATTTGGGATGAGGTTTGTGTGTGAAAAAAACATAGAATACATATGTTGATCATGTAGTGAAAAAAATTGTAATATATTTCCATTTTTCTAGTGTTATTGATTCTACTTGTATTTCAGGATGTACGTACAATTTTACATTATCTGCAACATGTATTCAAGATTATAAGCCTTGTTATAGTCCTTCAAAACTTTTCATGTGACATATCAATCATCGTATGATATATTGTAACATATTCATTCAGCATAATTATGTGTGAACATGTACAGCAATTATGTCATATCATCTGTGTAGAGCCAGAAAGGCAGTAACTATTTGTAATTATATGAGTTAACCCCCTTCTGGCTGTAAAATCTCTATCCTTATGAAGTTAACAAAGATACATCTTGAACTAGGGTATTCAGGAAGTGAGTTTATTTATTCAACATCTTGACGTTCCGTTTTGAGCACTTACATTTCGTGCATGTGTGTGTGTACTCCCTGCCGTAGCTGGCAGTATATACCTGCGGGATATTACACTGGCTCTAAAAGTTCAGGTGTTATATACTACCGGTATTCATTTCCACAGTTTAATCACCATTCATTTCAATTTCATTTGAAAACCAGCATACTGGTACTGAGCGAATGCAGGTGTGTCCTTTTAAATGATATTAATGAGTACCAGCATATTCCTTTGGAAATGTCAACAGTCTTAAGTGATTTATATATTTGGCGCTGTATTCCACAGATGTTTTGTATCAAATGATATGAAACCTTATACATTGTTTATTCAATCCATGGAATCTCAAGTATCATTCCCTTGTGAAATACATGCATACACTTTAATATCTGACTATATAACCGAGTAATATAATAGTACATTGCTGGGTGCCAGGTAAAAATATCAGAGGAAAAAATGGCAGAGGTCAAAATGGCAGAGGTCAAAATGTCAGAGGTAAAAATGTCAGAGGTAAAATGTCAGAGGTAAAAATGTCAGAGGTAAAAATGTTAGAGGTAAAAATGTCAGAGGAAAAAATGTCAGAGGAAAAAATGTCAGAGGTAATGAAGGTAGAAATGATGATTGTATTGATAGCAAAATTAGAGGGTTAAAAAGCACCTTTAGTTTTGAAGTGGTAACCCGATTTATCTAGGACTAACTACATTGGACTTCAGGGATTGTATTCCTTGCAACTGATTTGATATATAACATGCACTTTAGTATTTATAATATTTTCAAAAATATATGAGCTTCTCACATATGTTTAATAGATTAGATAAATAACTTTTTAGGAGTGGAAAAGAGAGAAACACATATTTGTGTTTGGTGCCGGACAAGATATTGGTATTTGGAAAGCATGCACATTTATAAAGAGCATTTATTCATGGTGCCTAGATGTTTTCAGTTTGCATATCGACAGTTCTTTTAATTTGAAACTGGTAACAGAAATACTTTGTCTTAATACCTTGAGCTGTAAAGTACTTTTAAAACAGTACAACTCCCTGGGTATAAACATTATGTGCACCCTCTCCACCCTTCTGCATTGTATTCATGCATTGTTGTCATGAAGGGCCAGTATAGTTACCCATCTAATATGAAATTCATTGTACTAGTAACCTGTAATGATATAGAAATTATTATTATTATTTTTTTTTTTACTGGGGGCCATATAATCATCACTAAGATCTAGATTTATGAATGACCGTGTGAGGATGTGCTCAATAAATAGATCTATGTAGAATAATAAATACAAAAACTTGAAGAAATTGTACTTTTCTTAAATACCTGTGTCTGAGTTATCGAAGCTGTTTGAGAGTGTATACGAGTCTGCCCACCTGAGCAGTCTGCAAGTGACTTTTCTCAACAATGCAGAGGATAATCCCGTTATCTTTTTTCTTTCTTTTCAGATATACATCTCCTTACGTTTACCCTAGCATACTACACACTAGTTTGCAAGCACAAACCCTTGTCATTCATGACACAGCCAAAATCCAATAGATCTAGGCTCTGCTCAAGGCTTTAGGAATCGTAATAAAGTGTCAAATTAGAATCAAATTAGAGTTTGTGCTCGCAGACTAACCACACACACTACCTTCTTCACACACTCATGCAAATTATCAATTAGGAGGGATTTTAAGAAACAAAGGGCTCACAAAAGCGAATCGTGCGTTTTCTGTTGTTCTGCTCCAAAGAATTTATTTACATTTCACAAAAAAGGGTGACCTTCAATCCATTTCTAGCAATCAGGCACCCTATCATATAGTTCATATCATTGTACTTCATAGTTTCTTTTTCTCCGCTCTCTCATTATTAAAAAAAGTGTTCTACAAATATACGACCCAGTACTGCCAACTGCCATTTAGATTCACATGCTGTGGTCTTGCTCATATGGAGCAAGGAGACAAGAGAAGTGAATTTGAATTAGGCAAATTATAGGGACAGGTAGATGGTAGAAAGGGATTGGTGGGGAGGAGGAGAGGGGGGGGGGGGG
Source organism: Strongylocentrotus purpuratus (assembly GCF_000002235.5). Lineage (NCBI taxonomy): Eukaryota > Metazoa > Echinodermata > Echinoidea > Camarodonta > Strongylocentrotidae > Strongylocentrotus > Strongylocentrotus purpuratus. The sequence continues at coordinate 17,309,491 of NW_022145611.1, forward strand.
GGGGGGGGGGGAGGAGAGAGGTGAGATGGTAGACCTTCAATATGAGGCAATGAAAGGCAAATATAAATCATGTTCAAGTTACAGAAAAAGAAAGGGGAGAGGGAGAAGGAGGGAAATGAGCTCAAATAACCAAGATAATGTTGATGATTATCTTTAGCTGGTGAAAGTAAATGGCAGAGGGTGTGCTATAAATGACAAATACACAGGACACTCTCAAATTTGAAGACAACATCAGAAGATAAACCCATTAGGATAACTCATTTCTACTCAACAGTCTAAGCATCTTGCATGTTAGTGTTATGTCAAGGCAATGTCATTGCATGCCTCTTCATTAAATACTGAATGATTTTGCTCAACATAATAAATACATTTCAATCTGGATCATGCGATATAGAGAAATTAACAGACAAAACAGAGACTCCAGATCTGAACTGACAATGTAGTATGCAGGGCTTGACACTAACCAGTGTCATAGAACATGTGGTACTCTAAAATTAGAGACCGAGACACCCCAACGTATGAACGATTGTTCAATTACGCTATCCAGCAGGACCATAATTAGTGTGAAGCCCTGCAGTAGATTCTGTGTTTCTCTTCCAAGCCCCCACAAAATCATAATTTGACACTTAATGGACAAAGGTTTCATAAATTGCATCTTAAAATTTGTGTTGGATCTGAATCTTAACATTCAACAGTGAAAACAAACCAGTAAGGGGAGAAATGCCCAATTAAATCATTCAACAGCACAGTGAAAACAAGTTTGTATCTACTCTTGTAACAGGTATCTTTGAGAAAGTTTGGCAAATGCTTTGCAAGCACAGTTGTATTTACTCCAACTGAAATTCATATTAAGACAAAATACAAAATAAAATTAACCTGATCAGGAGGATGTGACATGCTCGTCATTACATGTACTTGCATAAGTAAACCATATGTAGAAGTCAAAGATACAGTTTGAACAAACTCCAAATATATCATTCGCAATATTATACTACATATACTTCTCTCTGTCTATTGAAATCTACAAATATTTGGAGTAAATTTCAAATAAAATGTGAAATGACAAGAATTAAATTTTCATATGAACAAAATAAATTACAAATTAAAAAATTACAAGTAAAATCCGATAAAACCATCTAAAAATGGTAAAAGAGGGAAGATGCTAGTCGACATTGAAACATGTATCAGGTCAGGCACCATTAAATATGAGATAATGTCACAATTTATTTTATCATTTTGGAAATAAAAGTTTACTATTCTGCCACAAATGATGACTAGCTGTACAAAGATATACATGTATTGGTGCACTCTGATATTTTACACACAGCATAATAACAAAACATTGTGGCAACGCATCTTTGCTTTGTACAGACATAAACAGAAGTAAAGGATATATCAAAACAACATAGAAGAGAAGGAAATGATTCAGTGTCATTATCCACAAAAATATACCTCTCTCTCAACCAGAATTGAATAAGTACCAGCATTAGTCACTTAAGACACATAATAAAATCTATCATCAAAGACAACATAAGCAAAATGCAATTCCTTCTTTTTTTAAATAAATTTTAAACCATATTTGTCAACATAGAACAAAAGAGCATGGAGAAAAAGAGAAGGGAGAATGTGTGGGGGCGGGACAGGATGGGTATTGAAACAAACAGCAAATTTTTGTGCACATATTTGGAATGCCTTTCTTTACTCAGATGTAACTGAAAGAGACTCTAACTACATGATTGGTTACCTTACGGAGAAACACATTTAAATGCGTGTTGCATGAGGTCTACTTGCAACGGGAAACTGAAAATGGTCGAAATAATCAGCTGGTTAGATCTAGTCAACCTATTTTGATGCAGCTGAATGATTGATATTTAGCACCATCGGAAAAGATATTACTGGTGAAGATGAGGATATGTTGTCACATTCTCGGTACCTTTGACAAGATCATGCTATCACATGCCTAATTCAACAAAGATATTAAGAACTTAGAACGATGTAAAATTTAACCTTTTACAAAAATGAGGTAAGATCTCTATGAATTAACTTAAGTTTCATACAATTTAAGAAATATGGGGGAAATGTGAAAGTTCCTTGTCTGACAGTTGACACACCTAATACATGAAGAAGACATAGGAGGAGCAATACTACATACCTTCCACTTGCTCTAGCATATACTTTGTACGAAGCAAGAAGAGATTTGTGGAAATATTCCATTCTTTAAACGATGAAGGCTTCCACAAATCTATCTTCCATTACACATACAATATTTGTCATTGGAAGGGATTCAGAGGAATTGAAATGGAAACCATCGCTCCTGCTGTCTTTTCTCTCATGAAAATATTATAACTTGAAAAGGTTGACAATCACATACAAAGTCTCACAAAAAAAGAATACAATTTTGTATGGATTGGCATGACAGACTGAGAGAACCTCCATAACTTCACATCCCTCTCTCTCACACACTCTCTCTCTCATCTCTGACACAGTGCGCACTTGGAAATTGTCAAGCACATTCGACCACGTACACGACGACAACTATATATATGCAAAATACACTCATCAACTTGGAAAGTGGTATGAAAAATATCTGACTTCTACAATTGTACACTGCTTTACATATGGGTTAGTGATGGGGCCTTGAGTTACGTACGTACTCCCATCATATTCCTGAGAGATGGTGGTGCAGCATAGAATCCATGGGACAATTTTAACCGATAATACCACTCAGGCAATCGCATCTACCCTCGTCTACCCTGGTCTACCCAGGAGCAGTGCGTTTCCTATCTCACTGGCATTATAAGTCATGGGTCTTTATATGAAAGAAATCCTAAAGCATCCTATCTTTCTCATCTCCTCCTTCGCCGGCTCATGGTATAGCATTATCCAAAAAAAGATAACGATACATCCCACTCTTGCCCTTGTCCAAATCTGTGAATATCATAATTGTAAGTAGCGTGTATGAATGAAGGTCATACTGGATTCTACAGTTTTAAAAAAAGAAAAAGATTGGCCTTTTAAAAAAATACCCAAAACGTTAAAATACACAAGTGCATGTTTTAAAGCCCAAACGAATGCTTGGTAAGGACCCATGACCAAGACCTCTGATTTAAGATTGCAAGACTTCCCAAGCTTGGGACAAGCAGAAGAAAGCAATTTAATCTGTCTCGGATGATGATGGACAATGGAACTGTATGGGGGTATCCATCCAGCAGTTCCTTCTGATCTAGGCAGGGCGCACTCGCATCATCATCATCATCATCATCATCATTTCCATCAAGCTTGTAGCCTCTCGAGGAAGCCCTAAGCTTGATTCTTGTTGCTGGAGTGTGCATGTCTTTCCAAGGTCCCTTGAGGCAGACGTGAACCCTGCATGAGGTAAGACTTGTTGCTGCAAGTGATGGTGAGCTTGGCAGGCAGCATCCAGGGTTGGTCTGCATGAGTCTCAAGAGGACCGGCATCTCAGTCAAGGCATACGTGAGTAAGGTGGAGGACGGGTTTATCTGACTGCAAGCTTCCTAGATCAAACGTACTCTCTTCAATGGAGGATGATCATCTGTGTCTTCGTCTTCATCGGAATCTTCATCAGGATAGTCCACTAATCCAACCAGGCCTCCCTGCTGGGGTCAAACAAAGAGAAACAAGCTTACAACATCTGTTCCACTAAACATCTCTTTCTATCAGTATAATTTTACAAACCAAACTACCCATCATTAAATAAACCTCATCCCCGACCAAAAAAGGATATTTTTTTCTTTTTTCCAAACAATTATTTTTCAATTGGCAATAATCAATTAATCAATAATAACATCACAATTCAGATGATGACCATCAGGAAAGTAACATGACATGCTATAGTTTCCATTCCATTGGACAAACAGCACCAGACACGAATCACGTGATTGCTGTACCTTTGCCACACTATTTGCCTTCATTTCAGACACAGATGCTGGTGAAACCTTCTTTGCCTCTGCGCTGCCACCTATGTTATTAGCTAGCTCCGTGTCGGCACCACCAAGCTTCTTGATTGCTGGCGACGTCGTCGATGTATTGGATGACACAGGGATAGGACTGGAGGGTCTGGCCGATGGTGCTGCTCTCTTGTTGGGATTGTTACCCGTTGATGGCCGGAGAGGCGTGTCTGGTCTTCCGTTGCTGGCATTCAGAGGTTCGGTCCTGTTCAATAGCTGGTTTTCTGTGACAGGGAGATATATGCACAATACTGTTTGATCCTTGCTCGAAACAATGTCACTTATACGCTCTAAAACAAAATATTTCAAAGCTTTTCCAATTTTCATTAATGCTAGTTTATAACAACTCTCAAAGAATGATCCTGATGCATTGGTAGAAGATGTGCAGGGACAGACACCTAGAGTATTGGTAAGTCACAGAGTTTTGGTAAAATTCCTTCCGATGTCTATCGAAAAATTGAGTGTGATCACAAACTGTGGTATTTGTCAGCAAAATGTCTGGCATGATTAGATCCAAAGTAAAAGAAGAAGTGTAGCATGGATGTACATAAAATCTATCAACAGAATGTTGGACCTCTTCCTGAGTAAGAACTCAGTTTTGAGGGAAGAGGTTCATCAAAAACGAGTCAGTAGAGATGACTATCTCCTTACCTTTCTTGTTGCCAATTATCCTTCCTGTGTCTTCTACCTCATCTATGACATCTCCACAGATCTTGGCTGATCGGAATGCGCTGTCTACCACCGGGACCACTGCTTCCGAGTCCTCTCCGTCTTCATCCTGATCGAACCAGAGCTCTTCCTCCTCATCCAGGTCACGCGCATCCCGTCGAAATCTAGTGTTCTGCAGGATACTCGCATGCCTCAAACTGAGGAAAGAGAAATCATAGAATACCATGTATCAGGGACCGTTGCAAGGTGTGATCAAACCAAACTTTATAACTAAACTAGAAGAGTGGACCATAATTGGCTAATGCTTGTACATTTGCATTTCAGCACAGCCAGCCCTTAAAGCCGCACTGCACTACTTACAGCTACTTGCGCCCTTTATATAGCAAACAATGCCTAATCGGTGACCATTGGTCCCCCATGGTCCCCCTTTTCTTATGTTTAGAGCTGATTTGATGAAAAAACCACCTGTCAGTGACCATACAGGGAGGTCTAATCCCTCCTGGCCAAACTAGTGCAGAGGGGCTTTAAATGCAAAATATATACAACACAGTACAGAAAAGGCCAGGGGGGAATCAAATTAGATAAGGAACAGATTAAAATTTCTAATACATCCTTTATTCATGTACAATAATAAAGACAATGACTCAATATATAAAAACAAATCAAAATACTGATAGGAACTGCAATTGTACATACTTGTCTAGGTTTGGCCTTGTGTTGATTCTGTCCATGAACTGCTCATACTTGACACTGAGTCCCTTGAACGTTGCTACATAGTCTACATCCTTCAGCTCCTCCCCATGCTTCTCCACTATGTGTGTCAGGAGCATCTTGATTCCCTCCTGGTGATTGACAAGAAAAGGGAGAATAATGATTTAGTAACATACATTTTCGCTTCACAAATAATAATAATAATGGCTAGTTCTTATATAACGCTTTTTAGGACCGAAGGCCCTCTCAAAGCGCTTTACAGATCATAAGATCATGAAAGAAAGCAAACACATGGGTTGCCTCAGCCATAGCCAATGATATCATTTCTAAACAGGTTGAACAGAAACACACCCATTGTTATGCCCGAAAGTAGTTTATATTTCCAATTGCTCATCCCTCGAATGTTATTTAATCACGATCACAATGGTATTACCAAACAACAGGCTGATAGTAAATTGATTAGAATCAGCAATTTTTTTAATGAAGACTCGAAGCGTTTCATACATTTCAATTGAGCAGGCTATACTTGGAACTATCTCTCAGCCTGTAAAATTGTAATGGCAAAGAACTGCAGATTTATGGACAGTTATATTTTTTTTATCAGAGAGGGTTCTTCACTTTCCTGACAGTATACTTTCGCTGGATATAACTATCAACTCAAAGAGGAACTACAAGTGCATTTGATATACTTACTATCCTGATGAACTCAAAGAGCTCGATAAGAGCTGAGTTGAGTAGGTTGTATTTGGACCGGTTAACATTGAAGAGACTGACCAAGGGTTCAAAGAGGTTCCCTTTCACAATATACCGATTGTAGAAGTCATCCCTCATAGCTACAACCTTCCTGAAGAATCGCACAGCACCTGAAATAAAAGGTTTAAAGAAAAGAAGAGGAAAATATTACACAATCATGTTCTAAGGCGATGCTGAAAGGTTTCGGTATCAGATATGGGAATTTAAAAAAAATCAGTTGATCGGCACTATATTGCAGAATATGCATTAACAAATTAAAGATGAATTAATGTTAATCTGTGCAGTTTTCATACCGAAAGGAAATCTGACATGGTTTGTAAAGCCACCACTTTCATTTGAGAGGAAAATCAATTTCAGTTAACTTGATACTCTTTTTAATGCAAACTTATTAACTTAGACCCCTTTTTATTTACAATAGCTGGATAGCAGAATAAGGTTGCTCTGTGGTGTATTACATAAATATTTATACAAAATCAAAGTGTTGTCCTTTTCATCTAAAATAAGCTCAACTAAATGAGGTTAATCAGTGGTTAATCTAATAAATCGGTACATCAAAAGAGCAGTAAACATTTATTTACTTGGGGAAAAAAATTATGCAAACAGACCAAAGAGTATGTTCAAAGCACTATTCTGATAAAGTTCTTGTAAGACTTACATAATACAAGGAAATGATGTGAAGATCTGAGTACGACTAATATTCTCCTGAGGAGGTCTTTGTTGATGATGTAGTTCTTTATGTGGTACGTATGATGCTCCACTGCAAACGTTAATAGCTCTAGGATCAAACTCAGCAGCTGGGATGTCTGGTAGTCATCTACAAAAGATAGAGTAACACATGGGAAGTCATGAAGAATTGTATGGAGTACTCTAACATGTCCAGTATTCTTTCCTCAACAACTTACCATACGATCACATATACAAGATTAATTTTAGGTTCCAATACATTTCTATTCAAAATTTGATTATTGCATTAATTATATTATTTTTCAGAATCTTTCTTTCCTGTTTCTCTCATCTTCACTCTGTTCCTTTGAATCCTCTGCAACAAGTACTTTACAAATCCAAAAGTTATGTAACATTATAGCTTTGTTTTGTTATTTGTTTGCATTTATGACGACTTGTTAACTAACTTGGGTTCCCACTAAAAAAATTAAATTAAATGTTAATCCATGTTTTACTAAGAAATGCAAAGTAGAGATCATAAGTAAATTTGTACATGTTCCATTTGTATTGAAAATATTTTGAAATGTGATAATAGTTTAAAGAAAGGAGGGGAGGGGGGGGGGGGGTGGCCACAAGCCAGTTGTGCCTCCTTCAGGTTGTTTCACAAAAAGTCATACCGTATTTGCCGGCAATAAGGCCGCACCCCCCATTTTGACATTTAAAAAAAAAAAAAAAAAAAAAAAAAAGAACTTTTGTCAAAGGTAGGATTTGAACTCTTGCGTACAAATGTAGAATGGGACCCAAAACCACCGCCGTAGACCGCTCGGCTATCCCGACTCAAATGCTTTCAGGAGCTTTCTCTTATGTATTGCTTCTCTTGTGTATTGCGCCATAACTTTGCTCACGCGCTGAGAAGATTGAGATTGCGACATAGCTTTGCTTGCGCGATGTGAGCTTTGAGAAGATTGAGATTGCTTTAGCCATGGCAAAAACTAAATCTAGATCTACCAGTAGAGTTTGGTTGGTAAGTTATGAATTTTATTTACGAGATTAACATGTGTTATTCTAGACAGTTATTCTAGAAATGTCCATCTCTTTTCATTGGTGTCCCATATGTACAAATTTGTGCTGTCTTTAATGGTTTTGACTTGCATTTTTTTTTTTTTACTCTTTCGCCGCAAAGGCCGCACCCCAATTTTTAAATATTTTCTCTTCCAAAAATACTGCGGCCTTTACGCCAGCAAATATGGTAAGAACAAGATCGCTAACAACCCATTAAATATGTGTGTATTAAATTTGACACATGTTTCAGTGGGATGTATCATGTCAATGAACTTGTGCTTATGACGATTTTGTGAAACTCTGCCCAGAAATCCGCCTCAGAAATAAAGCTTACCTTTACTGGGTTTGTCGTCTATCGTGTTGGCAAGGAGAGGAGCAGTAAGAACATGCATACAGTGCTTGTAGAAGAATGTCAAGAATTCCGTCTTCTCAGTCTTCTGCTGTGAAAAAAACACAATATCAAATAAGATACAAAAGAGAAAAATGATGCCATGGTAGCATACATCAAAAAGAAAACATAAAGTGCCCAATTTTTAAAAGACCAAAATAAATCATACCTTTTCAGTAAATTCTAAATCAGTAGGGTCACAGAATGACGGGTCTTTCATATGCTGAAACTAATAAAAAGACATCATCTTTCTTTCCAGCTTGAAAGCATAAATTTATCAAGTTTAACAATAATTTGGAGAAAATATAATGTACACACTTAGGAAGAAGTGGAATTTCTTTCTCACAATCTTGAAGATAAATGTCACCCAAACTCACACACAACCATGATAACCACCCTTCACACCGAAAGCTGGGATAAAACTTACAACTCCAGTTGCCATCATATTTTCAGGATCTAGAAGCATCTTGAGGATGTTCATCAGCTGAAGCGCACTGCCAAGATCTAAATGAACCACAAAATATAGATTTGCTTACTAGAAATAATCTATTAATACCTCTGAAAAGTACAGCCCATTCCTACAAAGCTTATAATAATATCAATTCAGTATACAACTAAACAAGTGATTTTTATTTCTAATAGTATTCTGGAATCTCACAATGCTGTTACTGCCAGGAATACTAATAATACAACAGCTAACATCTTTTTCAGTAGATAGTAATGAAAGAATTGTAATATATCTAAAATTAGATTAACCTTTAGGAATAGGGTGGGAATGACTTTCTAAAAATAAATTATGTATACTATATTTATACATGGTAGCACTGGGAGCCGTTGTTCAGCCTTGAAATGAAGAGACATGGGAGAGTTATTAATAACTAGACTTACCTGGATCTGTGTCACAAATCATCTGCTCAATGACAAGGTTGATTAGTAGCACATCCTGCATGGGTGTATGGATACAAGGTAGACAACGTTACACCTCGTTCATGAATGTCATTCTCAACATTATTGTCAACTCTGAACATGAACAACATAAATTCCATTTTCAATATTTTCAGCCCAAAATCAAGGTGTAACTCACACTTCACATAAGGGGGTATTTCAAGAACCCCGATAAAAAGGGATTAATGAATCTATCTAATGTCAATATTTAAAGAGGCAATATGAACATTAGTGGTTCAATTGCATCCACATTCCAAAGTAGAGACTGGTTGCAATATTAAAGTAAAATGTACACTTCAAAGTAAAAGATTGAGGCAAATTCAAAATTACATCATTTTTTTAAGTACTAAAAGGATAGATTTGCATGTCTTTTTGACAAAAGTCCCTCATGTTATCATCAGAAGCTAATGGTACAATGTAGTTAATTATATGCAAAATATCAACTGACAAGAAAAAATTAGTTGAATACAATATGTAAAATGGCAACTTGCTACAGTATAATTGCAGAATACAAGCATCTAATAATTTGAAAGCATAACAATTCTATTACAGAAAGATACTGCTAGCATTTTGCAATGTCTGCTTTAGAAATATGTTAGATTCAAACAATGCAGCTTATACAAACACTTTTTTCAACAGGTGACATTTATAACGGAATATCTGACAATGCAACACGTATATGTTCTGTTCTATCACTGCCATAAATAAGCATTTCCTTTTCATTACTATTAATGAGTAATTGGTGTGGTCTAGACTTGATTGAAGGAAACAGTTGTGACTTAAGCTCGTCAATACTCTACAAGATGTTCAACAATGTTTTAATATGCATCTGACAAGAATGATAAAAAGAGATTATATCACTATGAACATAACTGACAAAGAAAGCGGACAAAATATACAGTTCCTCAGGTAGACAAAGGAACATCCCTTCACTGCTATTATGTAAAAATGTCTAGAACAGGTGTCACATGCATATTCACCTTTTTACATAATAGCAGCGAAGGAATGTTCCTTTGTCTACCCGAGAAACTGTATATTTTGTCCGCTTTCTTTGTCAGTCATGTTCATAGTGTATATAACCCTGGCTTGAACTGAGAAAGCAAGATGCAGTTAAAAACAGAATAGTATTTCACCATGAATTCTCGCTGAATTGAAACATCAAAAGCTTGTCTATTCTTGGTTCTTTCCATTCTTATTTGCATACAGAATACATGCACGAATCTGAAGCAGATCTTACAAGATGAGCATTAACAAATTTCGGAAAAAGACCTTGTACTCAATAATTGTTTGTTCAAGATCATCAACAAAACAATATAATCAAACATCCTGGCACACAGAGTATCTCTAGTCACTATGAACATGACAGACAAAGAAAGCGGACAAAATATACAGTTCCTCAGGTAGACAAAGGAACATCCCTTCACTGCTATTATGTAAAAAGGTGAATATGCATGTGACACCTGTTCTACACATGTTTACATAATAGCAGTGAAGGGATGTTCCTTTGTCTACCTGAGGAACTGTATATTTTGTCCGCTTTCTTTGTCAGTCATGTTCATAGTGAGTACAGCTCAACAGCTCAAGTTAGGCCTGGGTGGGGGGGGGGTATACAAATACATGGAGGATTTGGATAGAAGTAGACTTACGTCTTCCGATGCTGAGCCTTCATGCATGATGAACTCCCTCACCATGGAGGCATTGAATCCTACGACCAAGGAGAAGATGTCTATCGCTGCTTGCCTCACCTCTGAATCGTCCATACCCTGAAATAAAAAATAGAAAATTACTATGAAGAGAATGGAAATCTGTTTTAATGAATAAATGATTGCGGTTGAAAAATTGTGATATATTATAAAAATCAAATATTTAACAATTTTAACACTAATTAGGTACTTGAAAGAAAATGATGTACATGTAGGTGTATCATGTATGTTTTGATGTAGGAGACTAAAATAAGAATATAAACTATTTAGTTTAAAACTAGATGGAACTTCGACTGCGCGCAGTCGAAAATGATGCCTCCGTCATAGAGCAATTTTACAAACCAAAACAGAAGAAATTTTTCAAATTCAAGTTCAATTGTAATCCATTAAGAGGTTCTCAGAATATCGTGATTACAAGCAATTTCTCATATACATATATGACCCTTTGATCTTTGACCTCGTGACCCCAAAATCTATTCAGTTCATCGGCTCTGCAAGATACATACATGACCAAAGTTTGGCAGGAATCCATCGATCGGTTCTTGAGATAATGCGATCACGAGCTCTTTTTGCATACCTAATGAGCCCTGTGACCTGTGACCTTTGACCTTGTGACCCCAAAATCTAATCAGTTCATCGGCTCTGCAAGATACATACAAGACCAAAGTTTGGCAGGAATCCATCGATCGGTTCTTGAGATAATGCGATCACGAGCTGTTTTTGCATACATAATGAGCCCTGTGACCTTTGACCTTTGACCTCGTGACCCCAAAATCTAATCAGTTCATCGGCTCTGCAAGTAACATACATGACCAAAGTTTGGCAGGAATCCATCAATCGGTTCTTCAGATAACGCGATCACGAGAACGGGACGTACGGACGGACGGACGGACGGACAACCCGAAAACATAATGCCTCCGGCTACTTCGTAACGGAGGCATAAAAAGAAAACCATTGTAATATTATGAATGGAACCTGATTGATTTTACAATTAAACTTATGCTGTTAATAACAGATATATTTGAACTCACCAAGACTACTTCTAGGGCAGGGAGAATACCTAAGCTTGATAATGTCTGTGAAAAAAAAGAGTAAAGCAAAGAGTGTTTCAAATCATGAGCATAAGAAATACCATACATAAATTCATAAATAAATATAACAACCTGGAGTACTATAACAGAAATAACAGTTAATAGAAAATTGAATTATAAATGGGAATTTAATCCTCAGTGGAAAGAGGACAGATGGACGAACTTGCCTGCAGCTTCAACTTAAAGGTACTATGTCCCTTTTGCAGCCAACCTCATATTCTGTAGAACTTTGCAGGAATTATAAATATGTCATGAATGTTCTATCTGTGAAATTTAAACGTTAGCACTGTCCTAATATTCAAATTATACAGGGAAACCCATTTACTTGGTAGACTTCACTGTCAGACACTATTGAGTGACTGACTGGATTTTTTTTTCTTCCTTGGTAAAAACATACATAAAATGAGCTGTAAAGGGTACATGAGCATTTGTCTACATCAATAACCCACTTCTTGTGATGGCCAAAATTAAACTAAATGAATCTTTGTGTAGCATAAAACGTATGACCACTCAGTACAATGGTCTCAAAATCAAGACTATTACTTATTGGCTCTATAGCTCCTAAGTCAATTTGACAACTAATAGTCGTTATTTTCCCACTTGAAGACATTTTCAAGCCCAACCTTTTTTAGGGGAGTTCTAAATTAGTATTATCTTTCAAATGCCATTGAAATTTAACCTTTTCATTTTTTTGGCCTGCAAATGGGACATAGTACCTTTAAGACTGTAGGACTCCTTATAAAAATAAATTAATATTAAAATTGTAGAAGACAATAATTAGACTTCATCTTTTAAAAAAGATAGTATACTTGTTTCTTTGAACTTCAGTTTTCTCTTAGGTTTTTTTAGTTTTGATAACAACACATTTCTGATCATCTATCAAGCGAATGAGATACATGTAAGAGGAAGCTCTCACCTTGAAGAAGCCTTCTCTGTTCTGACTATTCTGAGCAAAACAGCAGAATTCTTTGAGGAATAGGACAAGGTCTCTCCGCCTCTGGTTCTCTGTACTCTCACTGATGAGTTGTGCAAAGAGCTCCGGTAGGAATTTCTCATCGTCCTGTTAAAGTGGCAAAAGCAATGGTATTGATTTGGTTGAAAGGTACTTTCATGAAGAGGCAGTTATATGGAATTTTGATGAGGCTCTTCACAAGTTTTTGTTCATGCAACAGTTTATGTACATTTTTGTGTCAACAGCCCTTGTCATTAAGATGCCCTTTACAATGCTGGCACAAAATCACAAACTGCCATGTATATGCACTTACACATCAAACTTTATGTACATCAACTTCAAGTTTTATTTTCCACACTCCATTAAAAACATACATGACTACATGTACTAAGAGAAAGAATCCGGTACACCCTTTGGCATAATAAACCTACATGTAGCAATATAAACTTTGAAAGATTTTACTGTAGTTTTCAAGTCACTTCATTTCTATTCTGTTTCTAATATCATGATTACACAAAGGTAGATAAAGAAATAAATATCTACATGTACCGGTATACACACCCCCCACATAATATACTCTTTTTCGCCCTGAAACTACATGTTACTGTTTCTTAATCTAATATACAAGAAAAACAAAGAAAAATCATTAGCATTGTAATAGTGACCGCATAGTACATGTAATACCTGGATGGCAACAAGTTGTTCATGCTGACATTGTGTTTGATGAAAAGGTTTTTTAATTATTTTTCAGCTACAAAACTCTAGTAGTTTATTATTATTAACCAAATTATTAAAAGAAATAACAGCAACTTAAACATTGCTAACCCGCACATCTTTAAAATCTGCATATCAAACGTTCAAATGTTCAGACACCTGCATGTACGCTCAAGATGCAATACCATATTGTTCTGCAACTTCTGCTACATGTACATGTACACATATTATTACATTTAGAAAACATGATGATAATTGGGCATCATGCACTGACAAAAATATGCTCCCATTAATAACTGCTTTCTGGTCAGGATATTACTGCCTTTCTTCTCTTTGCAATCAATTCAGGAAAGGCATGGAAATTAAGGCGCTCTTTGCCAGGTTCCTTTGGAGAACTAGGCTAGGTAGAATGGTACCTCCAGTAACACACTTCCTTCACAATCTGCACAGGATTGCACAATCCCCTGCCCATACCCAGAAGTGGTTAAAAAATTCAATGAAGAACCGCAAATGAAAATAGCCAACCGATCATAGCAAAGAAGACAGCCATTATTAAAAGCAATGCACTTTCTGTCATAATTTCTACAATTCAACTGGAAACAGCCTTTCAAATTAACCTTCAAAACACAAGACATGTATAAAAATCTTTTTCCTAATTTCCGTGAGGCATTTCATTTTTTGAAGAGATGAAAAGAAATTATAAGGTTATAAAAATACTTGGTACAAGGAAGTAATTTTTGACTCATATTCTTCCACCCTTATGATACTGATGATGATCACTGTAAAGTCAATAACGATACAGGTTACCAAATGATTACAGAAAGCATGGCCCCTTGCAAATGTTCTACAGAATTAATTCTTTAAATATGAATGAAAACAACCCTCTACAGGTGTAGATTATACTGAGCACACACTACCAGGCCTGCACACCACAGTTTGCATGTACATGTATATCACAAAGTAACTTATTTGCCCCACATTCTGTGCTTGTTATTCTTTATTTGCTATAATCTTATATCTTATAATCTTATAATCTTATATCTTTAAGGTTTCAATTATGTTTTCTTTTTTTTTCACCTCTACTTTCGTTGAAATTAAGATTTAGCAATATTTGTGCTACATGTACATGTTTGTAACTTAGCAATGTCTCCGAAAACCTTTTGGGAATAATTTTTCACTCAAGCATATTTTTTTTCTTTCTACAGTGTTTATGCAAAATAAAAGAATACTGTGTCTATAATCAACCTTATTAAAGTACCACTTTAGAATAAATAACACTTTACTAAATAATCTCACTATCATTTAATTTGCAAATTTTAGAAATTTATCCACAGAATGTAAATTTAAATAAATCTGACAAGGGTGAATAATCATAATATATTTCAATATGATGTGTATTACTTCTATTGTTTATCGTTAATATTTCTGTGATTGTATTTTAGCAGTTAATCTTTCAATTCCAAGGCAGCCATTATTGCTGGTGCAACAATAACAGATAATTGACTTACCTCCCACACAAAGTATACTCTTGGCAAATAATTTGCCCAGAATATACATCAATATTTAATAAAATGTTATGTCATCAAAAGACATCAATGCATATCTACATTTAGTTTGTTTCTGACTGATGGTTTTATCTCTTCAACAAAACAAAATACTCAACAATAAATTGAAAAGAAATGTAACTACAGCAGAAGACATGCCAAACAGTACACTAACGAAATAACATAAAATAAAAGGGAAAACCTTACCTGAATCATATCTACAATGTCCACCTTGTTGAAGAAGACAAATGAGCTAAGTGTTGACAACATGTTCTCTTCAAAGACAGAAGGTGTGGGCAGAATGACATCCTGAATGTACTGAACTCTATAAGTCTGGTGGATTTTATTCAAAAGGTTTGTGTTTGTGATAGGGATCACTTCATGGAAGTTCGCCTTTGAGTTCAAATACTCCCGGTGCCGCCGACAGTCCGTGGCACTGGGATCGTGCTCTAGACAGCCCACCACATCGTAGATGAGTTCATCTGAAAACAGAATCTCAAGAAGTGAGGTCTTATTGAGAAGGATGGTGTTCTTCATGATCTCGTACAAGTAATGTAAGCTTTCTGTGTTCTCAAGGTCCTCACAAATACAAAATAGTTCAATGAGTTTCCGAATGTAATTCTCCTTCTCTATTGCTATGGCAAGCTTTTCCCGTTTGATGGGGGACTGCAATGCACTGCAGAAGAGCTCTGTTATTTCCTCCAGTTTGCTAATTTCACAAGGAGGTAGTTCGATAGGTGTGGCTGCTTCAGGGAGTTCCTCAAAGCGGTCTTCTTCGGATTCATCCACAACATCTTGGGTGATATCAACCGACGGATCTTTGCCTTGAACCTGCAGAAAATGAGTGCAAAAAATCTGCATTTTAAAACATCTTGGTATATCTAACAACATAACAGACCTACCGATACATGTACCTCAACAAGAAAATACAGTTTGAACCTTTTAACTTAAAAAACTGGGGTAACAATTTATACTCTTACATTGTTGTCTTCATCTAAAACAAGTTTCATCTCCATTTCCAATACTTCCCCATTAAAAATGTCACTCAAGTCCAATGTAGGCTTAAGAAATTAAAATATATCACTGTATGCAAAGGTCAATCAACTGAAGAAAAAAGAAGAAAAAAAATCAATTTTGTATTCAAAATTTAATATGCCTATGTAATTTTAATTCAAGTTTACCTTTTCAATTACCTAAATTGGTTTTGCCTTTTCCAATCATCTAAATTAAGTTTGCCTATTTATTGCCTCCTGTTTACTCTAAGTTGCATTCAATTATTTTTCAATGTACTATTCTTTGCTCTTTTCCCATCTTTCTACTTTGTTTACTCCAACTGCAATGACTTGCTTGCAGCTGCTGTCAGACTTCTATACTCCCGTTGTTATCATAAAACTGCATTTGCATAGTCTGTCCTAAACATGTAACACAAGCAAGACATCAAGATTCTAATATAAAAGTAGAGAGAGAAGTTGTCTCAAACATGCTACGTGTCTTTCCTGTAGCCTGACCGGGGGCCAATCCGTTATAATAGGGACTTTTCGATTTGCACGTTCATAAGTGGACTGCGACGTATGCGGTCAATTTTAAGCAGGGTTGACGAGGCACGCTGACTGTTGTTCGTTACCTTTTCGATTTTATACAACTACGACACTCGCTTAGTGAGTGCAAAACTCGATCGAATAGCTAAAGATATAACCCCAAATTCGGTGCATGGCACTGTTCTCAAGAATTATGCTGCAACAGATTAGCGTTGCATAAATAAAATGTGTTCATTTAATGAATTATTCTGCTTAGTGAGCACAAAATTCGATCGAAAAGCTTAAGATTCAACACACCAAATTCGGTGCATGGGACTGATCTCGAAAATTATGCTGCAACAGATTGGCGATGCACAAATAAAATGTGTTCATTTCATGAATTATTCTGCAACAATTTTGATTTAAGGGAAATTACAGACACGAAAATGTGTTAACCTAAGAGAATTCACGCTTCCACCACTCTCCGGTTCTAGAATTAGGTCAATTGGGTCCATTTTGTGACTTCAATGTGATGTTTCGTAAGGGGTTTTGTGCCTACAAAAGATTGCTTACAAACACGTATCGTCACAGTTTGTGAACGACGGCAAAACAAGGGCGAACATGTTTGAGAATTCTGCTACGAACGATGAGCTCGTCGATGCGCATGCACACTGCTTCAAAAGTGACCGCATACGTCGCAGTCCACTAGTGAACATGCAAATCGAAAAGTCCCTAATACGAATACGGACGACGCGACTACAGCAATCATCTGCTTGCAATATATGCAAAACAGAAGCGTGAGGAGATCTTCAGTCTGTTTCGTGAATGCTAGCGCGCTGACCATGTAGAGATTAAGTCGCTGACTACCGTTAATCAAGTCCATTCGTTTACATGGCGTTAGCCAGTATTTGCCAAGCTACACTCCCTTTAAGTTTCACTGTGGAAGCACATCCTAGCAGATGTCTTTCTAAATGTGCATGATTTGTTGGTTGTTAAACCTTTGTGCTTGCATAATTGTTGCATTACATGTAGTCAAGCACAAATGTATGCCTATCAGTACATGTAAATGTACATACATGTACAAAACTATTGCATGAATATCAAGTGTTAATACATGTAGACCATTTTAGTCATGTAATCAAATTTAATGCATAAATATGTGTTAAGTGCCGTTACAATTATTCATTCACCTGTTACAAATAATCATATTTTAATAGTCAGAATGTGAATTGCATATGTTCCTTTGTTGTTAGATAGGACAAGCCATAATATTTGTTCTACCTAGCAACAATTAATATATGTAATCTGCATTTTGACTATTGAAATATAATTATTTGTAACAGGTGAATGAATTACTTTGTAAAATGGCACTTATTGCTAACAAATATTTATGCATTAAATTTGATTACATTATGAAAACGGCCTACAGAAGAACACTTTTTGATGATTAAAAAAACAACCTGATGATTAAAAATCAACTTGGTTTACATCTTGCAGGTCTTTCACAATATGTCTGCTGTCAAGATGACAATACTCATATACTCCTAACATTACCATAGTAACTATTGCACATCATTTCCTTGAAAGACTCAATAGTTATATCTTCTGACCATCTTGTAGGTTTACAATGTAAGAGTAAGAGTGACAATGATAGAACAAATCAAGGACCGGTAAGCAAAAGATCATCAACTGCCTGAAGGAAGGCTTGGAATATATTTCCCTAGATGTTCATGACGTGCATTTTTAGTAGAAGTAATGTTCCCCACACAAATGTCAAAGGAGGAAATCAACAAACAAAGTATTCCCAATTTCAAACAAAAGAGATGTAAATACATTGATTTTCTAATTTCTAGCCCTGAAATATTTACC
The DNA here is from genome assembly GCF_000002235.5 of Strongylocentrotus purpuratus. Classification (NCBI taxonomy): domain Eukaryota; kingdom Metazoa; phylum Echinodermata; class Echinoidea; order Camarodonta; family Strongylocentrotidae; genus Strongylocentrotus; species Strongylocentrotus purpuratus. Next base: position 17,328,040 of record NW_022145611.1, read on the forward strand.
TGGCATATGATCTCCCAGATGTCGTCACAGCCTGCTCTCTCTTGGAAACTAAGAGCCAAGTCATAATTGTCATTTTCAGACCAAACAATCAGAGTCTCCTGCAATTTGTAATAGCAAATGGCAACAGATAATATTTTAATAAAGCAGTCAAACATACACAAATAAGAAGAAAAAGCTAAGTCAATAAACAAAACTAGGACATTTGTAGTTTTCTTTCTTTTTTTAAATGTAAAATTCCAATGAAAATACCCTTCTATTTTATAATCCGAATCCTTTTACAATTTTTTCATATACATTGTAATAAATAACAACATGGTTCTTCTATAATCATAACAAACTGCTGTGAATCATATTCCCTACATTAATGTTCAAGTACTGAACAACACAGGGTATAAAAACTGAGAAGCTAATAACATGTACATGTTTGCTATATGATGCCAGAGCATAAATAAACATTCACCTGGCCTGGGCATGCTCAGCAGGTTAAAGCTGTTCTTGGAGCTGTTGATAAAGCAAGTAAGGACATGACGAACCCTGGCTACGACAAACAAATATTTATGAAATGGCTTCATTCACAGAGCTACACGAGTCCAAAGTCCACGGTTCCCCTCTCCAAACAATAAAGGGTGAAGCAATTTACAACCCAATGTGTACTATGATTGTGCATGGCAGAAATTTATATTTTACGACCAAGAAATTTGTGAATGATGAAGGTATAGTGGAATCATCGATGGCTTACCTGTTGCTTCTGGTATGCAGTGTCTGGCTGAATTTTGGATTCCAACAGGATAGAACCTACACAATAGAACAAAATAGTATAAGTCAATATCAACAATAGTTTAGTATTATTGCAAGAAATAACAAGATTCAGTAAAAAAAAATTATATTGATGAACAAGAGAGCAGCACTTTACAGCTATTTTACTTGAGTGAATTAGAGTGAATGATAATTTTCTTATTGGAGGCGAATTGCGCTCGCTCATGTACTTATTTCTCCAGCAGCACACAATACATATTGCCCAAAACGTTCATATGGGTGTGCAAGAACAAAAGTGAAACATTTAGCTCAAATGTAGAGCTTGTAGTTAATTCATCTTGACAACTCTTTGTCTGGATAATGTGGAAATTTTAACTGTCATTTAACATCTATACATGTTTACCTTACATGCATCTGCACACCTACAGTACATGTACTCAGTGTACTATGCCTCCATGTTTATTTTTTTAAACATAAAAGTCAGCTTTTATTAGAAAATGAATTTATACAGCCGTAAACAAAATTAAATGAATTGTGCAATGTCACGTTGTTTTAAACCTTTGGACTGCACGAGCCCCAAAAATGTTCATATGAAAATTTGTATTGAAATTGATCTCATAGAATTTGTGTGTGTCGGAAAAATATCAATTGTTCAATAACATACTGGCAGAATGGTGGGGCTACTCGTTATAACACAAAAACAAACACACAATGGATGCGAAAGTAGGATTCAATCTCATTTTTCCTGGGAATTTGAGAGCGTTAGAGACATGGACCGGTATTATATTATATTAAAAGATAAAGTACTTAGCCTACTTGGGGATTTTGTTGAAAATTTTAGCAACAGCTCTCTTTTAGTGCTGTAACATCACGGATATCTCCAATTCCGTTTAACCGCCAGTCAAAACCGGACGGTTTTCGGTTAAACGATTTTAAAAAAAAAAAAAAAAAAAAAAAAAAATCTTTTTTTTTTTTTTTTTTTTTTTTTTTTTTTAACCGACTCTGTCGGCAACTTTCATTTAACTGCGAGGTGCATTTAAAGGGGCCGATTTGTGCTTGTGAACTTGTCACAAATAATAGTAACAATGTTGTTTTTAGAAGAATGTGTAAGATCATTAATGTAAATTAAAAACAGTAGAGGACCTAGGACAGAACCTTGTGTAAAAGTTGGATGAATTATTATTATAAACTACATATTGAGATGATGAGATCTATTACAAAGATTACTTTCAAACCAAGATGACAGACAAATTGGAGTGTTGTTCTAGTTTTGGAGTGGTGAGTCAACACACAGATTACTGAGCTGGGAGACATTGCCAGGCATAGTGCCAGGTGGAGGGGCATAAATCGAAACTTTAAAAAAAAAAAAAAAAAAAAAAAAAATTATAAAAAAAAATAAATAAAAAAAAAAAAATATTAAAAAAAAAAATAAATAAAAAAATCGGGAAAACGAAACCGTCCAATTGAAAACGGAATCCGCCATGGGCGGTCGGATACCGGACGGTTAAACGTTTGACTACAGCACTACTCTCTTTGATTGGCAGACAGGAAACATTGTGGCGTAAGTGGCTCGAGAAGAAGAAGATCCATGTACTAAATTGAATACGGCTCAGAACACTGAAAACTGTGAATACAGTTGAAAAATCACAGACCTACACACACTACTTAGCATACAAGGTGCCAGGGTTTGAACATGCAATTGATCTAATTTGCAAAGTGAATTTTCCCATTCTCCATGAGATTTGACATAAAATTACTAAGGCTGCGAAGTGTACACAGCCGTTTCGTGTACCGGTACTCGTCCATTCAACACCTAAACGTGTGCTATTTCTCACACACGCAGTGACTTGTGTACATGTATGAGAAAAAGGATGTGAATGTTAGTCTTTACCTACAAAGTTTACAAAGATACTTGAAGCAAGTCGATACCCTTTAAGTTGGGGCTTTGATCGGATCGGAAGATAAGCGCATACCCTCGCACCTTTGATCGGTAACAGCAAACAGTATCTGTTCAATTTTTGTTGTTTAAATGCCACTTTTTAAGTATTGGACTTTAGAATACTGAAAAAATGCATAGCTGGGATTATTTTGTCATTTGGAGTTGTTGTAGACCATGTTTGTTAATATTAAGTGTCTTTTCATGACTTTTGAATTAATGATATTAGTCTATTAGCATAGGCCGCACCCCAACTTCGACATTTCAAAGACAAAAAAAAAAACAAAAAAAAACAAAAAAAAAAAAAAACAAAAAAAGGAAAAAAAAACAACGGACAAAATAAAATAATCATAATTTTCTTGTAAAACACTATTTTTTTTTTTACAAACTGATACCAAATTCATCAATATTCTTATAATTTACCGGAAGTTTAGCTCAAAAAGTGATCGCGGGCAGATTTGGTGTTCGATATATACCCTTACCACAATGTACGGTGTAATGCGAAACTGCATGAAATGGAAAACAAAATGGTGACTTGGGTTGGATGCTTCGCGGCAGCTCTGTTAAATGGTCCCTTCCTTTACCTTTACAATGCATTGGCATAAACTTAGATGAAGATCTATCAGCAAATGTTGGTTTAGCAATTTATTTTCGTATTCATGTCAACAATGCAAGATAAAATTGTCGGTAAGATGTGTTGAAATGTCCTGTACCATAGTGGTATAGTTATTGTACCGTTCATAGTCCCATACGTGCAGATTCGTACTGGTTTTGACTTGATTTTAAAATTAGTTTTTTTACTCTTTCGCCGTAAAGGCCGCACTCCGACTTTTTGATATTTTCTCTTCCAAAAATACTGCGTCCTTTACACCGGCAAATACGGTATATGCCAGCTGCAGAGCTAAAGCTATAGAGCTCAGAGCAACTACGTCACTTTGTACGGCTCCCCAAACGTACGATAACCATCTTTCTATTTTGAATTTTTTAGTGCATTTACACATCCTATGAACATGATTTTGGTATGAAAATGTGAGTTAAAATATTCTCTACGTAATGACGTACAGTATGTTATAATAAAGCCTGAAAGGTGATTGAAAAGGGGTGTTTCATTCTTTCTTACATATAATTTTTTTGTCATGATGATCTGCAAAACCGTGTTCACGTGTATCTGACCGTATGTCCGGACATTACTAAAATACATGCTTATGCCCTTTTCAATGAAGGAAAATCATAGCTGAGAAGTAGGGGTAAAAATAATATTTGGTGAAAAAAAATATAACAGGGGAACAGTTGATCAGAACAGCTAACAACATGTGTTCTTGTGAATTTAAGTCATTCTATATTAAATACCTACATGTACAAGCTACGCAGGAGGACCTCTAATTAAATGACATCATATATTTATGAATGAATCCCTGATCATGCACATGTGGAACCTCTCGCTGCTTTCAACTGCATTGCACCAAAACAGGCTAGCGATTATCTATGACCTTTAACCCATATATCATCTTAGTTTTTCACTTTGGCATGAATTACAAAAGAAATATTTGAAAGTTCCATCTATTAACGAAACCACACATATATGCTGTTTTTGGTAAGTTAATGTATCTGTCCCGGAAATTTATGAAATAGTGTCATGGTCAGACCGTGTTCAAAGTTTCTTTTTGTGTACTGCATGTTTGTATGTACTGTACATGTACATACTGTATATAAAGTGCACACATGTATATGACATGGTATCACAGATCGTTATGTAAATATTTACTACCGTTTTCAATCTATAATGATCTGTAACACATGCATTCTGTGGGCTTCTCACCTTTTGATCATACATGGATTTGATAGGTCTATATCGTTCACTTCTGCAGAGAGGGCGAGTGTGGTAACATTTGAAAATTATGTAATCGTTTCAATGAACCAACGAGCATTCTGCAATAGCTGCAGTACAGCATGAATATAATTCAAGCGCAAGCACGCCTGTCATTTTGGGTGATAGGGTCTATAAGACTAAAGTGATAATCCTGTCTAACAGTACATGTACAAACATGTAGGGCGTTCACAATTTTTCATCTAATCTTGTCACCCTCAAAATTCCATCCAAACAGGCTTGATGATCTATAAAATATGATATTGATACGACCCGGCCGCGCTTGCGATTCACATGGCAAAAATGTCCACCTGTGCCAAGAGATCACGATGTTAAAAATGGCTGAAAATGTTAATTACTTTCAGATGCACAAACAAGGCTGATTTTGTGTTGCTAATATGATGCTGAGTAATACAATAGCGATTAGTAGGGTGTTGGCTGAATTCAGCAACCCAGAAAACTAAACATGCAACATCTCTACACCGAGAGGTGATAGATCGGGACAAAAAGCCTGTGCATTGACAAGCATACCATGAAGAAAAAAAATTGGAAGGACACTTGACACATACCTACATGTATGTCATGCGATATGTGTCACCGAACTTGTTCAGTGCCTGCATCAGTACCGTGCCTTGCGATTTTCAAACAAAAGACACCCGCACAAAACCTCATATTTTCAGACTTTTGGCTCCCGTTTACCGACCCTGGCCTACAGGTTTACTTACACTATTATTGGCAGGATGAAAACAAACAAGATGCTTTCTGATCAAGTTTTTAAATGAATTCTGATTTTTGTTAAAATAACAGTCATCAACATGTTTAAAACTAATAAAAACTCTTGCCTGGTTTTATGGCCAAAGGGCACTTGACTTGACCTTGTCTGTGCATAGTCTAGGCGTAACTGCGCATTTCTAAATTCTACTAGCATTACAAAACAAGCAACGGACATTCATTTAACTTTTTAAGTGATACAAATTCATGCAAACAAGAAGTAAAAACTGGTGAGGAAAGTCTAATTTAATTTAAATAATAGTTTCCATAAGTCTCAAAATCGAAATGCCATTCGGTTGTGAAATGAATGAGTGCACAGCAGAACCTTTATTTTACAATGTCAAATTGACACAAACGCATTTGTTTCGTGTCTTGTGAAATTAATATGAAACATTGTTCTTACAGACAGTTACACAGATTTTGATGGTTTTTGGCAATTTTTTCTCTTGAATGTAAGGATTAAGATGAGATTAGACATTAGGGGAATACGATAGAAAATTCTTGTAAATTTCAGGTGAAATGTTAGGTGTGCAGACGTCCCATTTGCAATTTTTACATTCTCAAATTTTTCAGTCAGTCAAAATCAAACTTTGTCAAAAACAGTCATTCATAATCATAGCATCAACTTGATTAATTATAGCATCATGCATACTTTAGGGAAAAGGACAAGATTATTCAAAGAAAAAAATAATTCGACAAATTTTGGTGGTTGCCAGCCTCCACCCGACCCTCGACCTCAAGCTTCGCAGTAATGACCCAGCGCGAGTGGCAGGGCAGTGCTATCGCTCTGGGTCTGCGATACGCGATTGGGACGTTTACGTACCATCCGTTTCCGAACAAACCAGCAAACACATCCCATTCAGTCGTTCCACCAAACATGATGATACATGGCCAGTCCCCCTGTCATCCCATTGTCGCTCATCATTTAGAACATAAAGCTTAACTCTCCTTCGGGTATCTGACATTTTGGACGACAAATACATCACAGATCCGACAAAATTTTTGATTCAACAGGGGACTTTTTCATGTCGTTGTACAGCGTACAAATGACAGTAAACACTTCATACGGCAGCCATCTTGATAGGCTTTTTACATAGCCTGACGGGTTTCCCGCTCTAATCTCAGCACTTGGTCAAAGGTCAACACTATACTCCAAAAAGTATAGCTGCGGCAAGTTTAAATTCGTTCTATTTTCACTCGATCGTATTTCTAAGAATAAAAAGAAGATAGCCAATTGCCTTACACATTTTACAAAAAAAATAATAACTTAATTACTTTTAAAGATTGGCTGCTTCGAACCCCGCGAAGACATGCAGAATAATTTAAGATAAAGTTGACATAATACTATCATATAATTCAAGCCGGTTTTGTGCAGAATAAACTCAATCAAGTCGAACGTTTCGAACTTCAACAACAATAATAACAAAGACAACAATAAACAATTAAATATTCCTTTTGTTTTACCGGCCAAAGAGCCTGCTATAGTTTTGCCCATTTAGAATACAGACTGAAATCGAGAGAGCCCTGGGTGGGGGGGGGGGGGGGTACGGAAGTCTTCTTTAAATTAAAGTACTTCTTCTCCACACCCAAGTAGGATTGAATTAGCTTATTCAAAAGTCTCAGGCACGCATTTCCCCCAAATTGTAACTGGCTCCGTATAGGCCCTATAGGCCTACTCATTTTTCTTTTAGATAATTGTAAATCAACTTTCATAATGGTCCAATAGCCCCGTTGAACTTAGTTTGCATTCTCGGGTGGCAATAACTTTATATGGTTTTGTTTAATTATTTTTTTATTAATATTATTTTCTGTCGGTTTGTTTAATTCTTTGGGCCCATGCATGGGCGGAGCATCATTGTCAACTCGGGGCTTAGGGGATAGGACTTTTTCAAGTATCGCGCCAAAACCTGGAACCTCAATTGCCACAGTGCTTGTGAGAATATTAGGGTTTGTTCTTCTCAAAACTTTAATAAATCTCTATGATTCTTCAAGTAGATCATTAAAGTTATTTAAAGATATTAACCATATGGAAAACTTACGCGCATCTGCTCTGCGCCTCGTCGCTTATCCTGTTAAGCACGGGGAACGTACACCAAAAAAGCCATGTTTTGATATAATTGCTGGTATTACGGGAAAATCGAATTTTTAAAAAAAAATCTTCGGACGGTGTCTTATAATTTGAAATGTCGTCTTAAAAATGATACTAAATTTGGGATTATTCTTTCAGGGGAAACGGTTGCACTTTTCCCCTAAAAGTTTTGACTTTTTCAGCCTGCCTATGGAGATTGCACTGTTTTTCCCTTTTTTTGTCGGGTTTCGCTCAGTCAACCAGTCGGCAAATCTTACACGAGTGACGTATAAAAAATCTTCGGACGGATTCAGAAACCTTGACATCCCACCTTTACGTTGGTATAACGATTGTTTTCATTTGTGGAGGGGAAACGGTGGCACTTTTCCAACAAATAAAAGGTAGCTTTTCATAGTAAACCAAGGTGACTGGGATAGTGTAGCGCTATAGCTACTCACAACGAGTGCGCCCGTACCGTACAAACAATGCACAGTTATAGCTTCCGTGCAATCGCTGTAGAGGTCATCAGTGTGTGTATTTAACGCAGTGCGTACAGAGTGTGTGCGTTGCGCTCAAAATCTCGGAGACCGCATTACGCGCATCATGTCTATATGCGCACCCGAATGGGTCATTGCACTCCAACTAGAGGGAAGTCAGTATAATCATTGGCAAAGGGAATGAGTTCGATTTCGTCTACGGTGTAATGGCAAGCCTCTGCTGGTGTAGTCTACCATAATTTTGCATTTATTTAACTATAGGTGAGTTTCATTTCTAATTCTAGTTTGTTAGTGTTAGTAAGTAGTCAACGAGAGCAAGCGCTCGCACCCCTGCTTTGTCGCATTGAACTAGTCCGATCAGTGTACTTTCACGCGCGCACTTGAGCGCGCTCTCTTCGTTAGTGCTGTATTCTTTTATGCGCGTTTAGGGCTAAAAGTTTTCCATATGCGTCCTGGGGTATATGGTTTACGAAAAGAAGAGGCTGGTCAGAATATGTGTTCACTGTGAAGCATCAATGTGCAGACTGATCTTTAATAACATAAACGATAAACCCAATAATGAGACTAAATAATGAGACTGAACACCGTCAAACTCTAAATTAAAAAACAACATTGGCATATAGGCATCTGACCTGTAACTAGTCTGAACAAGATATAGACCAAGGTGGACTAGCTCTCCTTCACTAGCTAAATAAAAGTCGTTTTGTGCCATTTAACGGGGGGGGGGGGGGCTACGGGGGGGGTTAGGGGGTTTAACCCCCACCCCTCTTGGGCTGCCCCCCCCCCCAACAAAAAGGAAAACTTTTTTTTTTTTTTTAATGTCGGGCCGGGCAAAATGATATTTTTTTTGTAGTGCTTTCTACACCCCCCCCCCCGAAATATTGGTCGGCACTTTTGTCAATTTCAGGGGGCAAAATGAAGAAGAAAACAAAATAGTGCTCAACCCCCCCCCCCCCCCCCCCCACTGAGCGAAATTTTGGTCGGCGCGATTTTCAGATTTCGGCCCCCTCCTCTTGGAAAATCCTGGATCCGCCACTGGGTCAACCCCCCCCCCCCTTAGCAAAAAGCTAGATCCGCCCCCTTTTTTACACAATTACCCAACTTTCTCTAATTTTCCGACCTGTTTATAGTCGGAGTAACCTTTAAATCCTATTATGACATAATACAAAATTATTTTCTAAGTTCTAGAAAACCTCTTCTCTATAATTATGCAGTGAAAAAAGTATAATGAAAGATACAATGAATATACCCTAACAAAATCAAATATATTATTAACCAGTCAAAGAGGGAAAGCAGAAATGAAAGGGAGTAAAAGAGATTCGGATACAGAGAAAGAGATAGAGAGAGAGAGAGAGAGAGAGAGAGAGAGAGAGAAACTACAAATTCATAACAAACTCATGTAAATTAGACCTTGTAATACAAAACCAAATTCTACCTTTTTCTCAATATTATCTCATACAGTAAGTGTTGGTGGACTACTGCTGAAAAGCCATGTCACCAGTTATCTCAGATATAAAAAACAGAAAAACTTCTCCCAATGCAGAGACTATTGAATTGTTTAGGTGATCCTTTACAAACATCTGATAAAACAGAATACGGGTCATTGAACTGTGGTATCAGGATTAACTTTACTTCTACCCTTTTTTTGCTCCGGCCGGCCGCTGGTGTATAGTGGGGTAGGCTTATGAACTAGACATATACACCTTACATTAAGCATAAAACATTATGGGTTATACAATGGTTGGTCTGACCTGACCTGATATGAATATAAAGATTTAATACTTCTACTCTACAGATTGATACGGCCATAATATCATATAAATGCTTCATAAACATAACTAACACCATATGTTCATGTCACGTATAGATAAATATGCTAAGCCTCATCCTATTATGGTAAATCTGGTTTTATAGATACACATAAATTGTTTCTAATATCACGAATGGAATTCACTTCATGAGCACAACAATGTAATATATCAATGGAATAATAATAATTAACTTAATAACATACAGAAACAAAAGAGATTAAAAGTTGTATTTTTTTTTACTTGAAATGAAATGAAATGAAGAGGCTGGTCAGAATGTGTGTTCACTGTAAATCATCATTGTGTAGAACTGATGCGATCAGGCAGGAACCACTGACCAAGGCCTTCGTGTTTATAGTCTCTTTTTTGGAAGAGGGCACAATTCGAGTCACCTCTTCTTGGAAACAGGAGTTGGGTTTCTGCACCATATAGCAGCAAGCAGTGAACTGAAGAGTATACATTTTATAGATACTGGTGTAAAATATGTGACGATGATAACAAGACAATTATGTATACAACATTTTGAGGGGCCCTATTTTACAGGGCCTTACATATCAAGAAAAAATGAGGAAAAAAATAACTCAACTTCAGTATGGACAGTGTACAGTGTACTATAGACGAGCCCACACCAATCACTTCCATGTTTCCTATACTCGTAATTTGGGTAACTTATTTTTTTACCCTCCGATAGACCACATTTTGTCAGATCAAGAAGGGGGAGGGGGAGAAAGAAAGAAGAAAAAGACTAGAAAAAGACAATTAGTGGGTTATAGATGGATGTGCCAGATACATGAAAAACTAGTAACTTCTTGGTCAGATCGAGGGAAGAGCTATGGCTGTATATTATAAAATATTTGATTACTTTAACCTGACAAAACCGTAAATCGGGAAGAGGTCTACGTGTATCACTCTCCTGGAAAATTAAATTAAAGTGCCCTTTTATATAAACCAAGCTTTGTTGCCCCCGAACGGGGTGGGTTAAGAAAAAGCCCTAGCTTTTTTACATTCTGACCAAGATAATTCAGAAGTGTTTGACTCAGTTCCAATTTAAAATGTGAACTGCATGGATCGAACACTTCTGAGTAATGAATTAAATGTCAGTTTATGCATGCAAACAAAAATTTTTTTTTTTATATGGCTAGACCATGATATATGTTCGGAGTGGCGGATCCAGGGTACTTTTGCTGGAAGCATGGGACACACAAATCAAGGGGGAAAATTATTTAAGAAAATTAAAACCTTCTCACTTTAATATTATTGTAGGCCTATATTCCCCTTGAGTAGCCTATATAAAAATGATATTTCAAATTCTCCTTTCGTATATAAAAAAAGGGTAATTTTGTCGATTGGCGTAGTGTGCGCTCTGAACTTCTCCAAACTGTTCCAATGCCCTTCCCACCCGCGCTACTTTTTTAAAAAAGTCCCCCCTAAACTTCCTGCTCCCGAATTACATAAGTGATATGATCGAGAAGTAAACATAAGCTATCACGTGATAAATGTAAGCACTTTGAAGATGTCGACCATAACATGTAAGTGACGGGTATATATTGTTGCCAATCTGTTAAATGAGCACTTAACAATGACTTAAAAATAACTTTTGTCGAATTGATTTGTTATTATTCTTTGAATTTACTTATTTTAATGTAATATTGTATTTTTAATTTTTATTTAACTATATTTTTCTCATTTTAAATACAAGCTGCTGATTGTTTATGCCAAAAATAAGGAAACTCAGTCTGACCGTATTACGTGTATATACAGCATGCAGCACTGATCGGATGATATTGTTGGGATCGTGTTACGACTTAAATGCAACGCGACGCGCGCTTTATTTTAAATGGACAGCTGATTGGTGCAGTGATTGCTTTGAGCTATGCTGGCATCCGAATCTGACAACAAACCGCTGAAGAGATCAAATCAAGAATGAGATCCTAAAGGCCTAAACCATGGAAAAGACTGGCAAACAGAGGCACTTGTATTTTATGAGGGTAAGGTCGAGGTTTACGTCTACACTAACTCTAAGCCTAGCCTAGGCAGCCGGCAGGAGACTAGATCTAGTCTAGGCTAACTCCAGGGAGCCACGCTCGGAGTCGGCGCGGCGTCGGAGCGAGCGGAGCTCCCTGGAGTTAAGCCTAGGCCTAGGGCTAGGGCTAGGCTAAGGAAATATTTATCTTTTTCTTTCTTTCTTCTTCTTCATCATCATCAGGTTCATCTTCTCTTTCTTCTTTTTTCTTCTCCTTCTCCTTCTCCTCCTCCTCCTCCTCCTCCTCCTCCTCCTCCTCATTGGCCTCCTCCTTGGCCTCCTCCTCTTCCTCTTCCTCCTCCTCTTCCTCTTCCTCTTCCTCCTCCACCTCCACCTCCTCCGCCTCCTCCTCGGCCTCCTCCTCGGCCTCCTCCTCCTATTCCTCTTCCTCTTCCTCCCCTTTCTTCTAGCTTCTCCTTCTCCTTCTCCTTCTCCTTCTCCTCCTCCCCCTCCTCCTCGGCCTTCTCCTCTTCCTCCTCTTCCTCCTCCTCTTCCTCGATCCTCTTCCTCCTCCTCCTCCACCTCCTCCTCGGCCTCCTCCTCTTCCTCTTCCTCCTACTCCTCCTCCTCTTTCTTCTAGCTTCTCTTTCTCCTACATGTACCTTCTCCTTCCCCTTCTCCTACTCTAGTCCTAGAACTACTCCTAGCTCCTCATTCTTTCTAGTCCTAGAATCTACTTCCTATATTTTATGAGGAAATGTGGGGCTAGGCAAAAGCCAAAGGGGGTAGACTCGCGTCACTGAATGGCGCGGCAAATTTGCGGTTTCGCAATTGTTAGTCAAAGATTCATAAAAGGTTGCAAGAAACTGAAGAAAGTTCGCAAACGGTTTTCGTTGTCGCTAACACTAACAGTTTGTATTGTCGCCAAGAAATTTTGATTTTTGAACATGTTCAAAATTTCTTTGCGAATTTATTTTTCCACAAACAGTTCCAAGCATTTGCAAAACAGTCATAAGACTTTGCAAACGGTTGCAAGATGATGTCGCTGAAATTCTTTTTAATTCACCAACGCTAGCGACTACTTGACCATATATTTTTCTTATATAAACTTAACCCATTAAGTACCAGGAGTTAGCAAAAGGTCCCAAACATTCACAAATAGTGGAAAAGGATTGGCAAATAGTTGCTAATCTTCACAAAAACTTTTGCTAACATTTGCCAACTCCCTTTTACAAACAAAATCTGAGTACTGCCCCCCCCCCCCCGATCTGAAAGTCTCGCTTTTCAAAAAAAAATTCCCCTTTTAATTTCTATTGCTTAATTCTCCTCCCTTTCTCAATCTATCTCCTCTTTCAACTCTTTCATTTCACTCTAGTTGCGTGTGTGTTGTGTTTTTTAGGTGGTCTGTTGAAAACAGATCACCTATTGTTTTCGTCAGAATTTTCTTTCTTTATTTATTTATTTATTATTTATTTTTATTTCTTCCCGTTTTTTGTGAACAGAATAACTCAAGATCAGTTTAGTCAATTTCCTTCAATTTTGGCACAGTCATAAATCATTGCCATAAGACGTTTCAGTAACATTTTCAAGGTCATCAAATCATTGTGACGTCATGCAGGCGCCATTTTGTGAAATCACATTATCCATCATATCTTCATGATGCATAAGCAAAGGTCATTCATATTTATATCACATATACTTCAGGTCAAGGGTCAACAAGTCATGTCATCAAAGGTCACATAAAGGTCATGACGCGCACGTACGCGCGCGTCAAAATTTTAAAATGCTCAAAATCACTTAACTATTAAAGGAGAGTACGAATCAGGTCATTTTAAGCATTTCAAAAATTTCCGTCCGTACTTGTCCCCGCGTGCGGTGTGCGCGCTCAGAACGCGCGGAAAAAGTCAAATTCAAATTTTTTACATGATTTAGATTCCTCTTACCGTAAATGACAATTTACATTAATTTCAGTCACTCTTGACCTTTAATAAGGCCGTGAGTGCGCGTCAAAGTTTAAAATCTGCGCGTGCTGCTATGGGCAATATAATGCAAATTTGATCAAAAACATCCCATTTCAAAAATCAAAATACCTCTTCAGATTTTTTATATCATGGTTAGAAAAAGCATGAGTTGGAGATATGATTTCATGTGTCATTTGACCCTCAATTAACTCATGACGTCATCATAATGGCCTCCGAACTCATAATTTTAATTTGCATTTTATGACGTCAGCAGATTTTTGGAAAATTGATTGTATCTCTGTAAATATTGATCAATTTTCTTTTAAATTTTGATATGTTCTACCTGAGAATATTCTCTACAAATGCAGTCAACACGATATTTCATTTTGACAAAGGCATCATGGCGTATTTTTGCGATTAAAGGAGGCATGTCAATTTTTCACATTTTGCGTGTATTCTCTATGGGATATGACTTTTTCTCAAAACTGGATTCTACATTCTCGTCTTTCGCGAGCAATATCTCCGTCGTTTTATCTTTGTTTACGTTGAGCTTTGAGTATGTTGTAGCTGAGACAATAAGCTATCACTAGTGTGCCCTTCATTTTTCGATCAGATGCCGGGATCATGCTCATATTTCACTTACAAAGTGGGATTTGAGAATTCAATTTTCCGTTTACGTGTAATCTCTATGGGAAATGTTTTGGTATATCGGTAACGCACTTGACTTCCGACCTCGAGGTCCCTGGTTCGAGTCCGGGCGTCTCCAACAATTTTTTTTCTTCACTTTTTTATCTTTTTGACCTTTCACTCTACCATCTCCTTTGAATATTAAAACACGTACAATCGCAAATAATGTAATAAACAACCATATTTACTTTATTATTACCCTATTATCACTAGATCCATTACTTTTTGCGTGTAATCCTTATGGGAGATGACTTTTTCTCAAATCTGGATTCTACATTCCTGTCTTTTGCGAGCAATATCGCCGTTATTTCCGCTTGTTTTTTGTTGATTTTTGAGTATGTTGTAGCTAAGACTATATACTATCTAAATGTTCTCTCATTTTTTTCAGTCTGTCATCGTGGTCTGTTGATGATAATCATCAACATCATCATCATCATCATCAACATCATCATCGTCATCATCAACATTATCATTATCATCGTCATCATCGTCATCACCATTACTATCAAGATCATCATCATCATCATCATTGTTTACATGTCTATATAACTTCTCCCATTCTCAAATCTATCATAAGACTTAGACAGACCACCTTATTCGTCTTTGTGACGAATTAAAGTCTAGTTTAACATTCTTTTATTAAATTTGTCAAATCAAATCGGATTGTAAACTTGTAAACAAGCCACTTGTGAGAAATACATGGGAGGGGGGGGGGGCACATGGAGAGATGGAGACAATTTATGAATATATCAGTTTAGGCCACCATCCCCTTTTGTGACCCATCACTCCTTGGTTACATGCAACTGTTCACATTTGGTCCACCTGTTATGTTTTTTTTTCTTTTTCCTCCCTTTTGTTCTTAATTGTTGGCTACCCCAATAAATTTTTAGCAATTTTTGTTTACTCCTTAGGGTAGACAGGCGTCTTGGCTGTATAAATGGATGTTCTATTAAATCTTAAGATAAAGTTGTTGTTGAGGTAAATGGCGTTTCCATCGTCATTGGATGATTTTCACCAGGCAATGTGAGGCAATGTCCTCTCTTAGTACCTTTACTCTGATAAAACATGCACAGTGTGTTTTTAAATTGAATACAGGTGAGTGAGAACTGTAAACTCTTGACTGAGCTCTATGTTGTTCCGGATGAAGTCAATCACCAACAGAGCTGGTTTGAGGACAGACATTTACAGGTGAGATGACTTTATTTTGATGCTTTCTAAAAGAAAAAGTTCACATGTGTTTTGATTTCATAGTGTATTATTATTGAAAAAGCTGTTTGGCTAGCATTTTTGGAACAAGATAACTTTGTGACATTGGACCACTTGTAAATTCATGAATTATTTTTATGTCTCAAGATGGTTTAAGATACTTTGTGCCGTGTACAATATACATACACATATGAGTTGTGCTTTTCAGTGAATATGATTTCCAATCAGATTTGAATTGTTTTATTTGTAATTTATGATCCAAAATTGATCTGAATCGCATACTATGATAGCAAATTTGGGATTACTTTAATCTTTAAGCCAAATTCTCTTAAATCAGAATTCAGTTACCAGAATTCATATAAAAGAATTGCGATTGAATACAAATGACTTGCAAGTAATATCAATCCCAACTCATTACTAATGAGATAGGAGATACGATTGATATCAGTTGGACATTATTTGTAATCAATCGCAACTCTTTTATAAGATGGGGCCCAGAACTGTTTTGATTTTTTTTCTCTCTCTTTGATTGGTCTTGGTTTTTAGGAGATCATCATTCTTCTTCGGGACCCTATCAAATCCAAGGTGTTGTCTTATTATGAGCAATATAGGAGGAAGAAATGGTCCGGAATCAAAGAAGGAAACGACTCCAAGAAGAAACCAATCCAAGATGAACATCAGATAAAAACAGGTATGAAGTTTAGCTGCAAACAGAAAAAACAACATTTTATTCTTTGAAGAGGGGCATTGCTATACTATTTGTTTTTAATAATTGGGAGAGCATTCTCAGACGAAATTGCCATTAATTTAGCCCCAAATTTATTCAAGCAATTTATCAATTTATAAATAAGGTATGATTTTTCCTCTGTCTATGTCTACCTTTAGTGGGGTGAATAATATCAAAAGCCCTTTGGAAGTGCATAGAGATGTTAAATCATAATGTGATATGCACTATATAAGAAAGGCATATTAAATTATGTCTTTACCCATTTATGTTTTCATGTATTCATTCTGACTGCCCAAACAATTACTAATAGTTTCTACTCATTTCTGCTCGTTTTGTTATATAATCACCTTCTGTAGTTGCAGTATTGGAATACATAACTTTAATCTTTTGCAGGCAGATTAAATGGGAAATTATAAAGCTGTTTGTAACATATAGTCTTAAAGGGAGGTGGAAGTCAGTTTTCATGTCAAGTAGGTCATAATTCACCAACACCAGGCTTGGTGGACAAGTCTCGCACGCAGCAAATCAGTGGTCCCCTCAAGTCTCTCAGAGAGTCTTTGGGTGAGGGAAATGTAAAATAATGACTTTGAAATATGGGGCGATTAGTGGAAAAAGCAAAGCATTACATAAATCATGAAACTGAAGGCTAATCCTGGTACTGGACAGCACCTGTTCTTGGATAAACACCTGTATGGTGTTGAATGCCCCATGAGAGCCCACTACTATGCGTCTTTAAAATATATTTATATATGTATTTTGATACAAAATAATGCTTTCCTTTTTCAGGTCAGTCAGTAAAGATTGGTTATAAGTTTGTGGATTCTAACATGCATCACCCCTCATGTTTGATGCCAACTGAGATGGGAACACCAGTCTGGAAGGATGATAACTCTAGACACGCAGGTAAAGATTTTGTCTCTTTTTACAGCAATTGAAATTGTAAGAATTTCTTTGATATTCTCTTTCTTTTTCAACTGACTTGCAATTGATAGTTGCTGTCTTTTGATAAATCATTTACCATATCATAATTGGTTTCTGGTCATCAAGATAGCTATTGTCCTTAGATTTATAAATCAATAATTCTACGTTCCATCCTGTTGAAGAGGACAGTAAAATCAATCACCTTGATGCCATTTAGAGTCATTGCAGGACCTGTTTAATCTCATTTTCAGGCTCTTTTAGGCTTTCTTTGTACATAACATATTTATAGGGCTCCAATATTTTGTAATCTCTTCTCATCATGTCACATACTGGCCTTGTTGTATCAAATTTAAACCCGACACTTTTGTTAAAAAGTTAGTCCTAGGTCTAAGTTGTCATGGTAAAACATACTGGTATTCCTGATAATTTTACTTTATTGTGCTCTTAGGGTTAATAAAATGATGATTGGATTCTGTTTTTGTGTTGCGCATATGACATTATGATATACCAACACTATGTGCTTCCAAAGAGCTTGAGATATTATTACCCCAGCTTTAGCTCTGACAGCTGCTATCAGTATTTATACAGTGCATTTAAGGAATAATCCTACAAGGTACCTATTATCCTCACCGGAGTTGAATGTATATAGATTGATTTGACAATGTAGGGTTGACAATTAATATAAATATTGTTGGTTTGATCTGTGACAGGTGGAGGATTCAGTCCTGTCAGACTCTTTGCCAAGAAGCTTGTGGTGTATGTCTGCAAGTACCACACAGCAACCATTGGACAGACTACCTCCCAGCTGATGAAGTCCTTGTGTGCTACACCTCCTTCAAAACACATAGCTATCAGCAGCTACTTCGCTCCCAAAGCGGATGCTGACTTCGTTGGCCCACCTGTAATCCAGTCAGCCCACAGGAAAAGGAATAAGTTAAAGAAAATGTAAGTTGGCTTGTTAATTCTTGTGTTAAATTTGGTATGTATAACTTAGGGCCACCTGAATAAAGCTTGCCTACATGTATACACTTCAAGCAGAGTACCGGTAGTATATTGAGGGTTTGCAAGAAATATGTGATGATTTACACCTAACACTCCTCACTCTCTCTCTCTCTCTCTCACATGGTGCACCCGCAAGCCTACTGTAGATATATGGATTATTTGTTTGCAGTGAAGTTATCACAATTCTAATGTGGATTTTCTATACCAATAGAGCTAATGAGCTTTCGTTTTTACACCCCTCACAGAGTCAAAGGAATGAACACAGCCGCAGCTGCTGCTGGAACGAAAGAGAGTATCGATGTTGGATGTGGATTGAAGGGAGGTGGGTTCTTTGAGAAGGCATCAGGAAACATGGATACAGAGACTCAAGATGAAATCAAGCCAGAAGTCTTGCCATTCCCTTCCGTCTCTGACATGGACTGCGGCTCAGATGGGATGCCTGATCAAGAAGAGCAGAATGAGAGACTTGATGGTCATCACAGATCCCCTGCTGAGTGCAAGGATGGTTTGTCATTGAGACCTGGTGAGCATTCAAGAAGAGGTCTTCCCCTATCGCCTCAGGAAGAAAGATCCAGGAAGACTACAGTCACTTCAAGTGTGAAACCTGATGAAGATCCTATCAAAGTGGAGGGAAACGAACATCCTCAATTTTCTGATGTCAGCAAACCTTTTACATGTAAACTTGAGAAAATAGAGGATGCTTCGGTAGATTTACCCCAAAAGGCGAATGTTTCATCGTCAGAAAGAACTTCTTCACCATCTACATATGAGAGCCGATTGAAAGATTCTCTGAAGTCAATAAAATCGGAGGCAACTCTGCAATCCTCATCAGTAGAGCAAGAATCGGGAGTAACTAGGCTGACATGTTCCTCAGAGGTGACGGGAAGCTCACCATCATCATCAGGAGAATTTGATCATAGAATAAGGAGGAGAGAGAATACAAGAAGCAGGAACAAGTTATCACTGAAAAGAAATGAGGCTAAAAGGGGAAGTGCAAGTAAAGTTGGGTCTTCCAAGGAAAAAGTTCTCCATGAAGATGTGAAAAAGGAATCTGTTGAAGAGGCATTAATGGGTCATGAAGTGCATGGAACAAAGAAGCAAAAACTTCACAATGATACAGTTCCAGAGAAAGATAGAGTATCAGTAAACAAGAGAAGCAATAATATTTCAGAATCTGTTAATAGACATCCTGCTGGTAATTGTTCTGTATTTCTAACAGACATCAAGCTTAAACATGATAAAAGCTTGGATGAACCTCTGAGGTCAACAACGTCTTTCCTGAAGAGACCCATGAAAAATCAGCAAGATATCTCACCATCTCCTGAAAAGGAAACCACTCCAAATTCATCCTCTGACGATGAGCTGATGTCGGCAAGCTTCCTGCATGCTGAGAACAGACCTCTAAATCCAGCCAAGGAGGTGAAAGAGTCAAGGCAACAACCACCTTTACAGACAACACAGTATGAAGACAGAAAAGTGAATGGTGTGAGAGAATTGGATACTGCTTCAAGTGGCTGTGAGCAGAGGGATAGCTTTCATTCAACTACAAATAAATCTGTGCAAAATGTAGAAGACAATGAGAATACAAAACATAAGAGGCCAAAACCAAGTAGACTAGCTTTGTTCACGAGGCAAAACAATAGAAACAAAGACAGCCTCCATAATATACCTAAAGCATTACATGGTGAAAAGAAGAGAAAACAGAAAACAAATCTTGGGCAATTGATGGAGGATCTTGAGTGGGATAGTGACAGCCAAGAGACAAAAGAAGATAAAAGAGCATCTGAAGCGATTCACAGGCCCAAGATTGAGGACAAACTAAGACGTAGTGAAGAAGATGAACCCATGGATGTCGATGATGCATTGCCAAAGCTCACTCCTATAGAGGATGTAGGGTGTGCCTTTGATGAGGTGGAGGCATTGCCATCAGACCATCACAATCTTGATGATCTTGATCAAGGCACAAGTCCACCAGAGCTGAAACGGGACGATCCTGTGCACATCTCGGATGATAGCTGTGGCGGGGATGTCATGGATGATATAAAAGTAGAAGAAGAGGAGGAGAACGCACCAATGGGTGCAAGTCGAGAAGGAAAACTTGGTGACCTTGAAGATGAGGTCATTGACCTCAGCCAGGGGAAAGATGATGATGATGAAAGCGACAGCTGGTTTGACAACATCTTTGGGAATGTCAGGTAAACTCTTTCAACCCATTTGTGATGTAACATTTACATTGTATCTCTTTCAAGTCGTGTAAAATTAAAAATTTCACCTCTGAATAACGTTGATCATATTCATATTCATATTCATATTTATTTTATTTCCAATATCATCCAATGCTTAATTTTTTGTATGAGCAAGGTTATAAAGTTATTGATCATTTTACAACACACGTGTGAATGTTAAAAGCAAAGTAACATCAAACAGTGACAAATCAGAAAAATTAATAATGGAGATCTTTGTATATCAAAATATATTTTGGGGTATTTTTTCATACATAATCAAGGTATTCCCTGATTTGCATAATGTATTCTGATTAAAAGGTTTTCCACAAAACATATATTTATTTTAATGGAATGTGATTTAATAATGGAAATCTTTTTATATGTATATACTTAGTAAGGCCTATTATATATTCATATTGCATTAAGGTCTATAAAGGTGAATGAATTTTTTACAGTATTTTCATAAGATTCTTACAATTCTAAAAGAATATAATCCCAGCTTAATATAAATCACTGGAAACAATGCTTGAATTATTGTCTTCTTTTATAGAATCATAAAAAATTGTAAAGACGTATTTGTCAAATGAATATAACAGTAGCAGGAATTTGGTAAAGCAAATAGAAATCTATACATTAAAATAAATATCTTTGAGAAAAAAGGAAGTACATATTTGTCACATTTTTAAAAAGTAAGGGATAATTTAACCCATCTTACATTTATTTGAAATTGTGTAAATTCTCAAATGAGATTTTACAACTTCAGATTATTAGATTTAATACAACAGGCTATATACATGTAGTTGATAATGATATAAATTTATATCACATCAAGTTATTTAAACAAAAATTATTGAATGATAACTCATCTCATTTAAAAAATAAAAATAAAAAAACAAACATTTGCAATACATGACTTATATACAGTAGGCTTGCAGGTGCACCATGTGAGAGAGAGGGAGGATTGAGGAGTCCTAAAAAGGACTCTCTGTAATCTTTCTTGAGGGTTTGAAGTCAATCCTCCCTTTCTCTCACATGGTGCACCAGCAAGCCTACTGTATATCACCATGTAAGCCGACACTTACAAGCAGCATCTAATACATGACTTATTTCAATGACTTATTTTTCCACTTGATTATTATTTTTCCACTTGATTATTATTTTTCAGCACTCAATAAATTATCAATTTGAAAACCTTTCTTTTTCTTTTTCTTTTCTTTTTTGTTGTTTTGTTCATAACATCAATGTTTTTGTTTCTTTTGTGTTTCCCTTCTCCAATCATGTTATAGATATGTTAGAAAAATTTGTTCTTGAACCTTTCTTTACTTGTATATTTTTAAAAAGATTTATACCCATAATTACATATTTTTCTTGCCTTAAATTTTCTTGAAGTAATTGAACTAATACTAATAGCCATTTAGTTTGATGA
The DNA here is from genome assembly GCF_000002235.5 of Strongylocentrotus purpuratus. Classification (NCBI taxonomy): domain Eukaryota; kingdom Metazoa; phylum Echinodermata; class Echinoidea; order Camarodonta; family Strongylocentrotidae; genus Strongylocentrotus; species Strongylocentrotus purpuratus. The sequence goes on from NW_022145611.1 coordinate 17,349,861, forward strand.
TCATGCCCCTGTCATTTATTATTTTCTTCCTGGTCACATCAATAATTACACTTTTCAAATAACACCATCGATACAGAAAAGGCATTTCCACAGAAGTATTGCCTTGTAAATATTAAATTATATTCATGAGTATAAGTTCAATAGTATATATCTGACAGCTTAAGTACACATCTTACTAAATTCTCATGTTTGTTTGTTTGTCTGGGAAGGAAATTGTTAAAGTAGCCACATAAACAACATCAGGGTTGCCACTGTGTTTGACAATTTTTTCTCTTCTTTTGGGTTCATTAATGGTAGGAGAGAGAAAGAGAAAGAAAGAGAGACCTACAATATGACTTGGTTTAAAACAAGATGATAACAGGTTATTATGTAATTTAGATCACTATTCAGCTAATCAGAAATTTCTGTAAAGCATAATATTTCTACTTCTCTGTAGATTGGTGACCGAGTTGAAAATGGCAGATATTGTGTATCTGACACAAAGGAACAAGAGATACCTACACAATATCTTCCAAGGAAAGGTAGATATCACTTTTAGGGAACTAGGGTTGGGGTCAGTTAAATTGGTCAGTGGGCAACTCTTTTGATATAGAATTTTATGTAATTACCTTTTGATTGGCACGATTGTTCTTCCCTCTTTCAAGCTGGCTTCATAACTAGCCCACTGCCTTTTAGAATGGTTTGAAAGTTGTTGGTACATATATGTATTACGTACTACTTTGCTGACAAATAGGTTCAAAGAGAATGTCCTTTGTTTCATTTTGTTGAAATTCTAAGAGGTTCATTTGTATTCAATGTTGGGTAATTATGACCAAGCTAGACCATGTCATACTAATACACCATGTGTACAGTCGATTAACTGGTGCACAGTGGTCTAGCCACTTCCATGTAGTATTTAATATAAGTTGGGAAAAATAAATTCATACATTTGTAGATTTTGATAAGGTAAGGCTCTATATAATCCTACATGATATTGGTCCCAGTGAAAACCTGCATAGGATGTGGGTCCAATGGGAAAGCGGTCGACAGTGACATTCCAACTTGTAACTATGAATTTATTTTTACGTGATATTTATTTATTATTGTTTATGTTTAATCAGAGGGCCTGTGAAAGACACCAGTGCTACAAGAAAAAAGGACCTCATAGAAGTAAGTGAGAACGTCATTTTGTAAAATCTTGTCACATGGTATTGTAGTTCAGATGTGAATTTATGCAAGTTAGCTAAATAATGCTTCTGGTAAAATGAATGTCTATGTTGCTCATTTATTTAAGGGAGAATTAAAAATGATGGGTGCTTATTTGAACAACAGGATTCTGTATTTAAGTTAAGCACTCAACATTTATACTGCTTAATTACTGTAAAAATTTTAATATTTTAACATTTGAAGTCACTTTTACCATGATTGAAGTCGTTGTTTATTCAATTGCTATCATTGTTAATTGCATAGCCCTTGAATCAAAAGTGATCTATCACTAGGTTTTGTATTCATCAGGCATGTGTATAAAGTTATGTTTATATTTTTTTCAGTTGCCATGGCTGGCAATGTGAGGTTAGGACCATTCAATGAGGAGCAGATGGATGCAGTGATGGGGGAATTGGTCAAAACCTACTGCGCCAGACACTTTAAAGTAAATACATTCAAAGATCCAAATTTTTCTTACTCTATAGGCCTCCAGTGTTTGCCATTTGATGTTACGACTTTGACTTTAAAGTTTCATTGATTAATGAGCCTGTGATAACAGCTTTATGTAGAAATCAGTTGGGCTGTATCACTGACTCGGTACATGTAGATCAAAGTTTTACTTTAAAAATTAATCTTGAGATTTCATTCAGAACGAACAAAAATTTGAACAGATTTAAGTTGAGGAGAAGTGAAAAGTAGTATTACAAATACTGCAAATCAGAATTATTCCCTTGACTTCCTCCAACCAAGCGCCAAGCACTGATTAAAACATGGGTGTATTGAATTGAATTAAAGCCCTGTTGTATTGAATATAAACCTGACACTTTGAATAAAAATAGGGCTTAAAAAAGGAAGTAAGTCCGAGGTCCAAGCTTTTCTTTGCCAAACATGATCTTAGACCCACTAGAGTAGGGCTTAATGGAAATAGTAGAATATGGACCTTATATTGATAGAAGGCTCACCGTTTGAAATGATGTCTTTCATTGTTTTGCCATACAGTACATGGATTACCTGTCTAAAGTTCTTCTACCAGAGGCTATGAGTAAGATCTACATGGAGGTACATGGGGTGAGCCACGCCCATGCTGAAGAGGTCATGAAAGGAATACAGAAAGAGCACCCTAGGGGCACCTGATTTCTGCTCGGTTCCTGAGACAACTTGCTTGTGTGACTTGTTATAGAAAGCCCTGTAGCATAGTGGTTTGTACTGTTTATTTCAAATCAGGAGATATGCGTTTCAGAACCTGACTCAGTTCCTACATGTATACCCTTTTAGTTCAAAAGTATTTTTTCTTAAAGCATTTCTTTAGACCTAGAGCCCCATGGTATTGTTTAGTGATTGTAGGGATCCAAAGTGATTGCAATTAACTTTAGTTAGACATCAAATGTCTTCATCAAAGATTAACAATTATAACTTTGTATGTAATTGATTGGAATACTGATTTGAATTAGTTGCATGTCTTTATAAGATGGGGTTTAGGTTTGTGTCTAAAATGATTTGGCTAAGTAGGATGAATTAATTGAGTGCTTTATGTGCCTACAGGCACATTATCTAAGCTAAAGATTGCTTAGGCCAGGGTGTTGTCAACAAGTGCCTCTACATAGACAACACTATACATTACCTACCGATATATTATATGAGGGTGGTCTTGGTGGGTGATGTTCACATGTTCTTTCTGATATATTAGCCAATTGTTAAATTTGGTAAAATATCAGATATTGAAGCTAGTGTGATTGAAATGAAAAACAACAATATTGAATCAACATTTGCCTAATATCAAGAAAAGCATTAAAACAAATATATCTTGCCATGATAGTCAGAAGAAATTAAGTATTTTTCTGAAAGAAAATGTTGTTAGTGTTTTGTGTATGTATATATATAAATATATGATTATGAAAAAATTATGCTAGTAAGCATATTTGTGAACATAGAAAGTTTATGTTGATGAACTTTGGGGAAAGATTTAGACAACAATTTTCAGGGATAACATCGTTTACAACAGTACTCTTGGAGAGGTTTTTCAATACCATTTATGTCTGAGTAAAAATTGGACTCAGTTGTCAACTTAAAGATTGTGCTAAAATGGGTGATTTTCACATCAAAATGGAAATGCATTGGCTCAACGCATTGGTGTGACCTGAGCATAAGTTATTCATTGACCATTCTAACTGTGACTGACTATATATACACAATGTTAGTCTTTCATCATTCAGCTTGTACCCTTGTTACACTCAGGAATTTCAAAAAGTGTCTGTTAATTTATACAATCTCAATGAAACCTTGGACTCTATCATGAATAGAAACAAATAATTCTTTCTTGTAAAATGTTGTCTTTCAAAGAGATTTGGAAACCAGGAAACTAAGGTGTTTCCATCAGGTGATGTATTGAATATGAAGGAAACTGGATTTTTGATTGCAAAGGAACAATGCAATAATGCACTTCATCATTTTATAGTCTAAAATTGTCCAGATAATGCTGCAACAAAGCTATCATGCTAGTCTTGTTGTGCTTGAAAAGTTTAATTACAAGAACATATCTAGATTCAGAAAATATCTTTTGCTGTATCTACATGGATTTACATATATATCATTCTTATAAATAGTGTATAGTTGTCTCTGAGGCCATCTTTGTTGTTTTCTGGTACTGTGAAATTTGAGCTAAATGACGCCACCTTGATCATTTCAGGAATTATCTTGTGCTGTACATGTATTTATGTCATTCTGATAAAGAACTCGCGCAATACTATTTTGTTTTCTTGTAATTATGAGTGGTACACATGTTTTATGTCATTTTGATAAACTCGCCCAATACTATTTTGTTTTCTGGTTGTTACGATGGGTACATGATGATACATGTATTTATGTCATTTTGATAAAGAACCAATCAATTCTACCGGTATTTTATTTTCTGGTAGTTAATATATTTCTAGAAAATGGAAATGTAGGAAAGAGATGGGAAGTGATTGCAATTTGATCTCTGTATTTAAAGTCATTTGTTTTTCAGTGGTCACGAGGCCTTAACTTATATTATTTTCACTATTGAGTAGTGTTAAATGCTCAACATGTTCATGTTTATATTGGTGTATAATTGCCTTTCAATGTTTTGTTCAGTGTAATATCCTCTTATATGTGCAAACTCATCTTTATGAAGAGAAAGAATAAGAAACAAGGTACTTTGAAATGCATATTATCAAATGTGCTATTGTAAAAATTAGCAGCTGTTTACCATGGTGCCTGGCATCAACTAAAGTGTTATTTATTTATTTCAGGTGTTTGCCTAAAGATAGCTTATAGCATATTTCTTGTTTGAGAATAAAGATTTAAAATTGTTAACTTTTATTTAGAAGAGTCATTTCATTCTTTTTTTGTGTATGCATACTTGTATTACAACTAACGTAATAAGACATCTAGCTTTCATTTTTGTTCATGAGCCATTGTGATTAATGACACATGTAAACAGTCATCATATGCTTGCTCAGGTAACTTATTTTATATCTAAAATAACATTATTAGTAAAAATAGTAATAGTAATATTGTCTAAGAACAGATAGACCTGCAAAACATCTCATAAAGTAGAAGAGTAAGAAGTTACAAGTTATCTTATTCACAATTTTTTTTTGAAATTCAGAATGTTTTAGGTATTTGGTTCCAATGAAAGCGATTATGCCTCTCAGTTGTGTCAAATTGAGAACAGGACCTTGTCTGTAAAAGATTTAAATAAACCCCAGCATAAAGTGATCAAGATTCTACATTTACTATAGTTAATATCACTTCAAGAACAAACTAACGACTATAATCTTAGAAGACCTTCTTGCGTCTTGAACTACAGGCATTTTCTATTTCAGGATTAAATAAAACTTGTCTCACTTATTTAAAGCTATCATAAAAATGGCAGTAAACAATACAACTTTGGTTTGGATCATATAAAATCTTTATTATTTCATATTAATTTTCACATAACCATATATGTGTATTTAAATTCATACAGGATAATCACTTTGAGCTGAAAACATTAATGCATTGGATAATCAATTCATCACAATATAGCACTTTGGGTAAACAATAAAAAACAAGCAAAATTTGACACAGCCATACACACCACATACATAACACATGCATATTGGAATGAGATTGTTTTACATGTGAATATTGGATAACATAACCATGCTAGGGTTCTGCATCAAACTATACCTAAAACTTGTTTGTAACAGAAGGCAGGTACAAAATGTCTACACGTATGATATTGATTTCCGGTATTGGTACAAACAGACTTGTTTTGCCAATTTAAAACCTCTACTTTATGGATGAAATGCATTATTTATATTGACTTTTTTCATCCCATTGAAGTACCATTATTTTATAGATGAATAAATAAAAATCATGCCGACATGAAATCAATTCCTTGCATGATCTATTTCATTAATATTGTTACAGACTTACAGTAATCTAGCAGTGGTTGCCATCTGGCACTTGGTAAAATCAGTGGACTATGTTATTGAAAGCAAAGTTCAATTGAGTCTACTTTTTGAGGATAGGGGATAACAAGAAGGTCAAAAGCACATGATTTACGAGCTGGAGGAAAACCAACCAACCAATTGATGGATATAAGTGTTACTTCACTAAGAGTTAACAAATATCTTTACTGTTTGTGTACGACATAGAGATCCGTAAGGTTACATCAATTTCAGGTGCCATCTAAATACGTAAGATAATAATGCAGAGATTTCAAATGATCACCTACATGTACTTTGATCTTGCGAAACATGATTTGAAGTCTAAAGAAACAATACTGCATTATTATTTTTTATTAGCATGAAAGCAGGGGGGGGGGGGGGTAACATCTTTTCTGGTGAGCAGCTTCAGAAAATATTGCAAAGTTTTTAATGCATCGATTCTATGAACATTTGAGTATAATTGTAGGTTATTTCAGTTTTCTATAAGATATTAATAGTCTACCTATTATGATGAATATTCAACAGGGGAAAATATACTCTGCTTAATCTTTTACATAACTACATCAAGTCAGTTCTAGAAACGCTCAAACTCCTTGTAAAATTGACCTATCTTGATGAATATAGAAGGCAACAAACTACTTTACGGTAGTTTCTTGAGTTCTTACAAAAACACCATACAGGTCTCTCCTGCAAGAAGCTTACTATCTTCAATGTCACTCTTGACTTGCATGTATATCTCGAGAAGCAAGCATTGTTCAATTTATATAGGTTTTCATAATGTCACCAAGGGCTGGTAAACGGAATAAAACACAACATTAAATTTCAAGCGCAGCTGACAATGCCGGGAATTTTAATCATACATGATTATCTTTCATCTTACATGTACTACATTAATTCATTGTGAATTTTTCACACAGCTAGCTAACAAAATATCAACTCTCTATAAAACAGCATGGAATTTAAAGGTAATGCAAAGTTTTGGTATAGGGTCATGAATTTGGTTCAAATGAACATATTGGAAGCATCTACGATCCTACAATATTAAGTGGTCGTTGTCGTGGTCGAAATCGACTCTAAAGTTATGAAATAGTAAATAATGAACACTTTATGTTAAATAGCTCCCTCTCAATGTCAAGATATTAATTAAGTTATAAAACAATGTTTATTGACTAAAATCGACCGATTAGTTATTCTCGTTCGCAAATTATATACCACAACTACATACTCTGAGATTTTCATAGTCGTAGCTACCATTGTTCGACCGTAGGAACTATTTGAAATTTATCAAAATTTACCGGGAGCACCAGTAAATCTTTATATTCAATTTTTCTCGAAAGCAGAAGTGTTTTAGGGGCTAAAATTTTTGGTGTTTTTTCTACATCCACAGGGGCATCCAAATATATAAAAATTGTAAAGAATCACTATCCACCCATTTTCCAAAATTTCCCAAAACTTTGTATTAAGTAGCTATATCCTCTATATGACTCCAGGGAATAATTTTCCTGGTATCGCATCGCAATTTGCTATGCATTTTTGCATGACTGCTATACAAAATATCTTTTGTGTAGCAGTTTTCTTCCATAGAAATGTACAGAATTTCATTTGAAATATTTATCCATCGGCTGAAATTGCTAATCAAAAAATTTGAGGAAAATTATTCCCTGGACTCCAAATAACATAGTCCATATGTCTACATCCACAAATTTTATACACTTTTCAGCTCCTTCATTGGAATCCGAGCACTCACAGACAACACAGTACTGAAAGACAATTTTGAAACTATGATCATATCAATATCAATACACACAAAATGGCATACCATTCCCTCTTCCCACTAACCACCCTTCAAACAATACATGATGTAGACAAAGTCCCTAGACAGGCTAACAAAGCACTCTGCTCCAAAAATTCTGTTTGGTAAACAGAAATAGACATTTGAATGCCCTCCAATAAATGCAATTATTAGGCTCTACACCACTTCTATAATGTTATACTTCTATGTATCTTCAACTTATTTGCAACACTAAACAACAAAAAAAGATTTGAGTCAACCCTCTCATTCTATAACGTTGTATTTGATATTTAGTGAAAAATTTGATCAGGTTGCCATGTGATCTTCATTCATTTTTTGTGTACTATGCATTATAGACATGTATCTCTATTTTTGTTGAATAAATTGTACTCTTTTCCATTTCACACACAGTAAATGTTCAGAGTCTGGACACAATCATACATCTATGGGAATGTATTGTATACTGTAAACTTTTCTAACAGGAATTTTCTATTCCATATACATGCCATCACATCAGTCTGAAAATCATATTGATAATTTCTTTGAGTAAAATGCAGAAATAAACTATTTAACATTTCCTTGTTAAAAAAAAAGAATATTCTGTGGGGGAATAGTGCATAAATCTTCTAAAATATATAAGAATACAATTGAAAATTCATGTACAAAAATTATTATTCTTTGGTGTGTTTGGTGTGTTTCAGAAGAAATTTTCTTGCATTTGATAACCTTTGAAATTCTACAAAGATGTCCCCTATTCCAAACATGTCTAAGCTTTACATGTGATTTCCTAAACGAAAGCACAATACATGCATGAATTATCAACAAATTGCAAGATTTTAGAAATGTTTCATGAGATGTCTTACATTCTTTATAATTATAGTTAATTTAAATTTCTATTTTAAATAGTACCTTCTCATAAAAATTGATGACAAGTCATGCAGCATACTTCCTTTCATGGAAAAGGGTTGGCTTTGTTGAAGATCATAATACGTCCACTCCAAGATCAATTCTTCCATTTGTGATCCTGTTGAAACAGAAATTACACAGAGTTTACGACATGTACAAAAACCTGATTTTATAGCATTATAAAGAGTAAAATCATCTCACTTCAGTGTTGCATGTTTATGGTTGAATGTAATCCAAATAATATACACTTACACAAATCCAGTCCCAGAAGGGATCATTCACACTTTAAAATAAATATAAAATGAGATGATAATTTAAATTTGGTTAGAATATACAAAATATTAAAACAAAATTAGTTTCCTACCTTTCTTCAACTACATATTTAATCACAGGGTTCCGTAATTAACAGTAATATTTTGATGAGAAGACATATAACCTTTATTACGGTATGTTACAGGTACAGTATTATGTAATGTTACATTTCTTATGATTCATAGGGGCTTTTATGTAACGGAATGTATTCCGAGACTTATCTAACCATGGACCATACCATCCAATATCGTAAATATACTTCAATCTACGTGTTATAATCTTCCAAGAGGAAGTTGACTCACCGTGTTTCTTAGGACAATTTCAAAGTGAGTATCTGCTGGTGTGTTGATGACTTGAGGCCTGTATGACAGAAGACGCTGACGATCTTTGAGCTGAGCACATGTATCTATCACGACTGCATGGATCTTGAATTTGGATGCCAAGGCAATTCTTGACTCTTTATCTTCAATGAACATCATGTACTTGGCAATGATCTGGAAGACAAACAAAGGCATTTCTCTAAGCCTAAAATCTTATGAACAAATCTTTGTAAAAAAGTAACAACATATTCTGAATTTGGCATGCAACAACCAGTCTTAATTAAAATGTACCGGTACAAGGGTTACAGGTGTTTGTAAGAAAATTATATTGACTTTAAACTACCTCAGATGAGGCAGAAAATTTGATCTGGAATGCATCACATTTGGGATTAAGTTTTCTGTGATATGGGTGTTAGAATTGAGAAGTCAGACAAATAAAATTAATCTGGCTCTGAAAAATACTAAACATGAGTTAATCCTAACCTTAGTTTTCAAAGAAAGATATCACAATTTAACAAGACACAAAAGTAAAATATAAAAAATATAAAATAAACACCCCCCCCCCAACAACAAAAAATAACAACAAATAGACTTACCTCTGTAGGTGCCTTGACAGTTATAAGGATGTAGACAACCTGGCTAAAATTAACTGCTGCTTTTATCCTGGCTTTACCTAGCCAGTTCTATAGAAGAAAAAAAATGAAAAAGTAATCGGCAACCCAGATCATGGCACAGCAGCATAGGACTACATGCAAACGGTGTAACTGTCCAGTAGTTGTTTTTAACACTTGGCTATTACATAGCATTTTAAATTCAGTAATATTGATTAATTTGACATGTGTTTGTGTATTATTATTGTGACACATTGCAACAGAAATATGTCTTTATCTCTCACTCCTTATTTCTTTGAAATCATTTGATGCATTTAAATTTCTGTTTTCCTTTTGTTCTATTTACAATATGGCATTGGCAATAAGACATTGTTTCAACTCTTAACAAGCTCGTGCAATAATACAGCAGAAATTTGGTAAAATCTTGTATATGTACCTTGCTCATAATGTATCTTTTCTTTCTTCCCATTACCGGTACTTCTTCATCCTAATGCATCGATCATATTTGAAATACTTTCAAATTTGTTCACTTAATTGTGTAAATGTTGAAAATAATTCCACTTACTTTGGATGTTAATAACGATTCCACCTGATTCCAATCCTTGAGTTTTGACCTTGCCAGCAGCGCTTGGAATAAGTACTGTTTATCAGAGAGGTTGAATTCTCTCTTCAGGGTCTGTGGATTACTCATGTCGGCCTGTAGAGGGACGAAGCACACAATGAATTAAAACACAGTTAACAACTAAATTATTAATTCACCTTGCAAACGTTATGTTTTTTGTGTTTTTAGTAATTCAAGAATGAAAGGTGGACTGGGAGAACACTTTAGGATGTAAGCTTTGATATGTCACATTCTTAAGAAACATAAATACGGACAATTCAATTTTGTTTACATACTTATACAAAAAAAACTTGGTAAGGGTATGAATAACTTAGTTCTTAACTGTACATCAAATTGAAACTACTTGGTTTCTTCTTCATGTTTATCAATTTCCGTATTCATAATGGTAAAACATACCCCTTTGATATTCATTGAGGTACTCAGTGACTTATATTCCTACTGACTATAAATAGTGCAATTCTATCGCAAACCACTACATTCTCTTTTGATGTCCAATAGGTTTATCAATCACTTCACACACAGTCAGATCAAAACTCAAGAAGAGTATTAACTCTATGTGAATTTATTACTCTTTTGGTTCATGGCAACAAATAATGCATTTTATTATTTCAAAACCATTAAGTCATTCTTAATTTCCAATCCATTACTCCTATCTGAATGTTCAGGGATAGAACAAACAGCATACTAAAGGTTATTCAAATACTTACATTATGTTAATCCACATATAATTTACACATTGACAAGGCAACAGACCAAGATGGAAACCAAGAACTAACTTGGAGGGGTATATTAATAAATGGCTTGGAAAGACACTGCAAAAGTGTACTATGATAGCAGAAAACAGAGATGTGTGGAAAAAATGTTGCAATCAACCTCTGAGCTGAGGGAAGATACCTTGATAGACAATTAAACCCCTTTTCATCCCATCTTACCTCAGAACTAGCGTAATGATAGAGGCAGCAATAGAAGAGAGTTGTGATGACTGGTTGAAAGTATAACGATGTCTTCCTGGGGAACTCTCGGAATGGAAACTTCCCCTCCAGTTGATACCTCTGATCTCTGGGCTGCATAATCAAGAGAGGATAATGGGATGGTTTTGATATGAGTTGCCCCTAATAAAAAGCAATTTCTACTTCATAGGATTGATCAATGTGCTTCCAAACATCAGCGTAACCCCTGTTGTAGAATTCACTTCAAATCCATTCACAGTCCATCCGGTAATTCAGTGTACTGACAAACTCAAATTCCTAAATAAGATGGAATATCTTGCAGGGTCAATTCCATGACACTATGGGGCATTGCAAGAAAGTTGCGATTGATTGCCTGATATTTGCAATTTATTGCAACTCAACTTTCTTGCAACGCCTCACTAGTCTCCTAAATTTCCTACGATTTTGTTAGGATTAAAGTTTTAAAAATCAAATTAAGTTAATTAGATCTAGCTTTTATTGCAAGAAAGTTGAGTTGCGATAAATTGCTAGACTTACGCTTGATTTGGGGGATTTGCGATTTCTTGCAACTTTCTTGCAACGCCCCATAAGAGTTAGTGAGCAAGATTGTTCTCAACTACATCATGGGTTGCTACAATAAATCAGGTGACTTACCTCAATCTGGAGTTGTTTGTTGAGAAGTAGAACCTGTTCTTTGATTATGTCATGTTCTGCAGTCAAAGATTCTGATCGCTGGAACCACTTCCTGTACAGGGTAAAAATACAAATATCACCAAAATGTAGCGTAATATATTCTGCATAATTCATTCATCTTAGACTACCGGTACTGGACTGGTACAGTGATGAGGACATTGATGAGATGAGTGGTCGTGGTAGTGGTAGTGGTGGTGTTGGTGTGGGCCTGGTGATGATGCTGGTGCTGGTGCTGGTTGTAGTGGTGGAGGTGATGATTGTGGCAGTGATGGAAATGATGATGGTAAGGGTCATGGTCAAGTTGATTACAATGATGTTGAAAGTGTGATGATGATGAAGATGATAGTAATACTACTATGACACATATCTTTTGTATATTGCCATCCACCTATAAAACATGTTCAAGGCACTTACTAATATCATCCTGCACTATCGCACTAAAAAAGAACCTATATTTTTCGTTATAATTCCCAGAGACCATGATAAAAATGTTATTAAGCACTTTTCTTTGAGAATGAACAACAATTTTGTTCTCTCATGTCATACATGGCTACTTACGAATTGCAATCCATTATTCTGGTGAGCCTTTGTTGTGGGACATCAGACTGGTTGGCTAATTTGTACCTCCACAGCTAAAAACAAAAAGTAAAAGATATATGAATAATCACACAGCTCGTGTGTTATTGACAGAAAGGTAAAACCATGTCATAACAGCATGTACAGTATACTGTTCAGGAAAAGAACAAAGTTGTTAACTTGGAGTAAACTGCCTCAATCACAATGAAGTTACCCAGAGAATCTTGCAAATTAAACTTTTGTTTGTTTACATTCTTGCCCTATAATGTACAGTTTCTAAACCACATGCTAATATTATACATTAGAAAGGTAAAACCATGTCATAACAGCATGTACAGTATACTGTTAGGAAAAGAACAAAGTTGTTAACTTGGAGTAAACTGCCTCAATCACGATGAAGTTACCAAGAGAATCTTGCAAATCAAACTTTTGTTTGTTTACATTCTTGCCCTATAATGTACAGTTTCTAAACCACATGCTAATATTATACATGTTTGATGTGTGGAAATGAATCAAAACATAACCAAATATAATTTAATATATGTATATAAAGAATTCATAATTTGTCTTTCCTCACTGCATGTCTACAAGAAACCAGTTAAAAAGGAGGCAAATTTCCTATTTTGCAAGTAATAACAACATTGATTAAATAAAAAACAAGAATAACTCACCGCAGCTTCTTCAACTCTCCCCAGTGCTCTGTAACAAAATTAGACGAAACATGAACATTTCTCAACATTCAAATATTTCACTAATGAGTTTTTGCATGTAAATTTCTGTTTTAGTCTTCTTCTTTTTTTCTTCATAAATGTTAGTTCCGACTGTTTTATAATACTTGTTTATGTCTACCCCGCAGCACTGCATAACTGCACATCAACTAATCTTTACATATATGTTAAAAATATGTTACATGATTGAGATATATCAGCATCAACAGTGTGAACATACTGACTACTCACCCTAATTCCGCTGCAACTGATTCCTCCTTAGTATGGTAAGACTTGAGGAATGCTATGTATTGGTTGACAGCCGCTGGTCTTTTGCTTAGCTCCTTGTAAAATAAAGTTTTACTAAGGGTCTTCTTCACGAACATCACTACCTGTGAAGAGAGTAGACGAGACGAGGACCAGTATTTAAATGTACAGAAAAAGACAGCTATTCATGAACAATGTTATCATCATCATCATCATCATCATCATCATCATCATCATCATCATCATTATAATCATCATTATAATCATCATCATCATCATCATCATCACCATCATTATCATCATCGTCATTATCATCATCATCATCATCATCATCATCACCATCATCATCATTATCATCATTATCCTCACTATTATCAGCATCATCATCATCATCATCATCACCATCACCACCAATCTTAATAACAATAATTATAACAACAACATCACATCAACAACTGCCATCACCATCATTATCACCTTTACCATCATGAACATCGTCATCATGAGGAAAGTATAGAAGGAACAGCAGTCCAGCACATCAATGATCATCTTCTAGCATGATATTGTGCATTGATGGTAATTAAAGACACAAGGATGAATACTAATATCATCGTCATCATCACAATCATCATCATCATTGCTCCTTTCAAGATTATCTTCATCATCATAAATATATGATATATTACATTATTACTATCACATTATCATCATCACTTTCCCATGATCATTCTGTCTTTATATAGCTCAACCATAATCTTCCCTATCACCATTTTCGTCCTCCTCATTATCATCAACCTGCTCCTCTTCATCATTCTATCTGCATAATTATCTCCACACAATACCACAAACATCATGCCAAGAATGACTCACTGCAACGATAGCATTTCCGTCATGGTAACCGATGGCAGCATCGAGCAAAGACATCTTGTCCTTGAGTGACTTGTAAGGTTCCAGTGAGTATCTCTCACCGGTGATGATCCGACTGACAGTGTCCGCTACTGGAAGAGCTGACCAGCGCGATTTCTCAAGACTCTAGATGCAAAATAAACAAGCACAATAAATGTAATAGCGTACACCACTGTATAAAGTGCTGACTTCAAAACACGTCCTCTTACTGCATGGTACATGTAGATCTTCATTCCTAAATATGCTTTGGATGAATGCTATATCTCAAACTACAACTACGTTTTCCCAAGTGAAAACAAAATCAATGGAATTCCTTGCCCAAGGCATGGAAGGGTGATATGGACCAAAGATACTGCATGAATACTTTACCTTGATTTTTCTATGCAGGGCAATAATCTCAGCTTGAAGCTTAGCAACCTCTGTCACAGATGGTCTATTATCTTTCTTGGTAGCTACAATCAAAACAAAGTAACATTTTTGTTTATTCAACTTTTAAAGGAACATGAATATTGAATAACAGAATATTCTGTGAGTGTGTAAATGAATCGATAACACAGCAGGAGACCATGACAAGTATTACATACATTTCCTGTCACAAAGTTATGTCTAATCACTGTTTAAAAATGCATTGGCTGGTTAAAGACAACTAATACAGAAGATTAAATGGAGAAGATGATGGAAAATGAATGACAAACATTCTTTAATACATATACAATTAGTTTAAGTATACCAATTCTCTCATTTTTTCCTTCTCACTCTTCCAATAGTACAGTCTAGTCACTACATCAGGAACCCGTTTCACAAAGCTTTTTTTCAATGACAAATGACAAAAATCAGTGACAAGTCTGCTGATAACCAATCAGAAGCAAGGATTTCAGTAGCTTATAACAAAAACTGCCATTTGTCACTGATGACAAGTTTTGTGAAACACCCCCAGGTATTTACTGCTCCTTACCTTCATCAATTGATGCAGTGCTACCATGGTGACTCCCATGCGATGAGCCAGGAGAAGAAGACTGAGATGTATTCTTCTTATCACCTACCAAAAAGAAATAAGACATGTATTAAAGCATCAATAAGTCATGTATTGAAGCATCAATAAGACATGTGTTGAAGCATCAATAAGATACAGCAAGATTTACATATACTGTACATATTAAACTGAGTCAGGTTTACCATGGTTTATTCGATAGAGACTGAAATGCTTATTTGCATCAGTTGTTTACGTCTTAGTGATGAGAGTTTTCTTGACAAGTTGTTCAACATTCCAATACAAATAACTGAAACAAATTAGTCAACATGGCAAATGGCTAAAAGAAGGATTTCAAGAATGACCGAAAGGTCTAGAGACATCATAGGAGCTATTATTGGTCTTTCTCCTACTCAATGACAAAGAATCGTGCAATATTAAACTACTTCCATGTACAACACAACATATAAATACGACTCTACCTTTCAAGCGAGCAACGAGTAACGCATGTGAAATCGGCATTATTTCCAACAAAGGTTAGCTCCTCACTATAAACATGAACCATTTACTATCAGTATCCCTACTGATGTGTATCAGCCAGGGTATGCATATAGGATGGCAACCCTCTCCTTTCTTATCAAACACTTCCTGGGCTAAAGTGGTACTGAGGGTGCAGGTACAAACAAGGAAATTAGGTATTTCCATCCCATTTGTACATCCATTTTCCAACTAGCCTACACCTTTCACCAAATGACTTAATCAAGTTGTTTATTTAATTAATTGTTTAGTAATCAGATTAAAGGTAAAGACCAGTTTTGGAAACGCCCTTCTTAAAAATGAAATGGAAGCTCTTATTACCAATCATGTGAAAGAATATGTTTTAGCTAATACGTGATCATACAAATTTTGCAGGGAAACTGCCTACTAATTTATATATTTGGTAAATTAGTTTATCTATTGGACTGTGAGAGATAAACGCACGTGTCACACACGTGTGCGTAGTCCCATATACATCTTTCTGTGTACAGTGCTTGTAACTTTACCAAGACTGGGCCAAATATCTTATCATTTTGATGATCCCAGAACCTTGCAGTACACACCAATACTTAATGCTAGATGATCAACCTTTCTGATTGATTCCACAACGTTTCTTTCACAATGCAATCGCATGACCATAGCTGGTCTTTATCTTTAAACTTTATTGTCACACCTAAATACTTTTAATGATGTTTGACAATTATAGCGATTCCACTTGAATATGATACCCTAGGTATGACAAATGAACATGAAAAATAATAATGCGGCTTTCTACCCAAGGAAGCTAAAACTCACTACAACATCTCAAAACTGTCCATGCTGAACACACCTAAAATCTCATATGTGAATTGCTCTTCCCACCTCACTCTTCATCAAAAGTTTTAAAAAATTAAAAAATTAAAAAAATTGACACGATAACAAGTTCCCCAGTTACCTAGCGTTGCACTGGCTGATCTGCGATGGACATACAGCCCCTCAGTCCCTGGACCCGTAGCTGCTGGGCTACTGGTGGTTGATGACGTGGCACTGGAACTCTTTCCACTCCCCTCCATCACCACACTACTGCTCCTTGAAGTCTTTAACACCACAGGAACAGAGTTGGATCCTAATGAGTACTTGGGTGTTGATGATGTGCCTCGGCTGACTGGAGGGTGTTTGGACGGCTGGTATTGGATGATCCACTGCTGAAGCTGGCTGCGTGGCTTCTCCCTGTGCTGAATTCTGAAGAAATACAAGAAAAATTTGAATGAAAGATATGTCTTCAGAACAGGGTGCTTACAAGTCATATATATATTTAGTCAAGTCATATCACTAGAGTTTACGAGAGCTACAGTCCGTATTAATCACATGCTAGTTCTCCGCCAGAAAGAAAGGAAAAATTTGAGTGATTCATCATTCTGCATTTATGGATACAAATTCATATCATCCATTGGACTATTTTGATTAAAAAGGGTTAATCTTGTATATGTATCAGGCCTCGAATTACATCAAATTTGGGTCAAGGCCACTTTTTTGAGAGGGCACAAATCCACTGAAACGGGCACAAATCTATCCTAAGGGGCACTAAGGCCAACGTGGAAAGTGCGCGTAAGATCACCTCACGCCGTTGTTTTCAAGGTGGGGGGGGGGGGGGGGGGATATGTGCACCCAGGGGCGGATCCAGGATTTCTTCCTTAGGGGGGGGGGGGGGGCCACTTTTTTTTTTTGTCCCCCCAAAAAATTGCAACGGCTCAGCCAGCCGCTGAATAAGCGGGGGGGGGGGGGGGGGGGGGGGGGGGGGGGGGGGGGGGGGGGGGGGGTAAGAGGACATTTTTTTTTGTTTTTGGTCTCGAAATTTGAAAATTTGACATTTTGTTCCCTTTGGGGAGGGGTGGGGGTGGGGGGGTGAGGTCACCTTTTTAGATCAGCCATTGGCATAATTTTTGTGTGTGTGTGTGTGTTTCATTTAAAAAAAAAAAGGGGGGGGGGTTTGCTTCAAAATACAGACATAAATGTTTTTCGGTCTCGAAATTTGAAAAATTTGACATTTTGTTCCCTTTGGGAGGGTGGGGGGGGAGGGGGTGAGGTCACCTTTTTAGATCAGCCATTGGCATAATTTTTTTTGTGTGTTTCATTTGAAAAAAAAAGGGGGGGTTTGCTTCAAAATACAGACATAAAAAAAACGAAGGGGGGGGTTTTAACGCCCCAACCCCTCCCCCCCCCCCCCTGCGTACGTGCCTGCTCGTCTGAATACAGTTCCCCTCCCTCCGCGCAAAGCGTGGAAGCTTTTACGTTTCATTAAATCATTAGAGAAAGAAGAGGATTCGTTGTACCGTTTTTTACTCTTAATCCTCGTCTAAATCATTCATCGCCCCCCCCCTCCCCCGCAAAGCTCGGAAGCTTTTACGTTTCATTAAATCATTAGAGAAAGAAGACGATTCGTTGTACCGTTCTCGAAAATAATCCTCGCCTGCATGAATACAGTTTTTTGTCTGCTCCTTTTTCTTCATACGTCCTCTTCCTTTACTCTCCTCTATTTTTTTGGCTTTTTTTTTGGGGGGCGCCCCCACTGCCCCCCCCCCCACCCCCCCCCCCCCCCCCCCCCCCCCCCCCCCCCCCCCCCCCCCCCCCCCCCCCCCGGCTACGTGCCTGCGGTCAGATGAACATCTTTTGATACCTTGTTCGTCCCCGGAAACTCATGGGTTGAAGGCAAATTACGGTCAGATAAGCATTCAGGGGCCCGCCTCAGGGCCCTGGTGGAGTCGAGGGTGCGGAAACCCCTGAATTTCAGGGGTTTCAGGCATTTGATTACGGTCAGATGAACATATTTTTATACCTTATTTGTGAAACTGGCAGGATACTGATTGGCCTGAGGTCCAGCGGGCGGAGCCCCCAGAAGCCCATGGGTTTAAAGCATTACATTACCGTCAGATTAGCATCCAGTGGGGTCCAGGGGCAGAGCCCCCGGAAGCTCAGGGGTTTAAGCATTTGATTACAGTCAGATGAACATATTTTTATACTTATTTGTGACACTGGCAGGACACTGATTGGTCCAGCGGGCGGAGCCCCCAGAAGATCAAGGGTTTTAGGCACTAAATTGCAGTCAGATGAGTATCAAGAGGCCTGCCAAAGGGCCCTTGGTTGGGTCCCAGGGGCAGAGCCCTCGGAAGCTCAGGGGTCTTAGGCGTTTAATTACGATCAGATGAGCAATTTTTGATACCTTATTTTGTTGAGAAACTGGTAGTTAACTATTTTTTCTTTCTTGCTCTCTTTCTTTCTATTTCTCTTTAAAATGCTTTTCAAAAAAAAATTGGGGGGGGGGGGGAGCTGGAGGGGGGGGGGAGTTTCTCCCTTTGACGTTTCATTGAATTATTAGAGAAAGAAGATGATTCGTTGTACCGTTCTTGACTCTTTATCCTTTTCTGAATTCCAAGGGAAGCGCGGAAGCTTAGACGTTTTTAATAAATTATTAGGGAAAGAAGACGATTCGTCTCGATCTCGACTACAGGTATTATCCTTTTCTGAACTCAATTCACACCCCTCCCGCGCGATGGGCGGAAGCTATGACGTTTTAATTAAAACGTATGGGAAAGAAGACGATTCTTTGTACCATTATCTCGACTCTTAATCCTTTTCTGATTTAATTCCAGACCCTCCTCCCGAGAAAAATCCAAGTTTTTCACTGATTAAAAAACTGTGAAAACGCACCAAAAAAGGTCACAACGCGAAGTAAAGATGTTGAACCAACGATGGGTAAACAAAACTTCCCGATATTGATTGGTTCAAATAAAAAGGATGGATTGAAAAATTAAGCCTAAGTCATTACGGTTTTTGTGCCAAACGTTTCAGTCATTTGGATGAAGACATTCTTTCATATCTCCGTATCGGCAATTAAGTCACGCCAATTAATTTAGAAGTTCCATAGTGGAAATTAAGTCTCGCCAATAATTATTGTTTTAGATCTCCGTAGGGGCAACAAAGTCTTGCCGATTATCATTGTTTTAGATCTCCGTAGGGGCAACAAAGCCTTGCTGATAATTATTGTTTTTAGAGCTCCGTAGGGGCAACAAAACCTTCCAGTAATTATTGTTTTCAGAGCTCCGGAGGGGCAACAAAACCTTGCCGACTATTATTGTTTTTAGAGCTCCGGAGGGGCAACAAAACCTTCCGGTAATTATTGTTTTTAGAGCTCCGTAGGGGCAACAAAACCTTCCGGTAATTATTGTTTTCAGAGCTCCGTACGGGCAACAAAACCTTCCAGTAATTATTGTTTTCAGAGCTCCGGAGGGGCAACAAAACCTTCCGATAATTACTGTTTTTAGAGCCTCGGAGGGGCAACAAAACCTTGCCGACTATCATTGTTTCTAGAGTTCCGGAGGGGCAACAAAACCTTCCGGTAATTATTGTTTTTAGAGCTCCGTAGGGGCAACAAAACCTTCCGGTAATTATTGTTTTTAGAGCTCCGGAGGGGCAACAAAACCTTGCCGACTATCATTGTGTTTAGAGCTCCGGAGGGGCAACAAAACCTTGCCGATAAATATTGTTTTTAGAGCTCCGGAGGGGCAACAAAACCTTGCCGACTATTATTGTTTTTAGAGCTACGGAGGGGCAACAAAACCTTGCCGACTATCATTGTTTTTAGAGCTCCGGAGGGGCAACAAAACCTTCCGGTAATTATTGTTTTTAGAGCTCCGGAGGGGCAACAAAACCTTGCCGACTACCATTGTTTTTAGAGCTCCGGAGGGGCAACAAAACCTTGCCGACTATCATTGTTTTTAGAGCTCTGTATGGGCAACAAAACCTTTTTGAACATTACAAGTCGGGTTGGCTTACGATGACTATAATGTCGGCAAAACTTTTGTGGATTAAATATTGTGGCCGTAAACGGTTTGATTTTGAAAAGGGCATTCCGGCCAATGAGAGGGGCATGGCGGCAAATTGCCGATTGCCGGTGGGTAATTCGAGCCCTGTATGTATGCATCTATTCTTGTCTGTATTGAACCAGCAGTGGACTAGGATGACAATGCCACTGCCTTTCTTTAAACCCCAAATTGTAAAAGTATGTAATGTCTCATACTCTCATTGTAAGTATAATTCAATTATATCTGCTTCCTACATCACCTTCTAAACACCCCCATTTTAGAAAGATGGATGAGACTGCAGAATGGAGAAGAGTATAAACTGTCACCACATTACAATAAATAGCCTTTTCTGCCAGACACCAGGGGATAGTTTCACAAAGACTAAGTTTTACCTTAACTTAACTTGGAATTAACTATTGCAGGACGTTCATACCACTAGTTCCTCTAAACCATTCCTGGCATTGGTTTCTCAAGGGACATACAAATCATGGTCACAAATCTACATAATTTCTTTTTTGATAGTTCTTTATTGCAAGAGAAAAAATTATGATTATAATTGAGAGATCAATGGTGAGAGCATACAGTGGCATGAACAGCCTGCCATAGTTAAGTCCAACTTAAAGTCGATCTTAGTCTTTGTGAAACACTACCCTGATGTACTAACTTGTTATTCCTCCATCCATGCTGAGAGAGTTTGTCCTCTCATTGTCAATGTCCAAGCCAGCATCCTTCATAGATTGCTCAAAGGAGAGGGGCTCTTTTTTGCCTCCATCAGTTGAGTCCTACAAGAGAACAGTAAAATTGTCATAAAATGAAGACAGCAAGCAAGGTTTAATGCAATACACAAAGTGAAAATTAGTGTTACGTTGAAGGTGCTGTACCTTATGAAGTGACAAATGTCAGGTTACAAAGAAGAGAGAAAGTGTATAGTTAATATATACATGTTTAGAGAAACGGAAGGAATGAGGAAAGAGATAATTAGAAAGAGAGGTGAAGAAATGAAAATTAGAGACAGAATACATAAGTAGATTCATGTATACAGAGAGAGAGAGAGACAGAGACAGATAGCAAGAGAGAGAGAAAAAAAGAGAGAGAGAAAAGAGAGAGAAAAGAGAGAGGAAAGAGAGAAAAAGAGAGAGAGAGAGAGAGATAGATAGACAGAAACAGAAAGACAAAGATGGAGGAGTTGAGAGGGTACAATGTACAAAGTATACACACACAGAATAGTAAATTCAATGACCTATGTCATCATTATCACATGTGAAAACCTTGTTAATATTAAGCACTAGATACAATCATATCTACCACAATAAGTGGTATCATTGGTACTACTTCAATAGATCTAATACTAGGACATAGCATGATCTGCAAGGCAAAGTTCAAGTGAGAGCAATCACAGGATTTGCACAGTACTTACAGTTGGTGGAGACAATGGTTTATCGTCAAAGAAATTTCTCCTTTTTCCAGGTTTTTCATTCCAGTAATCATCATCCATTTCATCAGTCATATCCTTTCCCCTCTGTCCACGGAAGTCGAGAAGATAAAAATAATCAACTGTTACTTAAGGGAAAAAAACATTCATTCTCATTTATGATGAATTTAACCTTTTCATTTTTTGGGCCTGCAAATGGGACATAGTACCTTTAATCTGGGCATGCAAGTAAAAAACAACATTATAATATTGTCTATTTATCACACAAATCAAAATATAGTGGCAAGAGATGAAAAGCGAAATAAATCGGGAAAAGTATTCTAGTGCAGAAATTGAACAGCAAAGACGTTGTTATAGTAGATCCAGCAACCAAGCAAGGTGGCAGTGTAGGAAGGTGGTGAGTTCATATGAGAAATATATAGCCTCAGGAGTTGAGAAGAATGCAAGAGTCTTCTGGTCATATGTAAACTAAAAAATAGCAACTCAGGAAAGTGTCTGTAATTTAACCAAACCTGATGGGCATAAAACAGAAACGGATCAGGAAAAGGCTGAGGTTTTGCAAGATTTCTTCTCTTCAGTTTTCACGAAGGAAGATTTACAAGATATCCCTTTCCCTTCAGATGTTGAATATGACACTCCACTAGACGACATACAGATTACGTCAGGAGATGTGTTTGATCTACTGCGTAGACTACTAGACTTAAGCCTAATAAATCTCCGGGGCCTGACAATATACATCCCCATCTACTTAAAGAACTAGCAGATGTGTTAGCTCTACCAATTTCTTTGCTGTTCCAAAAGAGTCTTGAAAGTAAACAGTTACCCCAGGACTGGAAATCTGCAAATGTTACCCCGATTTTCAAGAAAGGTAACAAAGGTGATAGTAAAAATTATAGGCAAGTTAAGTCTAACAAGCATTATTTGTAAAATGATGGAGAATCTGGTGCGTAAGCAATTGCTTGACCATCTCATGATGAATGACTTGATTTCAGTTCACCAGCAAGGGTTTGTAGTTAATCGTTCTTGCATCACAAATCTTTTAGAGGTGTTGGACCAGTGGACACAGATTTTGGATGATGGAGGCACAGAAGATGCGATAAATTTAGACTTCGATACGGTGCCTCACCACCGGCTGCTTCTCAAATTAGAATCGTATGGAGTTCATGGGAATGAACTTGCATGGTTAGAGTCTTTTCTGAGTGGACGGCAGCAAAGAGTAGAAATTAAGAGGCAAGCAGTCTAAGTGGGGCAAAGTCCTGAGTGGAGTGCCGCAGGGCAGTGTGTTGGGTCCGTGTTTATTTTTTTGCTATTTGTAAATGACCTTCCAAAAGTTGTCAACTCAAATATTTCAATGTTTGCAGACGTACAAAATTGTATGTCCGTGCTGATACTGCAGATTTAAGAAAGCAACTTCAGAGGATCTGTCATGGATGGAAGAATGGGCTGAGAAATGGCAGCTTTGCTTTCATCCTGATAAGTGTACTGTTTTAAGGCTTGGAAAGTTACCAGCAGAAGCCTCTACAGGCTATTGTATGAAAAAGGGGACAGACTCTGTAACACTATCTGTTACAAAAGTAGAAAAGGACCTCGGTGTCCTTGTAGATTCACAACTATCATTTAAAGATCACGTTTCCCAAACAGTTCTCAAGGCAAATCGAGTACTTGGAGTTATCCGTAGGACATTTATGTACCTCAATACTGATACTATGCTGTTTTTGTTTAAAGGCCTTGTTAGGCCCATTTTAGAATACGGACAGGCTGCATGGTCCCCATACAGATTAGGAGAACAGATGTTGGAAAGCGTACAAAGACGTGCAACAAAGATTATTCCTGGCCTTAGAAATTTGTCATACCAGGAGCACTTGACCAAACTCAAACTACCAACTCTCGTTCATAGGCGTAGAAGGGGGGACATGATCGATGTGTATAAGTACGTGAATGGCTTGTACACTGTGCAAGAGAACTCGAGGTCACTCCAGAAAACTTGAAAAGAAATATTCAAGGCTAGATATAAGAAAATACTTTTTTAGCAATAGAGTTGTGTAACTGTGTAATGGTCTCCCAGAAAACGTTGTGGCAGCTGGGTTGGTAAACTCATTTAAGAATAGACTTGATAGTCAGTGGTCAAAGATAGGCACATTCATGGGGCACTAGAGGGCGCTTTGCGCGCGTACGAAAATCTGAATGGCCTTGCTGCGGTGGGTCGGCAATAATCAGCCCAAAACTTGGATATGGGAGGGTGGAAGGATATATCTTTTTTATAATGTTATCTGGTCTTACCCTTAACCATCCTATGTTTAATCTATGTAGAAATAACATGCGAGTACGATAAGAGAAACATCGGGCCCATTACTGATGCAACTTTTAAAATATTAGCCTAGAAATGACCACCAAACGGAAAAAATTGACATTTTTTCCCGACAAATCTTCATAAAATCTGATTTATAAACAAGTCACATCTAGGTACACTAATACAAATACGATTTTCTGAAAATTCAGGTATTATTTTTTAAGTTTCTTTCAAGTATATTTCTGCGCATTGCAGCGCCAATGTTCTTCACTGCTTCAAAATCACCCTTGAATTTTTTTTTTTGCAACGAATTTGTTAGAGGTCCGCGAGTGTTCCCCGTTCCTTGCGTGTTGAAAGTTTGGTAATACATAGTTTACATTGACTCGCGCACGAAAAATGGTCGAAAACAAAATGTCAAATGAAGAAATAAACAAGCTTTTGTATAGTTATAAGAGTTCTACCGAGGTTTCTTTGTTGATTTAATTTATTATATAGTCTCAATTAGAATTCAGAATTATCTCACTGAAAAGTTAAGAAACCGACGATGTTCTCGATCGTAGTTATTTTCATTTTGCCAGCAGCCGATCTAGCGTTGTTTGGGCAAAAAGCTAGGCCGCTGCCTTCCCACCTCGAACCTTTCCGAATCCCGCTAAAATGGCGCTCTGCGGAGCTCCGAAGCTGCGTTGGTATCGCTGCAAACTCTCAGCCGGCCAGCTCCCCACGACGGACCATTCGCGGTATGGCGAGAGTGTGTGTGTGAGGTATGATTTTGGATTCGAGAACGCACGTAATGCAACCGCGCGCGTCATTTTCAGCTGTCGAATGTATACGACCAATTTTACATGTACGATTTTTAGTACAGATACTTGGTCAGTTTTCTTCTTATATCTTTGGTTTTACAACATTTAAAAATATAATTTCTTCAAATTTGCTCCTGACTCGGTTCAGACTAATTGTGTGATGTGTTTTCAAGTCAATTTTTTGAATATATTTTTTTACATGAATTTGCCTATCAAAGAATGTAAGCCTTTTGTATGAGCCGGTCTAGGTGTTGTCTATTGTCTCATGTTAATTACACAACCTCCTCCCTCCACAAATAGCAGTAACCATGGAAGAATCCTGGATCGATGAACAGGCTTAGACCTACAACATCGTGTATTAAAGTAAAGTAAAGTATGAGAGGAAGACAATTTTTTATAGTTTACTTTTTATTTCCACTTTTAATTCAACTTTTTCAAGAAAGATAAAAGTTGTATTTATCAAAGAGACTGATTTTTTCCTTCATTTTACAAAATATTTTTTATCATAAACTAGAAAATGTACAAGCTTTCTTATCTGTTAACGTCTCTAAAAGTCTGTTAAAACAATTCTATCATTGCGATGACGACCAAGATTAAGAATAGATGGGAATATCATGATGTTCTTCCTTATTCAGATACAGCATGAAAATCATGGGATGGGACCGAGCACAAAATAATAACAAAATCAGACGGTCACTCCCTCTTTCATTTTGTATAATACCGCAAGATGGGAATGATTGTTTTTCTTAGAATACTCACCGATGCTTGTGCCATTTTAGTCAGAATGGATTCACTACATCCGGAAAACAAGACAATTGCAAATGTATTAAGTTGATAGTGCAGTGATACGGCACTTTTCAGTTCACAGCAGCAGGATTATGTACCGGTCATCAATGCATAACATGCATTTCACACACGGCGGATCTTGGATGCACAATGTGGGTGTTGGCTGTCGAGTCTCGCTCAGCTCCCCATTGAGCAAACACAATCATAATCAATCAACGTATTTTGACAAGTTTTATGCTAAATACTAGAAAACTGTGATATTTTCGTGTAAGCTATTTAAATAACTATTCAATTAATAGTAAGATTTTGCCTGACAACCCCTTTTTTTTCTCGGAAAGTCACGACACTAGTATTCCAACTACACTATAATTCACTATAATTATACTCTATATCAAAGGTACGGCCTCCTCTAATTCCCTGCTAGTTATGCCAAAAAAAAGAAAAGAATTGTAATTCATAAAACTTGCACAACTCATAAGTGTTGGTTCATAGCCCTTTCAGTACCAAAACTAAACCTCAGCTTTCTAGCTTTCTGCTCCAAATTTCATTAAAAATGAATGGCAATTTTTCAAATCAAGCAATTATTACTTGTCAGAACAATTCATTGATGATGAATGGGCGTGAAGTTCGACACAAAATATTAACTTCAGTTGATTGTTCCCAGGAAAAAAAAATATACATACACCATTCCATTAATTACTTTATTTTATCTCCTATATCAACTCTAGATGGTGCTAGACATAAAAAGCGCCAGCTAGCTCCATACTGAGGAAAGGCGCGGGGGGGGGGGGGGGTATATACATTCAAATACATTAATATGACATTCCACCCATTAAGGTCTGTGTACTACAATCGTTTTTATTTCAAATATTTTGTGGATAATACAGATAATATTGGTAATATTGGCTCACTTGTGGCCCAGATTGTGATTTACAGTTATTACAAACTGTTGTAAAAAAAAATTGATCATTACCTGTCTGCATGTATGTCTTTTCTGAAAGCTTTGACCAAGGGCCCCAGGTATATGTTATTGAAAAACAAATATAGTTTCCATGCATTATTTGACTTTTCCCCCTCTCTCTTTTAGTTAGGCTAGATTACTCCTCGATGTATATTCAAAGAATTTAATGAATATCCATGTTCTTTTTTGACAAAAATGATGAACTAATCACTTGCCATTTTTGCTATAAAACGTAGCAACAATACTGTATTTTCAAGTTTTTCCAAAAACTGCTTTCAGAGCCCCCTTTTGTAAACAAAGGGGATCAATAAAGTTGTGAGGGAAATTTGGGACTTTCATGG
Source organism: Strongylocentrotus purpuratus (assembly GCF_000002235.5). Lineage (NCBI taxonomy): Eukaryota > Metazoa > Echinodermata > Echinoidea > Camarodonta > Strongylocentrotidae > Strongylocentrotus > Strongylocentrotus purpuratus. The sequence continues at coordinate 17,377,120 of NW_022145611.1, forward strand.
CGAGGAAACAAAGAAGATTGAAAATGTTCATTTTGGGCAATTTTGTTGGATAAATTCCATTTCTAACAAAGAGTGGCGATTTTCGATTTTTTGTTTTTTCCCTCCCCAAATTTGCCTTAAAGCCCCATTTGGAAATAATCAGGGATCAACAGACAATTTCTTGATGAGAAAACAGAGAGGCCGATTGATTTTTTTTTTTTTTTTCGGCTCAAATGATAAACTAAACCCCAGGCCATTTTTGCCAAAGAGTGGCGATTTTATTTATCCCAAATTTGCCTAAACGCCCCTTTTGGGAACAAACGGGGATCAATACAATTCTGAGGACAATTTGGGAATTTCATGATGAGAAAACAAAGAACATTGAATTTTTCGTTTTTTTTTTAGCAAAAATGATAAACTAACCTCTTGCCATTTTTGGCAAATAGTGGCAATTTTTGAATATCTTAATATTTGCCCCAACAAACGGGGATCAATATATTAACTCTGAGGACAATTTGGGCCTTTCATGATGAAAAAACGGAGAGGATTGACAATTTTCATTTTCCGGCAATTTTAGGCGATTTTCGAATATTCAAATATTTGCCCTAACATCCTTTTTGGGAACAGGCGGGGATCTATATAAATCTGAGGGCATATTGGAAAATTCATGATGAGAAAACTTACGACCTCTTACCACTTCTGATAATTAAGTGACCCCTTCACCGATGATAATTGCCCCTATTCAAATCTAAGAGGTACCCATTTTACTTTAACGAATGCCCTTTTCTTTTGTAATAAGTGCCCCTTATCATTTTTGATGATTGCCCCTTCTCACCTCTCATAAGTACCCGCTTTTATTTGACACGCGCCTCCTCGTCTTTCTAATAAATGCCCCTTTTCCTTCTGATAAAATAATGCACCCCTTTCAAAAATAAGAGCCACTTTCCTTCTCATAAATGCCCCTTTTTCACACGTTTAAAGGTACTATGTCCCATTTGCAGGCCAAAAAATGAAAAGGTTAAATTCCAACAGCATTTGAAAGATAATACTAATTCAGAACTTCTCTCAAAACCGTCTCATAATTATAGGTGCCCCTTTTCTTTCGACAAGTGCCCATTTTCCTTTGTAATCATTCTTTACAAGTGTTTTTATTCTTCTCAGGTGAGTGCCCCTTTTTCAGGTATACAAGAAAAGCCCCTTACCATATCTGATAAGTGACCCTTTACCTCTTTATTTGCCTATTTTCAAATATCCTGTGGAATTCCTCATGGATCTGTGTTAGGGCCCTTCCTTTTTGTCGTCTACATAAAATGATATTGTTAAATGTTCTTCAATTCTAAACTTCTCTTTATTTGCTGATGATACCACCGTTTCATTATCACATAACAAAATTGACAATCTTATATCATCATCATCAAACAATGAACTAGACAAATTAAATAAATGGTATGCTTGCAATAAATAATTGTTTTTAAATTTTGATAAAACTAGGTATATTATTTTTCGTGAGAGAGGAAGGAGGGTTCCGTCAAATCTGTCAAACCTCATTATTGGTGGAAATGTCATAGAAAAGGTCGATAATATGCAGTTTTAGGTGTAATTTTGAATGAATATCTTTCTTGGAAGCTACATCTTAGCTCAATTTGTACAAAAATATCAAATCTATTGGTGTTCTCTCCAAATTAAGTCTTTTTGTGCCCCAGTCCATTCTGATGACTCTCTACAATAGCATATATACTCCCTCATTTCAATTACTGTGTCTGGGGTCACACCTTTAAAACTCATTTAGATAAATTATGCATTTTACAAAAGAAAGCAATACGAATTATCTTTAATGCTCTCTTCAATAGTCATACAAAACCTTTATTTTCACAGTCAAATATATTACCGTTAAAGGAATTGATAGCCTTGCATTCCCTTGTGTTTATGTATAAAATTCATTCCAAAATTTTGCCTCCTCTCCTTAACGATATCTTTGTTTTGAATTCCTCAATTCATTATTACCAAACTCGCCAGAGTAATACATTTACCTCAGGTTCGTTCTTCCGTCGCCTCAAATTCATTTATAGTTCATTTTCCTAAGTTATGGAACAAACTCCCCAACAATATTAAAAACAGTTCAACTCTTTCCAGATTTAAAAAGCTAAGCAGGGAAATTTTAACTTCTTGTTCGCTTTCTTTTGTAGGCTGCCCTCTTATATACATGTCGATATAGTTTTTTGCTGCTGCTGCAAGAAGTGTACTTCTCTTTTTTTTCTTTGTTTATAATAATGTTCGATGTTGATTTTTTCATAAGTATTGTTGATCTTTTTATGTATTCCAATTTGGTGGCTCCTTTTTATAAGCTCTGCTTTCTCCGCCGGGTCACCAAACCATCATTGTGTTACTCTAAATTGTAATTGATGTAACTTATTTTGATTGTATTTTGATCGTTGAACAAATAAATGAAATTGAAAAAATTAAATTGAATTGAATTGAACCTCTACCCATTTTTAAGGGTCATTTTGAGGGATTTTTTCTCGAAATAAAGGCCCATTTCTCACAATTTCAGAAATTTCAGAATTTTTTTAAAAGCCCGGCATGGACCCACTGCTTAGGGATATTGTTGTTAATATGGGACCCATGTTTAGGGATTTTGGGGTGAAATAGTGACCCATTACAGCGGCACCCCCCGAATGTCTTATGTGACCCCCCCCCCCCCCCCCCCCCGGATTCGGACCGGTACCATTCCGATCTTGATCTTCAAGTCTTTTTCTTTAGCTCCATTGATTCTATACAGCATCGCTATCGTACAAACGTGCCTAGTTTCGGATGTAAACAACCATTGGCAATGGCATTGCATCAGCTGTTGAATGTGCCACGTCAGAAATATCACAGCGGCCTTACGAGAGTTGGCACGTTAGTGACGGGTAAGCGCAGGGCCTGCACGGTACTACGGATCGAACACGAAGACTTGCGCGCGGATAGCGTTCGGATACACTTTAATATGCTGCTTGCGTTACCGTGAAACTATCAGTTCGGCTGGAATCTTCTCTTGCTTGATGTCGCCAAAATGGCTCGTAATATCCTAACATTAGGTGGTATATTTTCAATTGCAATCATTATCTTGGCTATTATCTACAAAAAGCGTTTGGGTAATGAGCTGGATTCGAGATTGCAGGATGTTTTAGACAGTCTTCTTCGAGCAGAGAGTAAGGTCAGCGTCCATCCTCGCACACGGGTAGCTGTCGGCTTCAGCTTGTGTAGCGATACCTTCGCCGATGGCGTGGAGTTGTTTCGACAACTGGAGCAAGAAGGGCCGGAACAAAAACGACATATTGATGAAATTCGAACCTCTCAAGATTTGGCCGAGATCTTTGCCTATTTCTTTTCTACTGGAGCAGCAGCAGAGTAAGTTTATGTCCACTCTAAAGTTCAACAAAGATGTCGTGAGTTGTTTATTTCAGTATCTGTTCAACTGTGACTAAAACGTAAAAGTAAAAAAAGTGCAAAGTCATCACATATTTTTAGGTGAAGCAAGGCCGACTGCTTGTAAAAACTTATTTACTTTACAACTTAAATTTAGGAACTTTCATGTACGAAAAATTTTCATGAATCTTGCTGGTTGTTTCAGATGCAAACTAGCTGAACCACATTTGACTGAACAGAGAATGGCTGTCCTAAGTAACCATGGTAACAATTTGTCAGTTTCTTGCCAAGTCAGCAAGTGACAGTTTGTAAGATTCTATTAATCTTAAGACTTGAAATGTGATATTGTTCAACTTGAGGAGTGAAACTTGGGCCTTGACAGGGAGGAGGAGGGGGGGGGGGGGAGGGGGCGGAGGTAGGGGGTGAGGTAGGGGGTGGAGGACGGGGGGCAGAGCGGAGGAAGAGATGGCTTGAAATGATTGAGAAATTAAGAAAAAAAAAATAGCCGGCCAAATGCGATCATCTTCATATTGGAAAAGGACTTCATGGTAGGGGGTGAGGTAGGGGGTGGAGGACGGGGGGCAGAGCGGAGGAAGAGATGGCTTGAAATGATTGAGAAATTAAGAAAAAAAAATAGCCGGCCAAATGCGATCATCTTCATATTGGAAAAGGACTTCATGGTAGGGGGTGGAGGACGGGGGGCAGAGCGGAGGAAGAGATGGCTTGAAATGATTGAGAAATTAAGAAAAAAAAATAGCCGGCCAAATGCGATCATCTTCATATTGGAAAAGGACTTCATGGTAGGGGGTGAGGTAGGGGGTGGAGGACGGGGGGCAGAGCGGAGGAAGAGATGGCTTGAAATGATTGAGAAATTAAGAAAAAAAAATAGCCGGCCAAATGCGATCATCTTCATATTGGAAAAGGACTTTATGGTATGTGGTTCCATCTAGATTTTATGAAAGATGCATGATCAATTTTTGAAGTCAAGTGAACTGAGCTGATTTTTCTCTTAGCCGGGAGTTCTTTATTTCTTGATTGAACCTGTTATGTACATGTACATGTATGGTAAACATTGATTAATTTCTGGTATATATCCTGTGCAAAAAAAAAAATATGTATATTTTGACCCAAAAGAGTTATTTCTTTAGTCTTTCCTTCCTTAAAAACAGAATCAAGCAGGTACACAAAATTGTGTTCACAAACCTAAAGGCAGTGAAGGAATTAATGTGTAACTGTCAACTGAGTATCAGATAGAAGGAATAGAGTTTACGTTAGAAAAATCTACTTATTAATCTCAAAATAAAAAAGAAATAAATTAAGAAAAAGAAAGTAGAAGAGGAAGACAATAAGGGAAGAGACTAATGGAGAAGAGAGAAAGAGAAGGAGAAGAGAAGGGAAGAGAGAGTGAGGGAGTCACAGAAAGAGAGTGAGAGAATGTAGAGTCTGGATGGTTTCTGGTACCACAAGCCAATTGTCCAGCTATTATATTAAAAATCTATTTTTAGAATTTCTCAATTTTTTTCTTCATTTTCCGAAACAGCATCAAAAATAATGTCCAAATGTCGAAAACCTATTGAATATGTTAAGTATTGGCTGAGATATGACCATCTGAATGAATATATTTCTATATAGTGTTATACACTGTATATGCTCTGGCTCCTTAACCAGTTATCGACATTTGGACATTATTTTTGATGCTCTTTCGGAAAATGAAGAAAAAAATTGAGAAATTTTAAAAATAGATTTTTTTATGATGTCACACTTCACCACTCTATACAGAGTCAGACAAATCCAGTCAAGATTATAAAAATATGCTGTATTTGATTGAAAATAACAAGAACAAATTTGCAAATGCAGTGTATGGAGAAGCAGAATTCAGGAGGGCACTTCTCTCTTCTGTTATTTTGACTGATCACACTCATCAAAGTGATCATCCAAGAGAAAATGCCCTGTCACCTTGATGGATGATGTGCTAATATATTCACATGGGGGTGATCTTCTACAATCTCTATGTCATCACAGATGTGATAAATGTTAGAACTTGGTGACAAAAATGCTTGAGGGCAAGGTACAATCTCTTGATGAGACCAAAGGGTTGTTCACAATGTTCAGCAAATAGGGCGTGTCTTTTATTGTGGGGTCGACTCTTGAGAGAATACAATATTTTTGTAGTTTGGCAAAATCATGTGTAGTGCATTAGATTTTATTTTAAGTTTTGTTAGGATTTGTTTTACTGCATGAAAAGACAGACTGCTATACATGTAGTGCAGTCTGTCTTTCAGATGTTTTATGAGAAGAGACAAATTATATGTTTATAGTAAAAAACAATCTCATATTTAGCTAGAATACTGTGAGGAATTCAAATCATTTCCTTTTGTACATACTATACAGATCTTCTTATCTTTAGTAATATGTGTAACTTACTTCTCATCTATCACCAGCCTCCCTCATTGTAATACCCATCATGCTTTCTCCTTTTCTTTCTGCCATAATCTTGATCTCTTTTTGTTGTTTTTCCTTTCCCTTTTCAGCTTTGCTAAACTATAATACTATACTATAATTGCAAAATTATATTAATATTTGAACTAATGTTCTTATGTATCCTCATAGTCTTTGTTTCACCTCATCCTTTCCGCCTGTGCTGCTGATCAGTCTCGTATACCCATGAATATATGAATTTGTGAAAGCAGCGCAGCTAAGAAAAATCAGCTGCAGTTAATATCCCTAAACCAGATCCAAGGTTATTAAATCATGAGCTTGTTAGTGACATTTGCTGGCAATATCCTGTCTTAGTAGAAGAAGAAATTAGATTTATCTTGCATAATTGGTGAGCCTGCAGAAGCCTTCAGTCTGTTATTTTGTAATTCTATCTAAAAGATAGATAGAAAATCTATCAAAGCTTTAGAGCTAATCTTTAGATGGCACTAGCAGTAAAAAAAAAAAAAAAAAAAGGAAGAAGATGTGTTGTTTTGGTAATCTTGAAGAAAAAGGAATTGGAAAAAAACTTTTATAGAGGCAACATCAATGCGATTCTCTTCTGTTATTTAATGCTACTTGCAATCATATTGGGGATTAACACATATACATTGTAGATTTTGTTTTAATATATTTATAAAACTCTTTTTGAAGGAATCCTCGTCCTTCAGAATGTAAACTAGCCTGTGACCTGCCTGTTGCACAAGAAAACAACAAGAAGAAGAGCAGTGTAATCTTATACTGATAACTAGGATGTGTTTCTCTCTCTGGTCATTACTCTTGGTACCTCCCAAGGGTGTAAATACTTTCCAAGAATAGATAAATGACACCAATTTGAGATGCAAAGGCACAACTCTGAGTGTGACCTCTTTCACACACACTCAGAATGCCTGTATTGATAACGATCCAATTGAATCAAGAACTACATTTGTAGATGTCTTGTTTCCATTCACATGATTAATATCACCATGAAGATTGAAGTTGTTTTTGCCACTTACTCCATTAGATTCACAGCAGACAACTTTTTCTTGACCCCCCCCCCCCACATTTCCAAGAGATATGCATTTCATGAAAATGCTCTGTTTTCATGTGATACAGTAGTATTCGACTCCTCTTAAGCGTTCAATTGAATTTAAATTATTAAAGGACAGTTTCTTTTAGAACGCGGTTCGGTTGAAATTCAGATTTTTCTTTATTTTTTTTGGATAAATAGTATACGCTAATTTCTTTTGGGATTGTTATTTTCATTTTGTTGGAAATGTACAATGTACAGTGTTATGTGCTTTGATTTGTTGCCTAGAATGTGACAAGATATGATTTTCTTGTAAGGATGTATATTGTGCTATCGTGGGCATGACTTGTTCATAATTATACTGAGTGTGAATGGGTCCAAAGTACCTTTTCCCTTATTTTGCTGTAAATAATTGACCTTCTGTGCAGAGCATTCAATGCTTCCTTACAATGTGTCAACAATTTAGAATTGTGCATCTTTTGGCACGAGTTTGCTAGTGTGAATATCCTATCATCTTCCTTATTTTTCCTGTATGAAATGGACCTTCCACAGCCTTGTATACTCCCTTAGAATGTGTCAAGACTTGTAATGGCTTAGGGAATGGAAATTGAGCATCTTTCGGTGTCGGTTGTCCATGTTAACAATACCGGCTGGTTTATATTACTGTTTTGATTTACAATGATTATTGCATCAGTCTGCTGGCTGATTTAACGAGAAGCGAGATGGAGGGAGCTGGTGGCAACCTCCCAAGTTTCTGGTTGGCTTGAATTAATCCTGTCAGTCCCATAGGCAGACGCACAGACACACCTTATGGTATTTTTCAAATTTTAAGTTAAAACAAAAAGGAAGATTGACTACTTTCTTTAACAGCATGTGATGTTTTTTACCACATTGATTTTCCAGACTGTTAATTGTTTATGGTGAATAAAGGATAAACCTACATACAGAGTAGTTATTGTAATATAATAGAAATGAATGACTTTTCTTTTGTAAACCTAAAGATAGTAGCTTAACTTCATGGATAGAATTATATGGTGTATTATAGCAACAGGATTTAAAAAGTTATAACCTATTGCATGTGTTTTGTGAAGATCATTTATGATTTTATCATGAAAATAAATGTAATTAACTATCTCCATGACTGTACTTGGACCTTTTTAACAAGATTTTAAAAATCTGGACTGGTTCTTTTTTCTTTTAATTTCTTCTTCTGTTATCCCCTGCAGGAGATACGTTCATGGCAGGGAGTTGTTTCGGGAGATTGTGAGGCTTTCCCAACAGCAGACTGGACATTGGAGTGTCGTTGGTGGCAATGCAGCGGTCATCGCTAACAGGCTGGCAATAGAAGGGTGTGATGTACTGCTTGGTGGAAGGGCTACTCCCAGTACACTTCAGCAGTTTCATGAACGTGTCAAAGGTAATTTTTGCACAAAAAAGAGCGAAGATTTTGATAGCCAAAAGGAACTAACTAGCAGAACATTTCTATTTTATTTTTTGTTTCTTCTGTTCAGCTGTAATGATTTCCCCTACATTTACAGTGTTGTATTTTGATAAGATAAGCCAACAGTGCATAGGGGGTCAGTCATGATTCAGCCAGTTAGGGTGTCGCTTTAAAAACTACTGCTTTAAAAAAAAGGAACTTTTCAAATATAGATAGGAGCTTGAAATAGGAACTTACAGTATAGTCATTGTCTGAATTTTGTGTAAGCTTCATGTTCTGTATGTCAGGCATGTCAGTTTTTGGCTGATTTCAGACCCCCTTGACATTTATCTTTCTTAGGCAAAATATAAATGTCCCCATATACTGTATGCCTGGGTCTACTCTTTTTGTAGGCCACTTGCGTAAAACCATCAATATATGGTTTCCCTTTAAGAAGGTAAAATCTTGTAGAAAATTGTCATGTATAGGTATCAAATTGGGATGCCATTTCAGCAAGGTGTTGAAGATATTGGAGTCCATCTCATTAGTTTGTAACTAGATCATGCAGATTGGGTTCTAGTGGAGCTCTCTGTAATTCTAATTCATGATTCTGAGCACTCTTCCCTTAATAAACCATGAATATTTGCATCTAGGGAATTTGAGATTGCATCATTAACCTGGTTTTATGTGGAACGTGTACAGATTAGCATGGATCCTTCTGGGTTTCTTGGATATACTCGTATAGTTTGAATACTTGATAAATTTTAAAGGGTCCTTGAAAATTAGACCAAATAAGCATGATACAAGTAGGTAACAGATTTAAAGGAAACTGGGAAAGGTGTAATGTTCATTCAAAATGGCAAATATTTTGAAATTCAAATCGACATCCCAATTTGTCTAGACAACAATTGTAGTGAATTATATAAGTATTGCCATGATTTTCAATAGTACATACTGTATGGTATTTGTTATGATATTTGTTTTTATTTTCCAAACTATGTCTATTATTTTAGAGGTACACCTAGATTATAGCAATGAATTTCAAATCAGTATTTTTGTATGGATGTACATGTAGCTTATTGGTTTTCTCCTATGATCAAATTCCAGTGCATTTGGAATGAGTCTTCTTTTCCCACTAACATATTCCTGGACTACTTTTGGGGTTGGAGGTATAATATCACTGTGATAAAAGAGTTAGTAACCCTGAGGATCAAGAAGTATTAGTTAAAAGAAAAATGGTTGGGGAGGCGATAGGAGAGGTGCTCATGCTGTATTGCTTTGCTTTAGTTTTCTTTTCATATTACTATTTCTTCTTGAATTCCATCTCTTTGTTCCTTGTTCTTCCTATTATCCAACACTGATGGCTAGGCCACTGAGTGATTTATCCTTATCTTGCCATCATCTGAGTTTGTATATACCAAGGAGTGTTTGGGCCAGCTTTTTATGACACCCAATTGGAAATTAATTGCAAAATGATGAGAAGAAGATTCGAGAGAGATTTATTATTAATCCGAGGAAACTCCCAGACCGCAGTGTTATTGGAATCTCTCAAGTCTGTTTATTCCCATGAATCTCATAAAAGAATTTATTGGTCATTCCTTTTGTGGATGTACCAGGCTTCATGCAGGGATTCCTTTAGATTTGGTTGTAATCTTGTGGGTCCACGAAGGATATTTGATTTTTCATCTGAAGAAAAAAAATGCTGTTATTTGAGGTATTCTAAATTAAATCTGTGAGAGAATTATTACTCTTGATCATTCCTTGAGTGGATGTAGGGCTTTATGCAGGGATTCCTTTATATTTTGTTGTAATCCGGTGGGTCCATGAATGATATTTGATTTTTTTTTCCTTCATCAGAACAAAAAAATACTGATATTTGAGGTATTCTAAATTAAATCTGTGAGATAAGAGTAAGAGAATTATTACTCTTTGGGCTGAGGCTGTATAATGTTTTCACATCTTCTGATGATGATAATGGTTTTTTAAATGCCAACACTCATCTTCCAATTTGACTTTGATTGTTTTTGAAAGAATTGCAATAGGATTAGATACAATTAAATACTTAATAAAAGGTAGAACTTGTATATAACAGAGTTCTTGGATGGTCATATGATTATTGATATTGAAATTGCCTGATAGTTTTAAGTCTCATAGTGGAAACAAAATTAGCTTCTAGATTGATGATTGATGTCACTGTGAGCTGCAGACCACCAGACCTTTTCACAACACACTCTGCAATTTTGATTCATATGAACATTTGGGAACAACATATTAAAGAAGTTGCATTTTGAAGTACTGCAGTTCTGTATATTGGTATTCCCACTTTCTTTCAAAATTGAGTTTTAGTAATAAATTTCATTTGATCAAGAATACTATTTTTCATTATCTTGATTTCATTTTTGGTATTTTGAATTGAATGAGTAGATGAGAGATTTGATGAATATTGTTGCAAATGTTGTGCAATGTCTTCATATCTAATGATGATATACATTTTTTTGATTTTAGGGACATATTTAGTATACAAATTTGAGAGGTGGAGGCTTTCTGAATTGAATTTATTTGTAAGCATTGATAGAGGGTCATGCAAGAATTTGAAAGTTCTCGCATCTCATGGTGATAATGTATCTCATGAATGATTTCATTGATTGAGGATTGCTGTTGGCGGCATTCAAAATCAATGTCAAAATTGGATCTGTCTGAGTGATGAATACTGATCCAAGATAATGTGTTAATATCTTATGATGATTGAACAAGATCGTTTCTTTGAAAATATATTTAGAGGATGTGTGAATTGATTCAACCTGTAAAAACAGATGAAATTGGTGCAATTATTTAGTGGTTAAAAAAAAATGATAATTATAATATTTCCTGAGACCAATATATGATTATAGTGCATTATAATCATGCAAATTCTTTAAGGTGTAAACTTTAAGTTGGAGGCATCTGAATTTATTCTGTGAGTATTGCTGAACGCTGTTGCAAGGATTGTAAAGGATTTTCCTATCTCATATTGCTTATTTGATTTTATAAGACTTATTTTATAGATATGGAAAACAAATTTATTTATAAACTTATTGAAGTCGACATTCTGTTTTCAGTCTGCATGAGTGAATAATATATAAGTTAAACCAAAACAATCTATTCTAGGATACTGTTTTATTTTGTGTTAGTTTGCTTAGAAATTTGTAATAGGTTATTTATACAGCCATGATTGATTTAATTACATGGTATTACCGCTGATGATCATGTAAAATTCATATTATCATTTGTTGCCTAAGTGATTAAAAAAAAGATGACCAACTCAAGCGACAAATGGAACATCATCATGCCCCAGGGACCCATTTGTTTACCACTGATTGATCGACTTCGATGAAAGAAGCCTTGATCGAAACTCTTTTCATCAACATGCTGACCATTACGATGATGCGCCCTTCTCCTAATATATGTCATTAGGGTTCCATCCGCTTCAGAATGGTATTTATACTTGACTGATTATTGGAAGGGGAGGTGGATCGTTTTTAGGACAGGCCACAATGCATGTTGGTAGCTTCCCTTTCCTGTCTCTATCTAAAGTAGGAAATGAACACTGATGAGCATGTGATCTTGACGCAGGGTTGCCAATTTAGTTGGAACTCTTACTTATTCTGAACTGATGGGTGAATATACTCTTAGAGATAGTTTCATGATTAAACCTTGGATTCAATAAAGGCAACTTTAGATTGTCCTTGACTCATAAAATGCATGGAGCCTTTTCGGAAGAACACTATGTCAACTCTCATAAGTTTTTTAACAAAAATTCAAAAGCTGTTGATGTTTCCACTCATGTGGTATATGACTTTTTCATGAATTTGTGTACAGTTGTTTTAAATGCTTTAAATATTTCCCAACAAATTACCTGTACTTATATACTTAGCCCTGCTCTTTTTCTGTTTTTTTGTTTTCTATTAATTGTGACACAATTTTATAGCTACAGTATGATGAAACAATCACAGTGTCTCATAGTGGGTTAAAATACAAGAATCGAAAGTCAAAATAGTTTTTGTTCATGTTGTCATGATGATGGAATACCGGTATAACGTTTATAGACCATAGGGCGAGCCGATTTTAACGCTTGTCTTGTACTCCACATGTTGTGACTACCTGAAACTTATCTAAGAAATAAGCATTATATTTTTAGGAAATAAATTTGTTAGTTCCCACACTGGGAGTTGGGTCATTGTTTAATATTTTGATGAAAAAGGGTTAATATTATTGCAATAAAATCGTCCAATTAAATCGCGTAATTAATCCACTTACGTTGTTTAGACTATAAACTCATCTGATTGGCCCATCAGATTGACAAAATGACAGATTATCGCTAGTCCGCCAATCAGAAAAGTTGTATTAACCGGCTTTGGTACTGCGTTTTTGCGAGTCACGTGTACATACAGGCGCTTTGTTTGCCGTAATCATGTCTGTCGGTGCAAAATCTTATCGAAATTCGTCAAAAAATAGATGTTTTGCTCATTGCTCTAGTGTTTCCGAAGATCTCAAACCTTTTACGACCACACGGTGGAACACATTTGTAAGCAGTGTGAATATTTGGAAAGATTTAGTGGGGTATCAGGCTGATATAGCGAGAGCCTTTTTACGCGAAGTTGGACCTGATGCACTGGTCGATACTGCTGTAGGCTTAATACCAATACCAGTACCAGAAAGTGGTGGATATCACCCGACGTGCTATCGCTATTTCACAGATTCATCCAAGCAAGAGAGAGGGAAACTCAACAAAGACAAACAAAAAACAGACGCTGCATCATGTCAAACTTTAGGTAAGCCATACAACATTTAACTTAACTTGCGCGAATTCTTTTCATTCAAAATTTTGTTCACAACTGTGAGTGTGAGTGTGACCATTTTTGACCCGTGACTCCGGCGTGGAGAAACCCTACTCTACAGACTAACACATCAAAATTCATCTAAAACTTCCACAGTTGCTCAAATAACGGTCATGATTTAAAAGTCGTTATCTTTCTTATCTGTTTCGTGTCAATTTTAAATCTTTTTTTTTTTAATAGTAGACTATATTTCCGAGGCTCAGGCCTAGGCTAGACCTCTAGTCTTTTTCACAGTCACTGCCACTGGTTTGAACAAGAAGACGGTCTAGATTTTAGAGTATCTCCACGCCGGAGTTACGGGTCAAAAATGTTCACAGTTGTAAACAAGCACAGAGCTAGGTCTAATTTAGTCTTGCACTTAATTTGCAGCTAAAAATAAATCGATTCTAGACCTAGGCCTATAACAAAAAGTGTTCAATAGCCTAGAAATCTAGACTTGGTTTTCAGCTATAACTGGGCTTGGCCATTTTTTTTAATATTTTTTTTTTTTTTTGGGGGGGGGGGCAATTTTAACTTTCGATTGATTTGTTATTAGTCTAGGTCTTTAGCACTGAATACTTTGAACACCTTAACATTTTATTTGTGATTAAATTTAAATGGGATGTTCACATGCAAATGCATTATAAATATAATTTCTTAGTTTTCTGACGGCTTTTGTCCAAAAAGCCGTCAGACAGCGAAGCTATGGCCAATTTTTTTTTTGTGGCAATTTTAACCTTTGATTACTTTGAACACATTACAATTTTAATTGTGCTTAAATTTAAATGGGATGTTCACATACAAATGCATTATAATTTAATGTCTTAGTGTCTAATTTCTTTCTCCTTGTGCTTAACTCTGTCCAATACAGCCTGTTTTTTTAACTTTACAAGTACAGTTTTGAAAACAGCTGATATTTGTTAAATCAATAAATTATATTGTTACTGTTATGACTATGAATTTTTATTTAACCTGCTTGCATAATTGTTTAAACATTATTTGAATTGTGAAAATCACCCATTTCTCTCAATTTTCATTTATTTGTACAGAATTGGAGCCTTCTACGTCAAGTGCAGGCGGTCAAGCTCCAGGTCCGTCCTCAGCCTCAGCAATAAGACACTTACGGTCAAACTCCAGTGTTGCTGGTGCTTCAAAGCAGCCCTCTTATTCTGCCCACATTCTACCAAAGATTTGCATCATCTGTCGACAAAATAAAACTCATAAGGACTCTGAGGGGAAGAAAAAGAAGGAACCATTAATGCTGTGTCAACAGCCAGATGGTGGAAAAGTAGCAACAGCTGCTAAAGACAAGAAGGACGACCACATTCTTCTTCAGATCCAGGACAGAGACTGTGTAGCAATAGAGGTCAGGTATCATCGCAGTTGTTTCAGGAGCTATACTGTCTACCAATCAAGGAAAAGTGTTGAGCCCATCAAGGAGCAGAAGTATGGAAAGGCATTCCTTACATTTTGCAGTTATGTTGTAGACAAGAAGATCATACAAGAGAAGCAAATATAAAGAATGACAGCACTGAGAAGATTGTTTTTAAAAGCTGTTAAAGATGTTGAGTCTAAAGATGCATCAAATTACAAGACCTACAGCCTAAAACAACGCCTGAAACGAAAGTATCCACAACTCTGCTTTCTTCAGCCTAAGAAGAGGTATGCAAGTGAAATGGTGTATGTCGAGACGCTATCAACTGAAGACCTTGTGCCAGGAGCAGTTGGTTCTGAAGGAGAAGAAACAGACACCACCACTGATACAGACGCCCTATCTGATACTGACACAGACATCACAGATGTTGATGAAAGCATAGAACCTCCAACGAAGCGACAAAAGGGCGGGAATGGTAGACGATCCAAACCTCCAATGGCCTCACTTCGAGATCGCTACACCTCTGCACTGGACCTAAAGGACGATGTCATGCAGACCAGGACCAGTCTACCATGGCCTCCAACATCATCTGATTTAACATTGGATTCTGCACGCACAATAGTATCCAAGCTGTACAATTTTCTAGCATGGGTTAAACATGGTCTAACATTGCTAAATGTAATGCTTTGTTATTTGCATGAAGAAACAAAGATATCATGCTTGAACCAAAACACAATCAATGTACTCAACATATGAGAACATAGCTCAGGATATGGGTTCTCAGTATTAAACTATATATTTCATTGTAACAGAAAACAAGTATTGAAACAGATTGGTTTAAACTATATATTGTATTCGAACATATATGGAAGAATATCAAAAAAGTGAATATTTAGGTTTTTGGAAACATATCTCACAAAGTTAGGAATAGAAATACAACAGGATTGATAATATTACATATTACATTACAAGTGGAGTTTAACTTGATACATGTGAATTATAAAAACTTTGGATATTATAAGAAGTAATTGTTTATCACAAAGGTTGGTGTGCTGGTAACATAGTTGTCAGTATATGCAGTTTAAAATGAAGGCTGATTCCGTTTGCCAAATTTAGGTTAAAGGTACTTAAGATTTGGTGGGGGAGAGTTGTTGTGTATTGACAAATGGCGTTTCATAGTTTGCCGCTATTGCTGCTACTTTGTGCTAGCTGCGTGTTACACGTGTATAACGTGCTCTGCATTAAAACAATGAAGATACCACCACAAACGATTGTGTCTCTGGTTATTATTGAGTAGTAGAACCCAACAGCTATGAGAACCAAGTCCTAACAGCTCTCAGCAGCATGGCTCTGCCATAAGTGAAATGAATGCTGTATGTATTGTTCATCAAACTAAAGAAGCAGCACAAAGCAAAGTAGTTTGTTTTTTACTGTAATATTTATTGTTTGTAAATGAACTTCCTCATTCAGAATAATTGTTAAATTATTACAGGCTTTGTTGCAGAAAAATGTCAATCTTACGTATTTTGGCTTAAAATGTCATTTTCATGCAAATTTCCTCAACTATACAGTGTTTTGTGAAATATTACATCTTCCCTATAAATATTTTGTACAATAAATATGAAGTTAGACCACCACAGCGGTATCACATTCACCGATTAAAACCAATTACCACCTGTATTAGTGAAAATCACTTGCACCGGATGCAGTCCTTTTATGAAGGAATGCTTGTTTTTAGATCTTTTGTTTTGGGCGCCATTTTTTCGGAAGTGCTCCACTTCTGGATGTGGGAACTATCAGAATATTGATAAGGAACACAATACCCACAATTTAAGCCATAGTTTAGGTAGTCACAAGGAGGAGACTACAAAAATCATTTTAGGAAGCTCTTTTGACCCCATGCCCTATAGTCTATTACATGTTGTACATGAATACAGAGTGTCCTATAGAGGCTTTGTTTTTCTATCTTTTAATTATCTGTTGTTTATCTTTTGTGTCTCTCTTTGTTTGTTGTTTTTTGGTCTCAGGCTCTTTCATTGTATATGATTTGCTAAACCAGTGAGGTCAATATGAGTTGATTGGACTTGAATTGATTTGGTAAACTTTATTTCAATCTAGGACAAAAGATTGAGAAACAAGTAACCTTGACCTGTGGCGTGTTGACACCGAGAATTTAGGCTGCCAAATTGGTTGCTTTGATTGATCACGAATGGTGGATTACTGGATTTGGCAGCACATTTGTTAGCTTGATTGTTTGTCACACTGTGTTTCATTCCCTGACACAAAGGAAATGAGTGGCAAATTGAATGCCTTGATCGCTTACAAAAGTGCGATCATATGGGAGAAGAGACATGAAAGGAATCAAAAGTGTTGAATTTTGTGAGCAATAGTTTTGATGATTTCCAGCATAGAAAGCTCACCCACGTGGCTCTCTTTCTGAAAATGATTCTGTTCTAGAATCTAGTAAAGCCAGTAGAAATATAAAGCAGATGAAATGAATGATAGGAAAACTTCACACAATTGTACATGTACATGTATGCAAAGAATTTAATTTAACTCTGTCATTTGATCAAAAGTCCAAAACCACATTATGGCAGCAGTGGTGTCAATGGCCAGATTCCTAGTATGGACTCTACTGGTGGAACCATACACCTTTGCTCTGATGCTTTGATGTGGTATCAAGGTAAAGTTCTCTTCGATCTAAACTTTCCAAGATGCCTGATGCCGCTTGCATCTTTTCTATTGCTGAAATATTGGACAAGGATTCATTGTAAAGCTTGATTTGAATGGGGGGCATCAAATAAAATATAATATGTGACAAGGGAGAATACATCAGAGATTAAGGAGGCTTTAAAAGTCACATAACTGGATTAATCTAGAGATTTGTCTGATAAAAAGCTACCCTGGAGCAGAATGTGACCATTCTCTTGGTCAGAGATATATGATTTGAATAGGAAGGAGATAAAATATGAATGAATAAGGAAATGATATCAGAAGGATTTAAATGTCAAATAAGGGGATTGAACTAAGAGATTTTCCAGATTGAAAGGTTCCCTGGAGCTCTTCTTTTTATTTAAACTGTTCTAGTGATCGTACAGAAAGAATATGACTGGAATGAGGCTGCAGATGAAATATTCATAAGGAAGAAGAAAATGGTGATTGACAATTTGACATTGCTTTAAATGTCAAGTAACTAGGTTAATCTAGGAGATTTTATTCTTCAAATCAAAGGAATACCCTGTAACTTCTTTGTACTATGTTCTGTTGGTCAGAATGAGATACATGTAGGGCATGATTGGATTTAAGCATGAAATTTGATATTACTGAGGAAGAATGCATCAGTGCTTGAGTAGGCTTTGAATGCCACAATACTGGATTAATCTAGGAGATCTTACAGATTGAAAGATGCCCTAGAGCCGAATCGTACTGCTCTGTTGGTCAGACATATGTACTTCATTCATGCATAACATGATTTGAATGAGCCAGAAAGGCATTATTCCATTATACACTTTAACATCTACTGCCCTTCTGGCTCTAAACAGACAAAATATTCATGAGGAAAAAGGCATCAGTGATTGAGTAGACTTAAATTGTCAGATCAGAAGTTTCCTAGAGCTGCTTTGTATTGTTTTGTTGGTCAGACAGAGATAAAAACCTGATTTGAATGGCGCATCGTATGTAATATTAAGAAGGAAGAATACTTCCGTACCTGAGGAGGCTCGAAATGTCAAATCACTTGAGCAAGTAGGACAGAGAAGATAGCATTGCATTTCATCATCATTATCTTACAGTCACTTTGACAGGTCTAATGGCAGAGTTGGTACTTGGCAAAGTCCACTGATTTGATTCTCAATACTTTTTTGTAACTTTAATTATCAATCTGTTATTTACCGGTAAGCCCAAGAGTACTTGCCTTCAATCAATAGAGGCAGACAAATCACACAAATGGACCCCCAAAAAAGTTTCCTTTTCCTCATTCTACAAGTACATTTTATCTATGCAGTGCCAGAAAGGCATTAATCCGGTGTTAAAGCATATGAGTTAATGCTCTTTTGTCTTCAAACAGATGATTCAAACCATTCCATTATAAGAGAATGTTTTGAGCATCTGCTGGGAGCGCGATATCAAGTTTGGGGCTACGCCTTACATGCCAATGCATAATGGAGCTTCTTCTTCACTGTTTCTTATCCCTGGAGCAGAATGTGCAATTAAGCCAATCAAAAAGCACCCCTTTCATGAATACCAGAGAGTGGGTTTCTATCTGGGTTAAGCCATGATTACCTCTAGGGATAGGAGATGGACAGCTCTTTCACACAAGATGAACATTACATGAACTTGGATAAAGAACCACAACACATCACTGAAAAGCAAAAGGGGCATACACTTGGGATACAAAATGTATTATTTTAAGAAGAAAAAAAATTAAAGAGGGCATTGCTAGAGCATACAAGATATTGCTAGCCAGCCACATCAGTTCACACTCACGATTAGTCTGACCTGTTATGTATGCATTTTTAAAAATATTTTAATATGCCGTTATGATGTTCACATTGACAATGGACCATTGTTCTCTTTCAACTTTTAATGTGATGATAAGATGATAAGACCCTCGTTTTGCTCTACTTTTCATTGTAAATTCTTTCAGTTTTTGAATTTCAGACAAGAAAAATTCAACTACTTACAGTTGCCCGGGACACATGGATGCCCAAGATCTAAGTCTGGACCCCTTTCCTAAAGAGTAAAAGCGTAAACTCTGTTTTTGCCTGTCAGAATGGGATTTGGGGGGTGATTAAAGCAGATGTAACACGACATCAATCACCATCCCTCGTTTCCCTTGTGAGAGCAGTGAAATGCCCCCAAACCATTTAAATATTTATGCAATCCTGAAAAGTCCCAGCAGCCATTAAAGCTCTTGTCTCTTGAGAGCATTTGCTCCCTGGTATTTGAGCGAGGGAGGGGAGGGGGACCGATAGGAGAGAGAATGAATGATGACTTTAATGGCTCCCATCGGTGAGCCTTTATATCCTTTTGTCTGTGGCATTCCTTATCGATAATGTCCCTTCTGTTTTTTTATTTGAACATTTTGTTGTGATTGCGGTCTTTATTTTGGTACTAACAAGCAGACACCCAGGCTTCAGTCGTTTGAGAGATGCTACTTTATTTCCTGACATTTGGAGTTTGGAGGAAACTCCTCTAACTGTAGAACATAATTGATGATTTTGAAGAGTTCCTCTCAGAATGCATAATCCCCTCTCACCCATCACATTCCCTGATAATGTGCTTAAAGGAAAAACTTTCTATTTATTTCATTGATGTAATTGATCTACTTGATTTCTTTGATTGTAATGTTTTTTCAGAACTCATTTTACATCCATGTTGTTTTGTCACTTTCACTCAATATTTTTGGCTTGATGTTACATTTCTTCTCATATTGTCAGTTAGAAAATATGCAGATTGAAAAAAACTTATTATTAGATCACTTCTGCATTATTTAGCATCCTAATGGTTGTAGTCTTTTTTATTTTCCATTTTAAGCTGTTTAGTCTGAATGTGGTCATTATTTTGGTTCTATCAAACAGCAAGTTGGCCACTCAGTATTCAAATTTGCATTTCTTTTCTTATTTAAAATCTTTATGTAACAATTTGAAATCCAACTACCACATAAGTCTGTGAATATTGATGTGCATCCCATCTTTCTTTTCTCTTCTTTTTTTCTGTCTTTTCCCCCTTTTACCAATATTTTGTTCCTCCATATTTGTATTATTATGTATCCTTTGAAGGTAGGGTTAGGGTTAGGGTTAGGGTTAGGGTTATGTATCCTTTGAAGGTACTATCAAGCTTTGCTTATTTTGTCAACCCTCCTGTTTGATGTTCTCAATTAGTTACACCCAGCCTTACTTTATTCTACATATATTCTTTTGTCATGTGTAAATTTGTAATATTTGTTTGTTATATATTTGTAAAAATGCAAAAGAAAAAGAAAATCAAACAGAAAAAAATAAATCAAAAATCAAATAAAATCAAATAATTATAGGCGTTATCTCATGAGAGATCAATCGAATCATACTTCAGTTCAATGACATTTTGAATCCTAG
This sequence comes from Strongylocentrotus purpuratus, assembly GCF_000002235.5. Classification (NCBI taxonomy): domain Eukaryota; kingdom Metazoa; phylum Echinodermata; class Echinoidea; order Camarodonta; family Strongylocentrotidae; genus Strongylocentrotus; species Strongylocentrotus purpuratus. The sequence goes on from NW_022145611.1 coordinate 17,397,740, forward strand.
TGGACCTCCAAAACTATCCCAAATGAAATGATGACTCCTTGAGCCTCTGCCAGAATGCATCTTTCTCATCATCCATTTTATGACATGTTATGCAATGCATAATGACTGATCATCTCATTATAGCTAAACCTAATGAATGCTGAAAGCCATTTAAGCCTGCTCAGATGGCATACATATTTAGATATAATTTTCCCATCCATATGACCATTGATAAAAGATGCTATTTGTGATGGTATCCTTAATACTCTCTTTCCTGGATGATACAATTTATCATTTTCCTATTCTTAAGTCCATTCTCAATCCCGATGTCTTTTGGTCCACTTTCTTGTTTTACTTAATTTGTTAAAGCTCTCTGTCAAATATTTTATTCCATATTTCACATATTTACGTGGTTAAATCTTGTTAATAAGATTTTAAATTGTTTATGTACAAGAACCTATTTACAGCTTTGCTTAATTACTTTAATGACTTTCTTCACCAATTACAATAATACTGTTTGTGATGACATCTTGTACACACACATGTTCCTGTGCTACATCTAACATATTATTATTCCTTTTTTTTCTTATTATCATTTTTTCCATTATTTCCATTTCAAATCTATGCAACCTTTTTTACTCTTGTTAAAATGTATTACAATTTTTTTCTCACTCTTTCTCTTCTTTAATTGCAGTTGTCGGTGAGCCTGTAGAAGAAGATGATGTACATGTTATTTTGGAGTATAAAACAGGAGAGAAGTTTGGCAAATATACGTCACCTAGGGCAAACAGGTAAACAAAATGCAATTACTCATCAGCCTACAATCTTTTCAATAATTATCATTACAGTTATGAATTTCATCAAGAAAACTATTTTCTCACATGAACCAATAAGGAGGAAGTATTCAACTCTTCTTTGGGCTAATAACGGCTTTTCATGTCAAACATACACACAACACTATACAGACAAATGAGATATTTTGTGCAATGTATTGTCAAGTAGATTTCATTGTACTTTATGACAGATTTACGGTAAGGTGGATTTTGATTATGAAGAAAACACATTGCTAGGGCTATTCAGAAAACAACACTTTTTTTTCTTCACACAGACAAGAGACATTGACAAAATGAGGATTCTGTAGTCATATTATTTAATTGCACATTTATTCCATTACATGACAAATGTATTAACAAAAAAAACAAAAAGTTTGAATTCATTGTTGAAGGAAAAATTAACCTCTTGTGATTTTATTTTCTCCTTGACTCTTTTCCCTCAGGTTTATCATACACAGTGATATACACAACCCTTACTTGAGTGGATTAGAGGAATTTCAGGAGGAGCTGAAAGTTTTCAAGCCTCAGGTTGTAGTCCTGGGTGGTCTTCAAATGATGGATAACTTTCCTTTCGCAGCAGGTAGCCATATTTCATCTGTCTTGATACGATCAGTTACAGATTCTTCTGTAATTGTAGTACTTAGTAATACTTTTAGAGTAGCAGGAGCATTACCATGTGACGGACATGAGCAATGTACAAGAAGTCACTAGTAATATTTCTCTTTCAAATTGACCTTACTTACAGTTACAGTTGATTGTACGGGATGTACGTTATTTTTATTGTAATGAATTGATTCTAATTGATCCAGTGCAAGGCTAATTGGCCTATTATGTTTCAACTGACTGATGTGACATGAATGTCCTTCTCCTGTAATCACATACTACAGGTCAGAACAGTGCATAACATTACATACCCATCTGTAGTCACAAACACGATTACCAGCTGTCTTTGAAGGTCATAATTTGACTTTGAATGGATTGTACAAATTTGTATCATATTCCAATTGGTTGACATGCAGGTAATATTGAATTGAATTGATAATTGTTTTATTGAGAATAAAAGAATAACAATGCATCGAAGCCTAAACGGCTGAATTGGGCAATGTTTTACAAATGTAAAATATTATATAATATAAACTTTCATAGTAAATGACATCAAAATTAATGAACTGAACGTGAATGAGTACATGTAAATTGTATAAAATGATATTGCATAATTGCATTAGAATATAAAGTATAAAAATAATCTTTATTAAATTGCTTCACACAGGATTCAAGTAGATGACATATAAATTAATTATTTGATTGTTTTTACAGGTGAGAGGGAGGCCAGACTTGAGAAGCAGAGAACCATGATCCTGGGTCTCCCTAGCTCCACCCCAGTTCACCTGGAGCTGGCCTCATTTGCCGAGGAGGCTCTGCTCCACCAGCTCCTGGAGTACGTCATTCCTTACAGCGACTCCTTGGGCATGAACGAACAGGAGCTACCCAACCTCTACAGTCTCCTCAACTATGGCAATGTCAGTCTGGCTTCAGATGCCTATCCTAGAGTAGCCACAGTCCTGGACCAGATACGGTCTGTCTACAGCATCCTCAAGAATATACCGCAGAGGGAAGGACTGCGGAGGGTCACACGGCTCCACATCCACACCCTAGCCTTCCAGGCGATCCTGACAACCGAAGGCTCAGCATGGAAGAACACCATGTCAGCAACGGCAAAGGCATCATTGACGGCACACAGGCACGTCTGCGCCAGCTCCGAAGTCGACATGGCCAAGTCACGGCTCATCATGGATGACTCTTTTTCGGTTTCGATGGAAGACGGTAGTCGCAAGATCCCATTAGACGTGGATAAACCGGTTTCATGTTGGAAAGAGGACGATTACGAGATTTGCGTTGCGCCTGTCTTGGTCTGTACGCAGGTCCACAAGACTGCAGGAGGTGGAGACAATATTTCATCAGCCGGTCTGTCTGTTCAGATATGAGGAGATAGTAAATAGACACTGAGTGCATTGATTCATCGGAACTCTTTTCCAAGGAATGTCTTAATACATGTTCCGCTGTGTACAAATTGGTCACAAGAGACACATTCAATACTTCTACAAACATATATGTAGGTGAATGAAGGTATAACAGATACAAAAGGTGCACATTAAAAAATTAAACTACCAGTGATGGGTAATGAATGTCCCCTGCTGTTGTTGGTTGTTGGAAATGTACTCTCAAAGATATGTTGACAACTCAGTTGCTGAAGCTTTAGGAAATATTATGCCAAGGATCATTGTACTATGTTTATGATACAGTTTTGGGCTTGAGCAGTAATAATGTCCAATTATACATGTATTACATTCAAGCTGTAGTACACTGGAAATGAAGGATGTATCATATTTTCAAAGTTTAAAAGCAGACATAAACAGAACAGCTATAAGATCCTGGTTTGCTGCCTGAGTATATGCATACCGTACATTTAATATCTTCTATTTTTCCTAAACTGCATTTTTTCTTTTCGTCTGTCAAAATCTTCATTAAATCAGTACTTGATGATATTTGCATGCACAACAAAGTTGTTTCTATGTAATCATTAATCATCATATTTTTGTGTGTGCTTATTTTACATGTGAAAGCCTGTGGAAGAATGGTACGCCTATGATTAGTCAAAATATTTTAATTTATGAACTTTATCTTTGTAAATTGCCTTAATCTTGTGCATTCAAAATAAAATATCTAATCTGAGATTTGGACCAAGTTGAATCATTATTGAAAACTTTTTTTATATTCAAAGTACTTAAAGTTCATGTGATTTGTTTTTAAAAATATGTTTGGATTTTCATCATATATTTTTTTTATTGAGTTTTCCCCAATTTGCCTAACTAATTGGTAGGCATTTCTGATTTTTTTTTCAAAGAGCAAAATTACGTAGTAAAAAAATCTACATGTACTGAAATCTATGAAATATGAAGCGTTATGCAGTTATTTATGGTGAAGTTTTTTCAAGAAAGAGTAATCATTAAATTTCTTCATCATGCCAAAATCTCAGATGCAGACAATCGAGACCACATTCTAAAAAAAAAAAATTGCATATGAAAAGTACTAATAGTCTTACACATATAACAGTGTGAGCAATATTAAGATTTTCCATTACCGGTAATGGTCTTTTATTTATGATGTCGAGTATATTCTAAATGAAGTTTTACATGAAGTGCAATTACGACATTAATACTCTTAGAACATCAGTTAGTTAGCACAGCTCAACTACCTAATGGTTAAAGGTCGATTCCTTTATCATGTCGATAAAATCAGATTACACCAGTTATTGCTCTGTGCATTTAGCGAGATGTAGACTACCATGTTTTCTCATAATTATATTTAGGAAGGGGAATGTGTTAAGTTTTAAAATAAGTTTTGATGTGAATAAATTGTGTGCCTGACTTTGTTTTCCTTCTGCATTATAGATAATGTCAACCATAAGGAGAAAAAGATTAAGAAAGGGAACAAGGCTTTAGATTACGACAAACTTCCTTTGGTCCGTGATGGGGATTATTTTATCTTGAAATGTAAATGATTTTTATAATGCTCTTGTCATGCTGTTTAGCATATTCAAGGAAACTTGGTATGTGCATGTATACGAAAGTGCTTCTTAAGTTTATTATCACACTTATTTCAATTTGTTGTCATAACATGTGCTTTGTGTATGAAGCTGTTTACAAGCCTAATTTAGAAATACCGGTATATCTTACACATGTGTTCATCGTTCAATTTTTTAATTTTTTAAATGATCACCATACATGTAGGTTTCTACATACCGGTACACATCTATGTTAATGTATTAGACATATCAGTGAAAGTAACAATTATTCTGAATTTGCTTTTCTCTTTAAAAGGTATTTCACAAATTTGGGAGTAATAATAATGATATGTATTCATATTGCGGCTCCCTTCAATATATCATGTATCATAAAGCTGAGAAAGAGTCATCTAGAAACTTCTCTGAGTGCAGATTTTTTCTTTCATCTATGAATTTCTTCAACCAAAATTGAATGTCTACTTAAAAACCCTAAACGGCTTTCCCATTTTGTTTTGTAAAAGCAAGTAAAATTGGATTCATCCCCTTATTGTTAAAACCTCACCTTCATTCCCTGTTTTTTAAAAACAACGCATTTTTATTAAAGCTGAAAAAATTAATTGGAACTGTCAATGATGGATCTGTAAACAAGGTGACAATGCACCATATGTTGATAAAAATCAATATCAAGTTTCCATCATCAGGTGTCATCATCATATGTTGTCTCTTGAAAGATATAGCTGGGTCGGGTATTCTATGTGTAAATTAAACCTGGTTTGCAGGGAAAGGAGGTATATGCTTTCATATACGTGTAATGTTACAGTGGCCTGCCACTTCGACATAAATCAAAATCGGGTGCAGTTGTAGACGAAGAGGGATTTTTTTTTACATGGTCGGAGGTGGTGGCTTTGGGGCTCTTGCTGTCATTTCCTACATGTGCCTCGCATTAATTTGTTTACAAGCAGAAACATTAGGAGGCTTGAGCCCATGCACCAGGCTTCCCTGTAGAAATGCTACTGATCAAACAGCTCTCTGCACTGATGTACTTTGATCAATATCTGCTCCAAGGGAACAGAATGAAGTCTTTTGAGTTACATTATTTTAATTTTGCACCAACTTTATTATTGAAAAAAAAAATTAATGTATCTTTTTCTTTGAAAGATTATTGGATTTGTGCCATGTTTAAATATAGTCTATAGTGATATAGTGCTTTTTAAATATATCCAATATAGACTGGTTTTGGGGGATTAATGGGTTTTAAAATTAAAAGCTTTTCTACATTAAAGAAAATCAGTATAATATGTACCATCTGATTATTCACTTGGGAGATAAAAATGTATAGTATATCAGAGTTGAATGATGTTTATTTAAAGGTGGGTTGCAAAATAAGCAGGTATATATAAATGCATTCATACCATCTGTAAAGACTAGTGTAAAGACTATAGTAGCCTGCTACTTTGACATAAATCAAAATGCTTTCTGCACTGATGCATTTTATCAATATATGCCTCAGGGGTATGATGTGAAATTCATAATAAAGAAAATGAATTGTGAGACAGAACAAACAAGGCCCATATTGCTTGCTTTTGCTAGGTCGCACAAGCAGAACTTAGGAATAGGGGAATATGATGGTACGTCATTGTGTATACAAGCCTTCAATTTACGTTATGCATGACTGCATGAGAAGGGCTGCATTCGAATAATGATATGGAGAAAATGCATATATTTGCTAAGGAAAAATAAAAAATTGACTTTGTTGTACCTGCAACTTTGAGATATACATTCTAGTGGTTGTTTCGAGGTAGGATTTATTGAGTTTGAAGTCTACCAACGTGTGCACATATTGATGTTTATCTTGGGTAGCATTATCTCTCAATCAAATATTGACAGAATGGCACTGAAATTCCTTACAGAACATTACATGTAGCAAAGTGAAGCCAAGAACGGCTAGCACTATTGTGCGATAAGACTAACAAAATATTTTCTCTTTAACTGCATAGCATGGTTTGCTTTGCAAATACAGAATTTTGCTAAAAGAACCAAATTTCAGTAATAATTTTGGCTTGGCAGATTTTTGCTGTAATTTTGGCAGTAAATACATTATAAATTAGCATTTTATTCTACTTAAGAATTGGACTGAATTATATCATGAATGATATTAATTAAGAAGAACAATAGTTTTGCCCACTTGGCTATATATTGTTTGCAGGAAGTGCATTGAAATCGTGTCTCCTTCCACTTTAAAATGTGATTGAATATGAATAATATTTGGCAGATTAGAAATTTTTCTTTTGCACACTTCGCTATTTTTTTTGAGGAGATCTATGCATTATGAATTTGCATCTTTTTTTCTTTTTTTTTGGGGGGGGGGGGGGGGGGGTCCTGAAATACATGTATGATGAATGATCAGAGGTAGATTACACATTCACAAGAGCCCATCCATACTGCTTTACAGTTGTATCAAGTAATGCAATACCAATATGTATCATGACTGTACCTTTAAAGAGCACCTGCAGCGTGTTTATCAATTCATTACCTGTATGTTCAGCTCATAAATTTCCCAGGGCAGCACAAAAGATGTGTTTTATGTCTGTATTCAAGAGGCAGTCATGCATGCTTACCATACCTAGCACCTTTTAGAGCAGCCAAGCATTCATGCAGTGTGTTTATTTGCACATTATGCTCATACATGTTTGAGCATGGATCGAATTAAATTATGTTTAGACTATGCTCCGCTGAGACTGTCTGGCTTCGCTGAATCCCTCCCCAACATGTGTTAGAGGAAATTTATGACAACAAACAAGTGTCAAATACTCCTCCAAACTAGACAGCATTTTCTGTCTAATTAAAAAAATAATTCATACAAAGATTTACTACATGTATTCTGTGCAATACAATGTTTATGGAATCACTAGATTTTTGAAATTTATGAATAATATTGCAGAGTATTGGTCAGCTGCACAAAAACAGGCTTGCACTTTCATTTACACAGGACATGGTGAAAAGATGGCATTTAGTAAAAACAATGGATAAGGTTTCTATGGAACATTGTATACATGTTATGGCATTTACATAGATAGGGAAGGGATGTCTATATACGGTACATAATTCCATGTTATAAATGTTCATCATAAGATAAAATTGAGGATAACGTGTATCTTTGATATGAAATATTTTGAAATGTGGATTGAATTAGCTGATATTAATTTTTCATTGGAATATGTTTATTTCTTTAATTCTTTTTTAAAAAGGTGCATGTAAGTTGTCCAGTTTTAAAGGCCCATTTGTAGTTTGACTCAAAAATATATATTTTACTGACATATGACATGGAATTTAACCTTTGGTTGTAGGGTTATGTTTTTAATGGTTCTATTTGCAGAAGATAGCAATATGAAATTACATTTCAAAGGTTTTCATATTCAATATTAAATAATTAACTTTTTAGTACTGCCAATTTATTATGTATGTTTTGCACCCAACTATATTTGTCACGATCTATACTAGAAGCAGATGTGGTGACATTGTTAAAGGGTCGGTCATAATTTTTTCTTTTTTTTTAAAGAAAAAATATATATTTGTCCTTGGGCCTAATCACAGCTGTTTGGAGCTTTACTTGGAAAAAAAAGATTTTATTGCTCATTATTATGTTATAATTTATATATACATTGGTGGCAATATCATAAGGAATATGCTGTATCATTATAAAGGTATTTTTTCACATGAATAAAAATTACTGTTTTTAAAATCACACTTGATCTGAGCTCTCTTTGTGTCTTTCTTTTTCTTGCAGTTTTTGCTTGTTAAATCATATACACTGTTCGCCGACCTTAGTTATTGCATCGATTACTCCACTGACATTCATTGCGACACTGAGCGAACAGCAAGGCGCGCAAATAGTGATATTTGGATCATGGACATAATTTCACACACACACACACACACACACAATTTCTAATCACAATTTAGAAAGCTGAATATCACTTGTGTGTGTGAATGACCATATATATTTTCTATAAGTATGTGTGTGTGTAACATGGTAGGGGTCAACATTCATTACTCCACAGGAAGAAAAAAAAATCAAATTGCAACTAATTTCAAATAAAATAAATACTTGAATACCCAATAAATTTGGAAAGAAGCACTCAAAGAAAAACAAGCAAAATAAAACAAAGGAAGACACATTATATTCAAGATTTATTTGCAAAATATGTAATAACTTCTTTGTACGATTGCATACAAACAGAGTAAGCAAGAAGGAATATTTAACATACATATTTAATATTGACTCTTGTCTCTATTGGCAAATTACAGAGCACATGATGACCAAACAATCATCATGAGGTGATCACCCATAGTTACATTTAACATTTCTGCATACAGCTTCATGTCCCGTACGTAAGAGTTCAATCGGGTAATTCAAAAAAATATATCAAAATCATATTTTGATATGTCTATTTTTCACTAATACAATCTTCTTGGACTTGCCCATACAAGATTTTCTGCAAGAATATGTAATACAAAATTGCAAAATAGTACGTGGTCTGTGGTTTTGCAAAGTGTAATAGTTTAGAACTGATTTGAAATTTTTTAAAATGTGACCAACATGGAGAAAAAATTAGAGATCATTTTTCATTTTGGAGCAGTCATAAGTCTTCTTTTTTTTTTTTGGGGGGGGGGAGATGATTATACAGTTTTATCAGGAAAAACAAACTGTAAGGCATATCAACACTATTATTCATTCGCTTGAATGCAATTAATTAGGGCATTGATTTCAGGAATTGCCAATAGTCGATATTATTGAAAAATGGCATTGGAATATCATCCTGACACTGCACAATAATAGATGATCAATGAAAGCAGTTGCCACCCCCCACTCGTAAAAAAAACTTGACATATTGTGATTATGAAAGGCTCCTTTTTCAAATTAAAGCAATCCCTGCTCGAGAAAGATGAGACCAACCAAATAATGATTTTACTAACTCAAAATGGTCTCCCTATGCTAAGTGGAAACTGATGTTAGGCAAACTCCACATGACTGTATAACTCTTTGGTCACCTGCCTATGCTTGCCAAATCTTGGAGCACCCAAAGAACCCTGATCATTATCAAGTCCTAAAAAGATTCCAGTGCCTGCCCCACTGCGAACACCAGTGCATCCTGATAACAGCTCACAGAGGCAAAGGGTAGTCTTGGAGAGCCCAGGATATCCCCGATTAGCAGCAACCAAAATGGAGTCCACCACTATCCAGGGGGTGTTTCACAAAGATCCTAAGTCAAACTTAACTCTAAGTTGGACTTAAAAATTATGGAGAGCCATTTGTAGCCTTAAAATAAAATATATTCAAAAGCGAAAAATCAAGTATTTTAGACTTTTTATACATTCCACATCAAGAACGTGAAATCTCCTTGATAATGGAAAATATGAATGATTTGAATCAACATTTTATGCCTTTTCTAATAACTGTTGCAAAATATTTTCATAAGTGCTAACAGCTTTCCATAATTGTTAAGTCCAACTTAGAGATAAGTTCAACTTAAGATCTTTGTGAAACACCCCCCCCCCCCCCCTGGTCCCTTTAAAGACTGGGAACAGCCAACACTGGTAGGTAGTAGTCTATGGGAGCCCAGAAGACCCCTGATCTTAGTTAGGTCCCACAGACTGCAATGCTACCTGGTCCCCCTGTAAACACTACTGTATTCTGAAAGCAGCTGAAATCGAAAGACGGTAGTCCTGGAGGGCCTAGAGGATCCTCAAGGTCTGTCAGGTCCTACAGGGACTCTAATGCTGATTTACTCTGAAACAGCGGACACTGAAAGATAGTGGTCTTTGAGAGCAGAGAAGTAACTAAAGCACTGTCAGGTCAGGTCGTACACAAGAGTCTACTGCTAGCTGGTCACCTGCAAACACTGATATATCATGACCTAATACTCGTAGATGGTACTTCTTTAAAAAGCAGAGAAGATCCCTGGTTGTCTGGTTTCATATGTACTAAACTATTATCTGTTCCCTAGGTCCTTCAACACTATATCCTGAGTGTGGCAGATGTCGGAAGGTGGTTATCCTGGAGAGCCAGATATCCACTGATCACTGTTCAATTTGACAGGGGCCCTTCAACATTTTAAGGTTTCATGTGGATTCCACTGCTATCTGGTCCCACCAAACACTGGTACGTACTCTGGTATACACTGGTATGAAAAGCTGACTCCTTGGTATGGTAGTCTTGCAGAGCCAAGAAGGCCCTTGAACATGACATGGTTCCACATAGATTCAACTGCTACCTGATCCCCTGCAAATATTGTTTTCTTCTAAGAACAGCTAACACTGGAAGGTGAAAGTCTTTGACAGCCTAGAAGATCCCTCATGGGCAACACCCTGTATCCTGCTCCTTGCAAACATTAGTAGTATGGTAGTCGCCGTGATCAGTTAGGAATCCCTATCAATGTCAAGTTCCACATGGATCCTTCTGCTATCTGGTCCTCTGCAAACACTGGTATATCCTAAGAACAGCTGACACTGGGAGATGGTAATCTTGGAGAGCTGCAAAGACCTCTGGGAGTGAGCTGTCACCTGTAACTACAATTAAAAAATGCAAGTGTAAGATATTGAGGGAAACTAATGGTCACATATACAGTGTATGAATGACAAGTATAACATAAAATTGGTCATCATGACAAACATTCAATAATTTCTACTCTGCAATTTATAAGAATCTCCATTACTTTCCCTGAACTCTGTCCAAGGACCGATGCTCATGCAAACAACTGTTGCACTGGTTTTACTCACATGCTGTATTCTTTAAGGTTATTAGAGTAAACCATTATGTTAGTCATGGTAATGAATTTGGTGAAAATGTGAACATCTGCTGTGGAACATAGAGTAACCCCCCCCCCCATCCCCAACAAAATACAACAACATCATGTTGCCTCAAAAAACAGAAATTAAGGGCTATCTGTTCCATAAGTTCATTATTCTGTGTTTTATCATGGGATGGGGAAGAGGAGGGGTTAATTAATGTTGATCTTTACTAGCTCTGTGAGTTACAAACCTTGAAGGGTTGTCTGACTGGTCATACTAGAATGTGTGATGTCATAGACATGGAGGAAGACGAAGAGAACAGCCCTGTCCTGGTCGTTGCTTGGGAACGCTCCTGACTGGAGGTAACCCATGACATCACTGCTATGGGCTACACACACACAAAAGATATATGAAGATAGATATGAATTCTTCTGGAGGGTTTATTAATTTTCAAGATTGGAAGGATTCTCTTTTCTTGCTTGTTTGTTTGTTCTCGTGGTCAAGTGGATATGTCACTGGACTGTGGATCACGAGGTCTGCATTAATGTCCTTTGGCAAGACATTAATACATTAATACACTGTACTTCCTAAACATAAAGTGGCCTTTTATAGAGCGTCTGGGACGCTAGCTAATGAAAGAGGGTTTTAGAGAAGTTTCACATGAAAAGATGTAATGGAATGAATAATTTCTTCAGGACTGTCAACCCTCCCGCATTTGGAGGAAGTCTCACGCCACAACGCTCGTTTTCTCATAGCGGGAGACCCCCCCCCCCCTGCTTATTCAGCGGCTGGCTGAGCCGTTGCAAAATTTTCAGCGCGACTTTTCAAATTTTAAAACACTGGCCCCTTGAAAAAAAATCTTGTGTACGCCATACCGTTCAGCAAAACAAAAATTTGCATACAACCTCCCTCGAAGCAGTTTCCCAAAGTTGACAGCCCTGACTTCTTTCATGAAACCAATGTGGTTCTCACATCATCAAAAAGTTGGAAAAGACTAGTTCTTGTAACAACTGCTAGGTTAAACAAACAAGAGCTCACCTTGCAGCCAGGTGTCAAGAATTGAGTCCAGTCTCGACTTGAAGTGTGCACAGGCCTCAGCATGGACTAACCTCCTTCTCTGCATAGGTGCCTGGGTAGACTCATCCATAGGAGTTTTCACTGCAGGATGATGGCTGTAGTATGCTAGTACTAGCTTGAGTTGCCATAGATCGGAAGCATTTAAGCTCTCAAGTGGCTGGTCCAAAGACTATAGAGTAGAGAATGTAGAAGAAAGGAAATTGCCGTTTTCTTATCAATATCAGTCCAAGTTGCATACCCATCCATTTCTGCCAACACAATGCTGCCTTAAGTGACACCTCTTTCATTCAATAAGAAATCGAAAGCATCACACTGCATTTACAAGTCCATTTGACAAGTATCTGAAATCAGTAATTAAAACTGACATGTTGTTGTCATATGCTGAATATTATATTTTTTGACAATTTTATAATAAAGAGTTACAGATACCTTCAAAGTCAGGGTTTTCTTTATGTGGGGGAGGGGGGGGGGGGCAGACTTTAAAAAAAGATGAACAAGCAAAAGACCCACAACAAACAGTATGAGATGAAAGATATTGTTAAGTGACATTCTGTTTAATACCTGGTGGACTTCAAGAAGCACTGGGAGTACAGCCAATTTTTCCTTGGTAACACTCTCAAAGAGCAAGCTACCCATCATCAAGGACTTCTCATCTTCCTAAAAATGAAATCAGAAAGCAAAAAGTATGGAAAATATTCAGTGCAACAACAAAAAAACATACAAAAACACAAAAATACAAAATAAACACATTAAAAACTATAAAAAAAAATATAATTTCTACGTTTAAACAAAATATTCATACTTGTTTATCAGCTTTTGAGGTTAATGTCTGAACTCTACACAAATTTCTTTAAGCGGATACTAGCAAAATGGTGAAGAAAATGTTGTGCACAGGGGTGTTGATTCTGTTTGTGATAATTAATGAAGCGCTTAGTGATTCTAATGAGCGCTATATAAAAACTGAGTATTATTATTGTTATTTCGTATTTCACATAGAGAAAATTAAACGGTGTTCTATTCAGATAATGAGAGATGCCATACAGAAGTGTGTTTAAAAGAAGAAGACATGTTTTTACGTTTTTAGGCTTGTCAGAGTTCCACCAGCAGAACTGCTTCACAAAGTTGAGGATGCGAGGGTCAGAGGTGAAAGACTCAATGAGCTTGAGGTCAGAGGTCGAATGGCTAGAGGTCTCATGGGTAAGGAGCTGAGCGAGGAGGCTGCGGTAACCCTGGATCAAGAAGAAAAAAGTAAATTAATCTCAATAACATACCTGCCAACATTTGAAAATAAGAATTAGGAATTTTTAGCACGGTATGCCTTCGAAAATAAGAAGTTGCACTTGCAGCGGCAGTGTAACTGGCAATATGCAATAAATCTGTACCAAAAAATACAAATTCGCTTTTGACTTTTATCACACACACACACACACACACACACACACACAAAAATCAGAATGTCCCGGATTTTCAGGTCCTAGAAATCCAGAAAATTAGAATATTCTGGATTATTTGTAAGGGTTGGCAGGTATGCAATTATGTTTGTTTTCTTCTCATAATTGTTTTTGCCAGAATGAAGAGGACCACTTATGTTTAGTTTTGTTAAATGGACAATCAATATAGTCACAATCTGTCTTTCAATTAATTGCTAAGCACACAGTGACTTCACTATCCTGAATGTGGAAGAGGTGCAAACAACACACACATACGTATTTCTGGTGAATAACATTTAAACAAGACATATATAGACTTTCTACCTTTGGATCCTCGGCATAAGAGAGGTGTCCAGCTCTCGGCTTGACAAACAGGGTTCCTCCAGACGTTAGGAGTCCCTTCAGAGTATCAAGGTCACGCTCTAGGTTAAGGGTCACACCAAGGTACCTTGGACCAAGGATCCGTACCTGTTATTAAAGAGACAGCATAAAAATGAAGGAGTAATTAATGGAGGCCATATATGGATAATTACTAAACTTCTGTGTTCTAATCAACCAATAATATGGATTGGTTTTCAAACAAGAATTAATTCTCAAAGTAAAAAGAATGAAATAAAGGACATTGTACTTCCTTCAGTTGAGTATATCACGCAGCACATTAAGTATGAGTACCAACAACATCATGCATGTCCTGCAAGAAACATTTGAAGAATTCTTTTATCTTAACCTGTCACGTATTGGATTGCTACAAAATGCACTATGAAATTAACATTATACAATGATAAATGAGGTGCGATCATTATCAGCTATACCAGGGGGTGATTCACAAAGATCCTAAGTCTAACTTAACTCTAAGTTGGACTTAAAAATTATGGAGAGCCATTTGTAGCCTTAAAATAAAGTCTATTCAAATCGAAAATTGAAGTACTTTGGACTTTTTATAAATTCCACATCAAGAACATGACATCTCCTTCATAAAAGAAAACATGAAGGATTTGAATCTACATTTTATGCCTTTTAAAAAAAACTACAAAATATTTTCATAGATTCCAATGGATTGCCATAATTAGAGATAAGTTCAACTTAGTTTTAGAAGTGGTTTTAAACTTACACTCTTGAGGCTACGGAGTTCACCAATGATGCACGGTGCCATCAGCTTCAGTATCGTCTCATCATGCCACTCGGATTCCTAGAAATAGAAACATGATGAAGGGAACAACACAACCATCATTTCATATGGGAGAAAGAGAAGTTGTTTCTTTGGTTATCTAACATGTGCTTTTAAGAAAGCCACGTCCAGGAACATTTGCAATTAAATCAAACTAACAGAGATTCAGTGTAAAACTATTTGATCTTTAATATAAAGAAAAATTACTTAAAGAATAAGGAAGCAAACTTCTGGAGATGTTTTTAGTCCTACCCCGAAGATTTCGTAGCTGAGGATAAATGCCTTTTTTAAGAGAAATTGCGCACTGAATCGATACAATCCAGAGTTCCCACTTCTTCCCCTTGGCCCTTACTGCATCTTAACCCATTGCCAGCAGGAACTGGGTGGATCCTACATTAAGTCTATGGGACTGAGAGAATTCAGTAGTAAATGGGTTAAGAGTTTGGGGTATACAGGGGACATGAGCTTACCTTGAGGGTGACTTCAAGAGGCACGTAGCAAGGTTTCCCAGTCTCTACATCTTTAGGAAGGATCAATCTGGGTTCTGCTGCTAACACGTACAGGTGCCTCAGAGCTTGTAGATGGTACCTGGGAATAAAGCACAACAATTCTCAGATCTCTACAGGTCATCTTTACCTACATGTATGTTGGTAACTATGGTAACTAAGGCAGAACAATTCTTTCATCTATACAGGTGATATTTACCTACATGTATGTTGGTAACTATGGTAACTAAATCAGAACAATTCTCTCATCTATACAGGTGATGTTTACCTACATGTATGTATAACTATGGGTAGCACAGGTTACAGATTCATCTTGGAGCATTTAATGTATTAAATGGCTAAAAGGAATCTGGCAGAAGAGTCTCACTATTCAAACCTGGAATGTCAACATCTGAAAGTTTGACTATACTTTGATCTCAAAATATCTCTTGATGAATCTCTTGTGTAGCTAGAATAACCTACTTGAGCTTCGAGTTGTCCACAACACAATTGTGAAGTAAGGGAAGTTACTTTTTCCAACATAAAAGAATGACAACTGAGGGGAACCAATTTATAAAGCTTTTTTTCACAACAGTAAGTTTACTATACGTGTGGCCTCTTTGAAATGGGTATCTGTAAAATATCCTTCCTCTACTCCATCTGGTTATATATATATGTTTCAACTATTTTTTTTTGATGGGCCAGATCAAACAGGCAGAACTAGGTTCATAGGCCACCATTGAAGGACAACTGGAGGGTTCAGTAACACAAAGACATAACTCCATATTTTAACAAAATGAGTATTTGATTTCGAAATGTTCAGAAAAATGTGGGCTTTCCAAGAAACACAAAGACTTAACTCCACCCAACACCCCATGCCCAAGTGCTCAGTGACACATAAACCACTTTTTCTCAAAATGGCCAAAAATGGAGTTTTTGTGTCACTGACCCCTCAAACTATAGTAAATAAACCCTGACCTGTTGCCTTTGCTGTTTCCTGGGAAGCATGGGAAGAGACTTGTAATGAGAGCAGCCACGGACTCCTGGGATGTGCTGAGTGTATAGCGCCCTCCCCCCATGAAGAGGAGTCCGATGGCCATGGAGCACGCCATGTGGTTGCCGTACGAGATGTCGTTGTGCACCCGGCTACGGAGACCACGGGCAACACGCAGCAGCTCAACATCACCTGTGCCAGCCATTACCTGGAACCAACGAATGCACAGCCATATCACTGGGTGTGGCGAGGTTGTTGGGGTACATCTATGGCTTCTAAATTTCTATTTCTATATATATTTATTTTTAATTCAATATTTTCTCTTGGATTACTAAACTAAATGCGCAGTTAAAGCGATAAACCATACTAAAATTAGAAATTATGTGAGAGTACAATTTCCTTTTCTGTCTTCAAATATAATTCTAAAATATCACAAATGTAAACTTTTATGAGGAAACATATTCAGTCATTAACAATATCCTATCGTAATGATTACAGAATCCAAGTCTTTTACAAACAATTTTATTTAATTATCCTTTATTTATGCATTTTAATAAGTGATATTCTACAGAGACATGTGATGGAAGCTTAAAAAGAAACAAACTAAAAATATTTGTTTGAAGAAAGAGGTTATAATATCGTCTAGGAAATCTATTAAAAAACAGATAATAAGATGAGAGCCTTACCATGGCCAGAGCAAGCAGGATTGTATAGAGGCATGTCTTGAAGGTTGTCCTTCCAGCCTGAAAGAAAAGAGAGGAGAAGAAAGGAAAATGAGAGATTGTAGATCCAACATAAGTTTGGGCAAACAATGAAATGAATGAAAAATATTTTAATTATATAGTTTATAAAGATGATTTTCATAATCCTTTAAAAACTACTTATTTTCTTGCTAACATATCTTGGATAAGTTTGTGTAAATCTACAAGTCTGATATGTACAACTGTTTTTCATCTCTCTCAATCGACTTCACTCTTGAAATGGAAAGCAACATAACTTGAACGAAAGAAAATGAATAAATATGACAACAGAAATCAATAAGCTCATGAGCAGAGAGAACACAGATGTATAGAGAAGACAAATAATGCTTTAATATGCACAATTTCATTATTAATAATAATATTTATAGTGGGTTCTAGTATAGCGCTCATGTCAGTCAGATTTGACCCTCCTGGCGCTCCTGATTATTACCCTGGCTTTAGCACGGCTGCCATACGGCGCTCTAGCACTCCAAGGAATAAATTCCTACCAGGTACCCATTTACTTCACCTGGGTGGACTGTGGCAAATGTAGATCAATGTTTAGACAAAGGACATTAGTGCGGCGGCGGGACTCGAACCGCGGACGTTGTGATCGACCTTGTAATACTCCTTGGTTTAGTGACAACATTTTCCCATGTATAAAAAATCTATTAGAAATACTGATATCATTTGAGAATTGGTCAGCCTACTCACAACATCCACTAGAGGCTGAGAAGCTCTGTTCATCAGTTTCTTCAAGTAGGAGAGCTGGAAAAAAACAGAAAATGAAACTAAAATTCTTAACTGGGGGAAGAAAAAAAAAATCAACATATTCAGCAATATTTCATATTTAAGATACAGATCCAATATTGGAGAATTTCTGGTAGTTATATTTTCATGTTGTTATCCTAGTGTGAATACTTTTCTCCTAAAAATAAAGAAAAGGAGAGAATATTTCAACAATCATCACCACTTCTTAAGTATTCAAAAAAATATTTTTAAAAAATAGAGAATTTCTGGTATTTATATTTTCTTTTTGTTATCCTAGTGTGAATACTTTTCTCCATAAAAAAAAAAAGAGAGAAGAGAGAAATATTTCAACAGTTTCAAGAATCATCACCACTTCTAAAGTATTACCAAAAATAAAAAATAAAAATAAACTGGCTAACTATATCTGCACGGTGTATAAAGTAGTCTACTCACCAGACAGTCATAGGCACACTTGTTGGCAGTACCAGCAAATCTTAACCCCAAGACAAAGCAAGCTCCTGCTCCTATGTTACAGATAGCTTGACTGGTAAGAGAAAAAGAAGATCATGCTAAAGTTTACTTTTAATCATACATTTCTTATCCAATAACCTGGCTTCATTGTGAAATACCCTAATAATAATTGTAATTATGCAGAATAGTTCACATATTAAAAATGAGTCTGTTACAACTATGAAATGATCATTTAATACAATTGATCATGACCTGCATCTTGTGTCCCCGCATTTTTAAAACCAACTTCATATTGTTTTAATAAGAGACCTCATTATATACCAGATATCTGTATTACCGGTATGCACTTTTACAATGTAATGAAATCCTGCCCAAAGTTTTCACACAAAGGAAAAAGGTTAAGTCTACAAGATAGGGTCAGATTCTTTGCCCTTTCCTCCAGCTACCTTATGTTACCAAACCAATGATGAAGGGAATCAAGTAGAGAGCATAGATAAGAACATGTAATGTTATTTTTTGTAACCGTTCACTCGAACACTTAAGATAATTCACTTATTTTGTTTATAATAACTAAAGAAAACTTCTGCCTTATGGCAATAATCATCAAGGATTTCTATGTCAAAGTATATGATATATAATATGTATGTAAACTTATTTTGATTCTTTGTATGTTTGTAAAATGTGAGCAAAACAAATTGTAAAATAAATTGAAATTGAAATTGAATTGAAAGACTATTACTTACCTCATTGTCTGGTAGTCTATCTCCTCATCACCATTGTTCTCTGCTGTGTTTGCCTTGAAAGCATACTTCTTCACAATCTATAAACAATAGAGACACATAAATTAATGACTTATTTCTTGATATTCTTTGGTGGTATAACCCATATTTTTTAAAAATTCTATTAAATATGCTTGGAGCAGCGGAATATAATTTACATAGCCGGTTTATTCTGTTCTGACTTCATCTTCAGCTTCTTCTTTTCTTTTCAAGATTTGATATGAATAAAAGAAATGTAAGATTTGAAACAGATTTTACTTGAATTTTCATAATACATTTGAAAAAAAAACATGAATCGAGTCTTGCCATTATTTGTACATTATAAGGGGAAAATGTCTAGAATGTCTTTCACAACTTAGCCTCTTATTTCCCCCAAATACATTAATATATAAAAAAAGAAGAAGAACAAAACAGAAAAGGATAACAGCTGTAAAAATCAAGGTTACAAAGTAGCTAATATTAAGTCAGGCTTGAGAACATTTACATTAACTTCATTCCCTTATAATTGAAAATACGTATTATCTAATTAATTATCATTTAAAATGATAGGGCTACATGTTATGCTTACAGGAGGAATGTTGCTATCAATCCATTCAGATGTAGGTCTGATGTCATCCCACAACACTAGTCCTCTGCTGAGAGCCTAGTAACAGAATAGACATAATAGAAAGGAAACAAACAAATGTAAATAAACAAGCACTTGCTTGAAATTGTCAGTTAATGACGTTTCTTCTTGAAGAGCTCAATAATCAGTTTCAATAATATCTCAGTAAATTTTAGTGACAGAGCATTTAAGTTGGCACTCTGCATGTATGCATTACATGTTGCCATGCTTGGCAAACTTTCATTTTTGTTTAGGTTTAATATATTGAGTTTAATGAACCCTGTATCTTTTTAGTCAGGTAATAAGAGAAAGAGCTAAAAAGCATGTAGAGAGTCAGAGAAACATTTTGCGGGGTGCTGGTGGCGACAGTGACAGAGAAAGGTAGAGATACAGAGAGAGACAGAGACAGAGAAAGGCAGAAAGAGGTGGGGGAAGTAGAATAGATATTCTTACCCTGAGTAGTAAGAAGTCTGGTTTGACCATGTCTAGCAGTGATTGGGTATCGGGAGCAGCTAACCAATCGGCTACAGCTCTACAAACAAATAACAACAAGTACAAATTTATTTCATAAAACGGCTAAGTGAATCCTAGCAAAATAACCAAAGTACATTGGACAAATATTTCAATCCGATTACTATTGTTTTTAAATTTAGAAACGCAAGGTCATTTTCATTCTTCTTGCCAGCCTCTGGTACATGCAAAACTAGAATATGATGAAAGGTTAACAATCAATGGATATGTAGATATATATGAACAGTCAAACCTGCTTTAGTGACCACCTGTCTACAAAGACCACATTTTTTGTTTCCCTTGAAAATGGTTTCTCACTGTAACATGTACTAAAGGAACCTGTAAATAAAGACCACCTGCCTTTAAAGACCATTTTTCTTGTTTACCTTGGGTGGTCTTTACAGACAGGGTTCACTGTATACATGAGACTAACATTGCAACTCTGTCAATCAACCAATTTTCAATCTACTTAATCTTCTGACTTACCTATTGCCTGTCTGAAGGAACATTAGACCAAGGGCAAGGGTCGCTCCTGGTGAGGTCACATCAAGATTGACCTGGTCACCTTCTCTTATCTGATAACAAGGTGATTTCTTCTCTCTGCTGCTTCCACTCTAAACATAACAAAAAGACAATATTGAAAACAAATCAGTTTTAAGTATAAAATCTTTCAAAGTAGCCAGGTCATCCCCCCTCCTCCGGTGAGGTACATCCACATTGACCAGGGGGGTGTTTTACAAAGATTCTAAGTCGTACTTAACTCTAAGTTGGACTTAAATATTATGGAGAGCCATTTGTAGCCATAGGAAAAAGTATATTCAAAAGCAAAAACTCAAGTATTTTCATAAATTTTCATAACTTTTCATAAATTCTACATCAAGAACATGAAATCTCCTTGATAATATACAAATATGAATGATTTGAATCAACATTTTATGCGTTTTTAAATTACTTTTACAAAATATTTTCAAAGATGCTAATGGCTTTCCATAACGTTTAAGTCCAACTTAGAGATAAGTTCAACTTAGCAAATTCATTTGTTATATACATATCAAATGGAACATAAGAGAGCAATGTGCATATTTTATCACTGTCTAGTGGTTTTAGTTCTTCTTACCACATGTTTCTTGTGTCCTCCTGCCATGTAGTGATACAGCTGGTCTGGGATATTCAGGTCTGAAAGTCCCACAGCTCCGCTACCACGCTGTGAGAAAAGAAATGTCAAAAAAAGCCAATTTACAAGTGAACATCAATAACATGTTGGTAAAGACCTCGTAATTGCTAGATGAATTATCTCCCTTTCATAAATTTTTTTCTTTCCTCGCTGAGCTTCTCCCTCATGTTCCTGTGTGTTATGTGACTTGGTTCTTGCCTACTCAGGTCCTTTCTCCATTCCCTTATATACACAGATACCAAGAGATACCAATTCCAAACATTGAAACTATCATGAGCATTTTTCATATTTCTTTTTTCTCTTTTTTAAGCTTTTAATATTTTATGCATAATTTGTTTAGGAGGAAGAGACAGAGATCGGGAGAAGTAAGCAATATGGAGAGAGGCATACAGACAAAGAAATATAGTGGTGATGATGAGAGGAAAATGATGTGGAGTGAGAGAGAGAGAGGTATGGAACACAGGAAGAAGAAAGGGAGGGAGAGAGAGTAAGAGAAAGGAAGGGAGGGGGAGGGAGGGGAGGGAGAGACACAGAGAGGGGTAAACAACATATCCTCCTTACCCCTAGTGTGACCATACCAAGAGCTAACCCTGCTGCTAGGGAGTATGACTCACGGTTGGTACAGTTATTGAGAGAGAGAGAAAGAGAGAGAGAGAGAGAGATAGAGAAAGAGATAGAGAGAGAGAGAGAGAGAGAGAGAGAGATCGTCCTTACCCCTAGTGTGACCATACCAAGAGCTAACCCTGCTGCTAGGGAGTATGACTCACGGTTGGTACAGTTATTGAGCTCTGGTCCTGGAGGGCGGCCTGTTATATCACACAAGATAATCAATACAATGTTAACATTCAATTTCACATATAGTTACTCAGATCAACCCAAAAAATCTTATATCCAAAGTAGCAACTGCAATATCAGTATCGTATAAAAGCATACAGTTACAATACCCACAGAGTGATAGTACTATAAGCTTATAAATGATTCAACGAATATATATTTATAAATTGAACATTCAAGACATGCAAGCACTATTGGAAAGAATAGATTCTCTTCTTATGCAGTATTGCAGTGTAGATTGCCTTTTGGAGAGGGATTCCCATACATTGATTCAAGCTGTGGAATTCATAGAAGTGGCTTTGTCTCTCAACTTAAAAAAATTCTTCAGAAATGGCAACCTATCAGCCCATGATTATATCAAAATATTGTATCATGTTTTTTATTGAGGAACATTTGCTGCACAAAACATTTTCAGAGAGATGAAATTTGTGATGTTTGATCTCTGATGAGATCATCCATGATTGGATCAAGAATGTAAGAATATCAGAGACTAGAGTAGCCCAGCTACGCACCTATTTCCCCGAGCAGTACTTCAGCTACGTGTCTGTGGGCAGTCTTCTGGTAGACAAGACCTGTTCCCAAGATGGCCGCCACCTGGACGCTGTGTGGTACGTCCAGCTCAGTGGATGTGGGTGGCAGCAAGGAACTGATGTGGATACACAGGATCTTGGTGGTAGTAACATCCATGGTACCTCGCCTGCAAGCAACAGTATTTACCATCATTCAAGGGACTATTAATAATTTTCTAATAAAAATACATGTTTGAATGGTGCATAAATCTACCCTACAATGTGTGAAAATTCAAACTGGAAAGTTCAAGACAAATTATTATTAGTTAAAGAGTTGTAAGAAAAATTTACACCGTATGTACTTCCTTGTATTCTAAAGGCATTTATAAAATATAGAAAACAAAAAATAGACATAATTATTCATAAATTTAATTTTCCATAAACGAATCCCTTTGCGCTGAGTCTCACAAGTTATTATGACAATTTTGACTGATATTTTGGTCACAGTGCCCCCGCCCCTCCCAAAGGGAAAAAGTTTAATAAAAGCTTACTTTGCAGCCGCAAGTCCAAGAAGTAATCCCACACTAGTCATCTCATGTCCCTGTTAGAGGCAAGAAAAGAATCATTTCACTGCATTGCATTGAACTGAAGGAAATTTGAAGCAAAATTGCAACAATTCTATACCATAGCTTATAATTTCAAACAAACATTGAATATTGCAAAGGAAGGAATCAAGCAACATATTGCACTTGTCAAACACATTTCTTATTCAATGATATCATTCTAATAAATTTCAAACTAGTTGAATTAAATTAAAATCCAATCTAATAAAATGCAACAAATTCTAATGAATACAAACTAATGTTATCTGATTTAAGAACACAAAATTCATTAAAAATCAATAAAATTATCCATATGATGTTCTACTTTAACCAAATTCAACCTTCATTATTTTTTCTTAAAAGGAAACCTCTTTATCAAATCATACTCATATCTTCACATAAACATGATGTATAAAAGATAACAAATGGCAACAAATGTAAAAAATGAAAAGACAAAACAAACTAGTGAAAAAATTAAAACATATTTGATCTTATTTCATCTATCTATTTCATCCAACTTACAGAGCAGAGATAATTGTGTATATTGAGTTTATCAAGATTGGATAGATGGCCATTGAGACCTAGGGCCATCAGGAATCCTGCATGTTCATTGTGTAACTCGGTCGTCTGAGGTCTGTTGTACACAATCCATGCAGAGTCAATCTGTACAGGAATGAATGAATGAATGCAAAGAGAAATGTGGTATATATGAGCACTCGGTTTGCAAATGACTTTCAGCTTATCTTGGGTTCTCCTAATAGATTTGCATTTATAGACAAAATATTGCTCATTTATCATGCACTGCATGTGTTGTTTGGACAAGCAAATAGGAAAAAAATACTGAACTTTACTAGAAGTCACATTCACTGCAAAGCATAAAATAGGTAGCCTTTTACACCCTTAATTTTGTAACCACTATCTTGTATATCAAAGGAGAGAACGATTCAGTTGTTCGAGTATTTGGTACACACAGTGTACATATGTATTTCCATTTATCTACTTACACTCTTGTCAGCATATATGAACAGATCAAAAAATAGGCCATTTAAACAAAAATGTTCAAGGTCCTGCCTTTTTGAAAAATAGGAAGGAGTACGCCTTTTTTTCCTTCAAAATGGCCGCTCTGTAAATTTTCCCTGACGTCCAGCCAGTTGGGCTATTTTTCAAAATGGCTGCCAGCATTCATGTTTTTTTCTTTTTAAAATTCAGAAAAAGATCATTTTAGCAATATGTCATTCATGTTTTTTCATTAAAAAAGAAAAAAAAAGCAGGTGGCATCAAGATTTTTGTTTAAACATGACACAAGTTACAACTTCCCCAAAATGAAGGAAAGAGGCAACTCTTCATACATTAAGTGTGTATGTATGAATGGTGTAGTGACAAGGAATGATTTACCTGGTTGTCTCCCCTGGTGATCTTGAGGCCTGCAGCGACACCGTTGTGAAAGAGAGGCCAGGAGTTCATGTTGGTTGGTACGTCTATGTTCACAAAGTTGATGGTGTTGTTCCTGAAGAGAGATATAATAATATTAATAATAATAATACATAAAATTTATAAGGCGCCAAATCCACTTGACAGTCAAATGCTCAAGGTGCAGCTTGTGCAAAAGATGAAACATGTACATGATACATTTATAAAGAATGCAATAGGAAAGGTACAGACATGAAAGGTTATGGTAATCAATTATAAGCTAAATTAAACAGATATTTCTTAAGATTGTTTTTTAACACTTCAGCAGAGCTGCTATTCTTAATCCATTGAGGGAGAGTATTCCATAATGAAGGCCCAGCACGAGCGAAGGTTCGCTCCCCCCACTTTGTTTTAACCCTAGGAGTAACAAGTAAGCCAGAGTTTTGAGAACGTAGCTGTCTAGAGGGAAAGTAATGCTTAATCAAGCCGATGTTGTACTGCGGAGCAGAGCCATGCATACAGTGAAATAATAGATATCAATAAAGAATATAAGACATTTTTGGTGATGAGGACCCCTGGCTACTTTCACACCTTCAATAATAAATCTGCTATGTCAGCAACAACAAAAATCAAGAAAGAAAGAAAGAAAAAAAATCATCTCCCCAAAAAATACCAAAACAAAGACATGCAAAAAATGTAAATATCTCCAGTACGAGCCATTTGATTTCAATCTGCACTTGAATGCAACTTTCATGACAGTTGGCCTGTAATTCCTTCATTCTTAATGATTATCTAATTGCATAGTTGATTAATATAATCAGTAGAGCAGATTTAGATCACATTCAAACATCAACTTTATATGGATCATGACAGCTTACCTTGGTGGGGCCTTGCCGGTGAGGTTTAACTTTGGAACGTGAAGTGGTTCTGTGATGACAGCGTTGGAAGTGCCGAGTGTGAAGATTCCTCTGCAAGAAAATGTCAATAAGTTAGTACTGAAAAACCTGGTAAAAAAAATAGTACCAAGATGCCCTAGAGAAGTACATTTAAAAAATACACATTCCTTCACTGAATAGTGACTCTGGTTACGCTCTATCACCTCTCTTCACTGCAGTGGTCTCAAGGCAGCAGATACAGAGACACTGTGTGAAGATTCACTTGGCTTGAGAAATTAATGAATTAGTGAATGAAAGCTTGCCTGCTACATATTAAGGTCGGTAGAAGCTTAAACCACATGTTGTATTGAAAATTAGAGAAAGGTATGAATGTAATTTTTTTCAGTGGCATCTTTAAAAAATAAAAATGAGATATGTCATGTTTATTGAAGAAGAGTTTTGCCCTTACCTGCCAACTGGGAGAGCCATTGTACGCTGAGAGACAAGTAACAGATGTAGTTCCTGTTCTTCAATGAACTCATGGTCACTGAAAGAGAAAAATAAAGAAAGAGTGAGAGAAATAAGAGTTAGGTAAAGAGAAAGGGAGGCAGACAGAGCAATAGATACAGAGACAAACTCAAGAAAGAGAGAGAGAGAGAGAGAGAGAGAGAGAGAGAGAGCGAGAGAATGAGAAGAGAGAAGCAGTGTAGAAACAGTGTAGAAACAGAAAGACAAGGTCAAAGAAAGAGAGAGAGAGAGAGGGAGACATGTGAAATGAAAATTTACATATAAAAAAAATCCTAGTTCATAACAGGATGAAGTCTAGATACAAAATATTTTTTCTCTAAAAATTATCATATGTAATTGATAAAACCTTTATAAAAAAATACATTGAATTCAATATCCTACAACAAATCATTTTACTCTTGTTTTAAACCTGTCTGCCTTCCTTTAGATGTTCATGTATTTTAAATATAATTATAATGCAACCTTTGCTGACCTTGTTTCTGGTTTCTGAGTGAGAGCGATGGTGACAGGCTTAGAGGACTGGAGGAGACGCCGGACCTCCTGGACGCGGAGATCATCAGGGAACCGGAGCCGAAGGAGCTCCTGGTCTAGATGCTCCATCCCATCACGTTCATCTTGTTTGGTTGCCATGGTGCTAGGGCCACTCCCTGGTGAACCACAGTGGGTCTGAGGAAGGGGGGGGGGGGGAGAAATCATCTCAGAAGTTACATTGGAATCTCATACATGCCAATACAATAGACGTGCAAATTGGATGCTGATAGATAGTCCATTACAGCCAAAGCTAACTACTTCCTTCCTCTCTCTCCCTCTCTCTCTTCCTTTCTGCCCCTCCCCTTCATCTTGGAGTTACCTTCTCGTTTCAACAGCTCTAGACCCCCCCTTCCCCCCACCCCAACACTCCGCAGAGCAAAGAATTTAAGTGATGTTCAAGTTTGAAACCAACAAAAATGTCTACTTGTGATAATTAGTAGAGCAGAATAAAGAAGTGCTTGATGAGAAGACAGTGTTGAAAGGATACACAAGGCTCCGGTTTCACTCGAAGAAATGGACATTAACAGATAATTGTACCTGAATTCATTGAATAACAACTTAAGCAATATCATGGAGCGATTAAAACAAACTGGAAACAAAATATTAAAACTGTCATAAGCCATTCCATGTGCTGACATCTCTGAACACACTCTGAGTAGTGTATCACATGTTCATTTAGAATGAATGCTTTCTTAAAGCCCATTTGTACTAGTTTAGAGGAGGGATTAGACCACCCTGTAAGGTCACTGACAGGTGGTTATCTCATCAAATCAGCTCTCTCTTAACATAAGAAAAAGAGGATCATGGGGGACCAATGGTTACCGATTAGGCAATGTTTACTAAATAGAGGGCGCAAGTAGCTATAAGTAGTGCAGTCGGGCTTTAACCAATGCCTCACACATCTCACCTTTGACCTCCGATGCTTCTTACTGGACGATGAAAGCCACTGGACCTGGTTGGACAGGTCCTGCCTGCCCAGGAGGTCATACGCCCCCTTGGGCCAGCCAGAGTGCGGGGCGTCCTGACACTGTGAGATGGCCTCCATCAGAGGGAGAGCCACGCCCACTGGCAGGGAGGCAAGGGTGGCCAGGGTGTAGCCGAGATGAGCCATGTAGAGGACTGTCCGGTGGGAGGAGGGGAGGTCAGGGTATCGCAGCAGGAAGGTGTTCAGGCTGTCCATGGAGCTGAAGTCTGACGGGAAAGCTGGCATGGCCGGAAGAGAAGGAATGAAAGTTTTAGCACTGTATGACTTAACTGTTACATCAATGTCTTTAGCTACTGCAGTACTATAGCCTTAACTGGATAAATTAACACAAGGTCCAATTCTCTGCTACTGTTACTATATGTGTACTACTGAAAATGCTACTACTATTCTACTACTACTACTACTACTACTACTACTCCTGCTTCTTCTGCTATCTCTACTACTACTACTGCTGTTGCTGCTGCTGCTGTAACTAATAATACTTCTACTCCATGTACCACATATAATGTAGCTATAATTAGTACTAGAAACATTTCAAAACCTTAACAAACAAAAATAAATATTCTGTTGAAACTTGTACCATACTATACCTACTACATCACAGTACATCACACATCAACTATTCCTTTTCAAATTCATGAAAGCTGGATAAATTTCTTACCACTGACAGACTGTCTCCTCCTGAGTCGATGTGTGCCTGCTAGGTCAGGTATACCTTCAGTCATGCAAAGCATGTAAAGCTGCAAGGACATGATAGCAACATAAATTCCTCTTAATCATAACATGAAGGTACGCTCCAACAGGATAGGTTGCACAAAAAGTGATTTAAAAAAAATGTCAAGTAGAAACAGTTACTTGCTTTTGCATGTGAATGGTTATTTGTTGCCAATTTGAAGATCTTCTCCAATCTAATCATGCAGCCTACACATTCTAAAGACAGCTGCTATTAGTAAGTAAAAGAAAAGACATCATTCATACAAAAATTCAGCAAAATAATGAACAGGAAAGACTGCTCAGAATGTGAGATTGCTATCATACTTACAGAAACCATCTCACTAGTTTTGGAGCAGAGACCAGACAAGACTGGGAAGGGGTCCTGTTTTGCCCCCCTGATGTAGTTGTAGAGGTAGCGATCAATGCTGGGTGGTAGAGGAGTCCAGAAGGCTGGTACTTGAAGATCTTTCTTCATTTCTGTATTACAGACAAGAGAGAAATATTTATAAAAAATATATCATGAACTTGATAAATTGTTTAAGAATTATTCAACGGCATTGTATATACTATATCATTTTTTATATTTTATATGTTTTTAAAATGGTTAGATAAAAATGAAATAACTTCATAATTTGTACTTTATGGTACTCTTTATACACAATGGTAACTTTTTGATAAAAGTGTTTAAAACTTTAGTGCTATGATAATATTAAAATATTTTATGATATATTGACCTTATATTTAATAAGAAAAAACTAATTCTGTCAATGATGATGCTGGCTATGACAGTAATGATGATGATGATCAACATTTTATAAAGATAACTTAGTGAACAATGATACTAATTATGATGATGATTGCAACATAAGGTACAATGATAATTCTGATGACAATAATGATGATCTTCGTGAAGATAATAAATGAGCAAAAATGAAGATGTTGGTGATGATAGTGATATTGAGAGCTTAAAGTCTGTCTGTAATAGTTTGGCCAGGGGGATTAGACCTCCCTGCAAGGTCACTGACAGGTGGTTATCTCATCAAGCCAGCTCTCAAATAACATAAGAAAAAGGGGATCATGGGGGACCAACAGGCACCCATAAGGCATTGTTTGCTATATAGAGGGTACAAGTAGCTAGTGCAGTGGGGCTTTAAGAAGAGGCAGAAGAACCATATACCTGGTGTCAAGCTTTTCTCTGGAGTTGAACTGAACAGGGCGGGGTGGTTCCTGAGGTAGTAATCCTTGTACTGGGACCAGTCCAATTCACTGCGAACAAAAAAATATGGAAGGTGGAAAGGTGGGGGCCATTAAATGAAAGACATTTATAGTAATAACCACACCATGCAGCTGCATGTCAGACCCTGGTTGATTCAATTTGCCATTACAAACGCTTGGTAAAACATGTCAAGATCACTCATAGAGTGGTGAAGTGTGACGTCATCAAAAGTCTATTTTTAGAATTTCTCAATTTTTTCTTCATTTTCCGAAAGAGCATAAAAAATAATGTCTAAATGTCGAAAACCAATTGAATATGTTAAGTATTGGCTGAGATATGACCATCTGATTAAATATACCCCCCATAGGAGCTCAGTGTTATATGCTCTGGCTCCTAACCATTAGGAGCCAGAGCATATAACACTGAGTTCCCATAGGACATATATTTATTCAGATGATCATATCTCAGCCAATACTTAACATATTCAATTGGTTTTCGACATTTGGACATTATTTTTTATGCTCTTTCGGAAAATGAAGAAAAAATTGAGAAATTCTAAAAATAGATTTTTATGACGTCACAGCTTCTGTACTCTATACTCAGATGGCATACTCGAAGAACAAATTACAAAATACTACATACCGGTATATAATTAAGTTCATTCCAATACATCAATACAAGTTTAAACTCAAATGTCAAAAAGCAATGGCTAATGGCTAATTGGTTCCTGCCAATATCATGGCTGTCTTTTGCATTTACAAGTCACAGGCTGCATGTAAAGCCATCAAAGTGTTTGTAGTAAGAGACGACTTTGAATAAACTTGGAATGGTATTGAGAAATATTTACCATGCTAGATGATTGAGAACCACTACCAATTCTCTCACATCTTGTCTGAGATACTTGTTCAACATCAGCTCCTAGAAAAGAAAAAGAAAAAAAATGTATCAACACATATTTTTTCTAAACATCACCGACATAGGATACATCACTTCGGTACCTATGCCTGCTGGTTTATAAAATCATTTTTAATTCACAAAAAGCAAGAGTATTGGGAAATGTCAAATGATGAGGCTAAAGTGATGGTAATAGTGTACAATACATACATGTACATGGACAATTCACAAAATCAAACATTTTATCATCGTCAATCTTAGATGTTGTTGTTGATGATAATCATTAAGAAGGGACATTGATTACTTTTACATCATACCAGATAATAAGAGATATGTAGAAATATCTTGTGAAATATGAAGAAATTAAGTTCACCTTGAATGGAATGGACAAATAATACATTCATAAACTTTGACATCCCAGTCAACAAATTGTTTAAATAAGCCAAAGTAGCTCATTAATGACTAAAATCAGAAACATGTTTCTTTTTCTGGAGATGATGATAAGAGTATTAGCAGTTTACCTCGTATACCAGATGAAGGACAAATGCCAGCCCAGGTATGTGGGGGAAGAGAAGTGCCGAGGTTTCCAGGGGTTTACGTTTGGTTGAATCGTCATTAGAAGAGCCTGGATTCATTGAACTGGTAGAGGGCGCCGTATCGGGGTGGTTGAACACTGGTAGAGTATCCTTCACCTTATTGTGATAGTCCGAGGAGAAGAGATACTCCCAGTCCTGATAAGGTAAGGGGGAAAATATAAAATGGCTATAATAAAAGCACTATTTCTGCCATGCATATTGCACACTTGATGCCATCGACCTACTTTTTTGAGGAAATTAACACAGAGAACATTTTCTAAATATAGAAAATGAAACAACTCCAAAATCAGTCTGAGCGAACCTGGAGGAAAAAACATAGTATCAAGAACTATAAGCTCGAGAAACAGTTTTTTTCAAGACTATACCAACAGTCCTTTTCAGGACTACACACCCACTCAAGAAAGACAGATTACCGACAGTCCTTTTCAGGACTCCCCAATCCTCCCCCCCTCTCTCACTCACATAATGCAACTGTAAACCTACTGTATACATATTAAAAGTTAACATTGCTCAACGACAAAAACACATAGAATGACCATGCTTTTGATGAGCTATTTCTCATTTTGTTCTGTTGTTAGCTCACCTCATCCCAGCCCGATGGCTTGTGTTTCTTGGCTGCTACCACAGGAGAACCTGCTGATTCAGTGTCCTGAAAAATAATTGGAATAATAGTTTTACAGTACAAGATCTAAGATCTATATAATAATAACGTCCTAATATACAAATAGCTTATATATTTTTCTCTCTCTCTTGAGAAATATCTAATACGGACTGGGAGGGGTTATGATGGCTTACCAATCCAAATTCACAGACAGCAAGTAAACCAAGGAATAATCATAGGATTTTTAATAAATTAAATAATAATAACTTTATTAGAATTTTTTCTATATCTTATTTTCTTGAAACATTTCAATACAGCTATATAACAATATTCTAACTCTCATTTTCTAAATTATTGTATATTAAATGTACTTAACCCACCTGACTAAATAAGTTGAGCTGTGCAGTGTTGTATCCCATCATACCCAACAAACAGGAAGCAAAAGTCATGAGCTCTGATTGGTCACGAAGCTCTCCAGGTGCATGATTGGTTGCGTACCACCTGGCCTGAAACTGGATGGCTGTATCGCGCGGTAACACGTACTTGATGGCCTCAAGACAGAGATTAACTATACAATACAATTGTACAAAAAGATGTCAGAATTGGTTGAATTAATTGTAATGAGACTAATATTAGATACTTCTATAATCAAGTATCAAGTTTATTTGTCTTCCAGAAATCACATGTAACAAAATATAATAGAGTATAATCATAACAGTACAATGTAGAATAAAGAAAGACAAGGAGACCTTGGTTGAAGCACAGCTTGTTAAGTAAAGGCCCCTCAGATGATGTGACAAAGATGCCTGATTTGTGAATACAACAACAAATAATATATGGAATATATAAAGCTATTTACAAATTACACTCAGAAAAAAACTACCCAACGATGCATCGACCACAGCACGGACCAACCAAGCAGAGTGCTCGAGGTGATCTAATATCAACTCTACTCTAGCCATGGTACTGATTTGGGTGTTTATAGAATTCAAGGAATTCCTTTTGTATCCCGCTACCCTTTTAGCACCTGGGCAGAGAATCAGAGAAGAGGTCTTCATGCTCCACAAACAAGTTAAAGGACTTTGTCAAATCACTTTTATTGAAATGAATTAACCTTAAGGAATAGCAAAGAAGAAACTTGCATAATTTGCAAATATGATGTAATTCATGGCACCTAATTCAAGTCATTTTGATTCATTCAATATATAAATAAATGGTAATAACTATTTGATACCAACAATATACCCACATTTAGTTTCATTCATAGTGAATGACGGATCAATAGTACTTCTCTATGTCTTCATCATAATAACAATTGACCTGGGCCCGTTGCATAAAACTTACCATCGATGGTAACTTTGCCATCAATGGCAACTACCATGGTAACAGGGCTCAACAGCCAATCGAAATCAAGGTTTCCATGGTAGCTACCATTGATGGCAAAGTTACCATCAATGGTAAGTTTTATGCAATGGGCCCTGAAGTTACTAGAACAGATCCCTATCAAAAGAAACTGAAACTCTTTAACAAACCTGTATTAGACACTGATATTTTGGGCAGCGATGTTCGTATCATGGTGTCATTTGATAGGACCTGCAGATTGATAACGGTGTGAGAAAGTAGACAAAATATGTCAAAGTTTCTTAAAGAAACATTCGGATAGGACAACTTGTAATACCATCATAAATTCTGTTTAAATGCTACTATACATACTTTAAATAATAATAATTCTACATACCAGTAGTTGTAACTAACACAAGTTCCTTGAAATATAGCCTACTGAGAGGGAGTTTTTGAAAAATATAAATACCTGGTTGGCTTAATGAAATTAAAGATTCTTAGATTTAACATACCCATGTATGAACTGAATCAACATGCTATCATAACATGCTACATCAATCAACAGCACTGCATTTGGAAGAAAGTGCCTAGCGGTACAAAAAGTAGGTGATAAAAGACAAATGCCTTCTTCCTCATAAGAGACGAAGGAGGATCTTCAGAATTTAACAGCAAACCAGTGCAATGTGTGACATCTCTGCACATAAAGTCTTTAAGAAAATTAAGGTACCACAGTGAATCTGTTCTTGACCGAATCCTGAAGACGAATGACATGCTGACCACTGGTGGCGCTGTGAGACAGCGTCAAGTCTTCACTGCAGGTGGAATCTTGAAGCTTGGTGTGACCAACCTCACCAGGTACAGGGGACAGCAGGACCACCTAAAGTCGTTAAACAGGTTGTCAGAAAGAGGGTAAGAGCTTGATTTGGATGCATTGTAACTGCATTATCCTCTTGAATGTAACAGAGTTAAATGCAAGCAATCAACAGTAGCTTACCATTAATTCGCCAGCCAATTATGGTAGCTACTATAGTTTCAATTATGGTTAGAAAAAGTTTTATGCAACGGGGCCTGGTCTCCATTTGCAAAGTCAAATTGTTTAACTGATTGTCTACTTAACACTTGAGCACTATGAAATAAAAGCTCATATGAATATGAAATAGTCATCCTTTGATGGTACACAAACACATGACGTTGAAGAAAATCTCAAATTTCATTGGAATTTCTATACAATGTCCCAAATCTATGAAAGAAGTTTAAATCACATCATAATTTTAACCATGGTTTAAAGCCTCAACATTGGACTAAACCAAGTGTATATATTTCTTCCCTATTAGACATGAGACAGCATGCAAACATCACTTAAGGTTTCACCTACTAAAAATAAACCTCTTTCCTGCTTGCCTATGCGTCCTTGGCATATCCTTGTTGAAATATGTTCTAATTATTCATTTATTTTTAACAAGGATGATTTGAGAAAATCAATTGAGATTCTACGTTGACCCCTGACATGATCCAATTACCTGATCGGTTAGGGAGAGTGAGACACCTGCACGTTGAGATGAAGTCAAGTAGGGGCTATCCAGGGGTGTACTAGGGCGTGGCATGACACCCCCTGGTCCCACACTGCTGCTCATGATGGTAGGAGCGACCCCTGGGATCAGGATGTTACCGACCTTGTTGATACCGGTATAGAGGGCCAGGCTTCCATTGGCTTCCACCACGACCATCATCTTCAGATCCTTGGGTTACATCACAATACATGGGAGAAAAAGAATCAATGTGTTTTATTTCATGAGTTCGTTTAGAAGAAGACAGTGCAGGATTTTATTTAGGACATTACTTTACATCGACCTGCGCCTAAGTGCTATTTTGTGTTTGTATGGGTTTGAAAAACTTTGGATTCACAACTTATTTCTCCCATTTCCTGAGGCTTAATGAAAGGAATCGTCTGGGTCCTGTCGGCAATGGGTTTACAACGGAAAAGCATATTGTTGATTTGATGCAAGGCAATCAATAAGGCTAAAAAAAGGCATGCAGTCATAATAACTCTTGGAATCTTGGAATTCAAATCAAAGACAGTCCACTCAAGCAGTAACTGCAGAACCAAATGGACAGTCAGTAGGCCTACCTCTAGCTGGATTGCATCCCTAACATGGAGTGTGGTGAGGCTACCGAAGATGAGCTGCGTGCAGTCATTGCTGGAGCTGAACTTGAGGCACCTGAGCTGACGGGTACGAGGCAGCAGGAAGCAGAGGAAGTCCTGACCTGACAGGTCAGAGGTCAGGAAGGCCTTGGTAGCCTGACCTAGAATGCCGTCCCTGAATGAGAAGAAGAGAAATCACAAGCGACTAATTCAAAAAGGCTCTGGAGTCACTACCATTCCATTCCTGATGTAAGGATAAGATCATATCTGTACTACTGTAAAACAAAAAACTTTCACAAAATAAAACTTTCATAATTGATGGACTGCTTTTCAGTCACAGCAAACATTTGTGGGTCATGTTTCCAATCAATCTATGGCATGAAAGTTTTGCAAATCTCAACTAATCACTGAAGTAACAAAGGTTAAAGCATGCTATAGTGTGTGTTTTTAATCCCCTGAAGAAATCCCTTAAAAATCATTCACCAAGTGTCTCTAGAGCTGCACACCTTCACTCATATTCACGGTTTTATACCACTGGCTCTGTGACATAAAATACATGACTTTTACAATCAATTAGAAAAATCTTTTGTATCTCCAATCTTGCTGCAGTTAATGGTATCTTACCATGAACCGAATGTATCTATAATAATAATACGCTAAGGCTCCGCGGGGGGCGCGACATCTCCGCCAGCCTTTGTATTCTATTGTTTTTTAATGAGATCGCCGACCCAAGTTGGTGCGGCTATCTCCTCCTGAACCCTCCCCTCGGGGTCCCGGTGCCCGGTGCCATCGTCCGCGGGAGAGTCTACTCTAGCGAATTGGCTATACTCCGCCCGAGGTCCTCCTCCGTGTCGACGTCCAGGGCAAAAACAGACGCGACATGCATAACGCATGATATGCGTGACGACAGAGATACCTCATGGATATTCAACATGACATCCGTAGACACACGACCGATGACCGTCCACTCACATTAAGTTGCGTATTAAATGCACGACGCACAGGGTCGGGCTTACCCGAGTAAAGCATCTTTCTATAGGATATCCATTGTATAGTAGCTGCACGAGCCACAGAGATACACACGAAGCTTCCCGTCCACGTCCAAACTTAGGGACCTATTTCCATCATTATTGCCGCGATTTTTATATAGGTGTCGTGAATGGAGGTATGAAATGAAAGCTTATTTCGTGATTATTACGGCCATGCTACTAAATTTTGATTATCATTTTCTAAAGGAAAGTTTTCACAAGAAAACCATTGGACTGACAGTTCAGTCGCAAAGCTGCCTTCACTCCTCACACGTACACTACACACAGTGCAGTGTAACACCGGCACCGCGCACCGCAGGCGTCCGAGGCCTGCGGCGTCGGTGTTCGAGCTTCGATCCTGGAGTTTCGCTGGAATGTGTGTGAGTTCAGCTGAGCTGAGCTCGAGTCGAAGAGATTTGACACTTTGAAATTGTTATCTGTTGGTTTGCATCATTATTGCCGCGATTTCAATATAGTTTCGTGAATAGATGTACGAAACCTGAGCTTCGAATTAGTAAAAGTATTACTAATGTCTACGTTTTTAAACGACTGTCTGATTTTCTTGTGAATATTTTACTTTGAAAATGATTATCGAAATTCATGGTCAGAAATAATCACAATCTAGGGTCTATTAATTATGTTACAGTTCTTGCATCAAATCAATGCATGAAAACTTAGTTATTGAACTAGAATTTTTTTTTTTTTTTTTAAATAGGCCTAGGCAATTATGAAGTAGGAAGCCTGAAACCTTAGCCTACTAAACAAATCCCAACAAAGTGTAGGCCTATCCTTTTATGAATTAATGAAAACGTAGCCCCCAGAAATTTCCCAAAAATTTGAAATGGAGCCCCCGAAATGAAAAAAAATAATTTTTTGCCTGCGCCCCCCCCCCCCCCCTCTAGAATCAGGCGGATTTCTGCGGGTCCTGAGTGGAGTGTATGTATAATATAGGCGTGGGGTCCACGGGTTTCAAGGGGCCATAAACCCCCAAAAGCTCGGGGGTTACGTTCTTCAAAGTTGGGGGGGGGGGAGAGATCAGATCAGAGGGTTTAGGCGTTTAATTAGGGTCACTGGGTCAGATGAGCATATTTTTAATACTTTATTTGTGACACTTGCGGGTCACTAATTGGCATGGGGTCAATACGTAGAGTTGCGTAGTGTTGCGTACCACCTACGCTGGCCTACGTTACTATATGCTGAGGGACGGAAAGAGGTACGCAAGATGAACGAAAAAAATTCAACATGTTTAATTTTTTTCGCGTAGTTTCGGCGTAGAAACTTGACGCAGAAAGTACGCCTTTTTACGGAACACTACGCATGACTACGCAACAGTACGCTACCCTACGCCAGATCGTCAAAGCAGTAAAAGCTTTCTACACAGTAAGCAACCATAAGCAAACCTGTACGCCAGCCTACGCATAATCTACGCAGGGACTATTTTCCCATTAATACGCAGTCTAATTTCTGCGTAGTCGGTACGCCACACTACGGAACTCTACGCAGTTCCAGTGGCTTAAAGAATAACTACAAGTACAGTTGGATCGTTTTTTTTTTTTTTTATATAAGGCCAAATTAAAAAAAAAACATGTTTAGCGTCCTGTTTTTTCGAAAAATGGGAAGGAGGAGGCCCTTTTTTCTTTTTTTTTTCTTTCAAAATGGCCGCTCCGTACATTTTCCCTGACATTCTGGCTATTTTTCAAGATGGCGGCCGACAATTTTTTCTTTTCTTTTTTAAAATCAGAAATACATTTTAGCAGTGCTTTTCATGTTTTTTTTCTTTCAAAAAATAAAAAAATAAAAATAAAAAATAAAAAAATAAATAAATAAAAATAGGAGGCGGCCCCCAAAAAGGAAGCAGGCGGGGACGCTGTTTTTTTTCTTAAAAAAAATATTAAACAATTACAAAAAAATTTAAAAAAATAAATAAATAAATAAAAAAAATAAAAAAAAATAGGAGGCGGCCCCCAAAAAGGAAGCAGACGGGGACGCTGTTTTTTTTTTCTTTCAAAAAAAAAAAAAAAAATTCAAAAAAATTTCAAAAAAAAAAAAATAGGAGGCGGCCCCCAAAAAGGAAGCGGGCGGGGACGCCAAACATGTTTATTTTTTTAATGGCCTGAATGGCAAATAAAGTTCTTGGTGGTTTTAATTTAGGCAGTCTCTATATATCTATTTACACCCCCCGCCCCCCTCTAGAATCCCGCGGATTTCCGCGGGTCCTGCTAGTCTGTATATAATCATAGAATATGTTGTAAGTTTATTGTTTATTGTAAAGGTGCGAGTGATTGAAGGAGATAAAATCAATTGTTACTCCTTATATTACAGATCAAATAAAATCAGGATAAGACAAGCCATGGCTACTTAGACCATCATGCCAAAAGAGAAGGGTTCAAATGCATGTAAAATTGTCTACCCTTCCCCCACCTCCTTGAAAAGTAGAGAGGGGGTTATCTAATTTACCTGTTAGATGTGAAAGGCTCTGTCCAGCAATGTTCAAGACACAGCTCAGGAAGCAATGGTTCATCAATGTCCTCACACATAGTGGTCATGTTGGTGGTGTTACCTGTGACCGGTGTCCAGGGGTAAGATGATCTGGGGGTCTGGCTGACTCCTGGTGACGAGAAAGGCAGACTGTGTCCAGGAGAGTAGGATCGACTGTTAGAGAAAGAAGGAGAAAGAGAAAATGAAAAATATGAAAAAGATGAGATCACATTCAATACTACAAATGTCAACCCTTTCGAGTTATCCATTACTCCAAATGAATTTGAGGCAAATTCTTGAAATGTATGCAGCAATGCAAATACACATTTTCTCAGATTGAATGAAGAATACATTCAGGACAAAAGTAGCTTAAACAATGAATTCTGATAAGATTAGTTTTGGAAGATGCTTCTACTTCAAAACACAAAAAGTCTGACCATATCTGCATATTAAACCAGCAGACATATATCTTAACACTACACAAACTACCTTTCAGTACATTCCACAAAAGACTCGGTTGTAAACCCTACAAAGCTGATTTTTGAACATTCAAAATTGTCTTCATTACACTCACTTCACTCCTGAATGAGACAGAGCGGGACTCTGCCCTCTGGAGGCCAGGTGAGGCGAGGCCAGGGTACGGGCGTAACCTCTGAACCCCGGTGCGGGTGACATGGCCGGCGAAACGCTGCACATGCTGAGGCGTGACTGGGCACTCATGCTGAGACCAGCCAGGAGGCTGGCTGTGGAGCTGGTGCTGTGGTGCTTGGGCGTGGCACCCAGACCAGTGGTGTTGGCCATGGAGGAGTGGAGAGAGAGAGATCCACTGAGGACGTCCAGCAGCTTGACTGCTGTGTTTGCCTCCTGAATTTAATAGGCAGACAATGGTATTCATGACAATAATCCATTTATATCTACAGACATCCTAACACCAAATAGAACAGCATACACATCACTTTACTTTTTTTTATTTCTTAAATTAAATTGGAGGTTTTATTATAGTTTCGTCACAGCGACTGGATGAATTGTGAAATATTACATATCTCAGAATTCAAATATAAGCAATTGCCAGATATATCATAAGTTGACGATGACGGATTTAATGAAAACATTAGATCTTTTTAAGTCAACTATCGAAGTGTACCAGAAACATGCAGCATGAATTTTAATATAAGAGAATTTGGTGTATTTTTGTAACTTCTTACCAAGATATATGTGAACATGAAAGAAAGTAACATGATAATAGTGTGAGAAAAAAGTTGCAAAACGTTCAGACCTCTTCTTTCACTTTTCTCAATGCCCAGACCGAGTGAACTCCGATTGACCGGTCAAAGGTCATGACCAGGGAGGGTTTCTGACTAGTGAAGACAATCTGTTGCATAGGGTCTGTGACAAAACTGACTCTTGTGTTTCCACTGCCTAAGGTAGAAAGAGAAAAAAAGAATGAAATACATATTGAATTTTAGAATATTTTCCAGTCTCATTTTTCTGAAAACATAACATTTTCTTGACAAAGTTTACAGTAGGCATCATGACATTAACAAATCCTGTGCAGCAACTAAAGGTAGCATGTACACATCTATACTTTTCATCAAAATGTTCTTGAATTAAGGAATTTGATGATAAGAAATTACACAAAACTGGAAGCATAACTTACTTCCATTTCTGCACAGCACTGGGGTAGGTTCATCTAAGGGATGTAACAGACTGAACAAAGTTGGTAGCTTCTCTTTCTCCCTGAAAATGTAAAGAAAATAAAACCATGACAAATCAAAATGGAATAATAATCCATAATCACATTATGTCTATTGAAACACACTAAGCCATTAACTGTAGGTAAAGTGTAACTAGTTAAAGCCTTTCTAGCTCTAATCAATAAAACTAATGAAGAATCAATGTAAAAATAATTATACCAAGTAGAATACTTTTCCCCATTAACAAAAAAGGCAAATAATTAAATCAACGAGAAAACGTACAGTATTATAACTATTCAGAGAGAATTCAAGAATCATTCTTCAATAGTCATCTCCTTTCATAGATAAATTGAATAGGGTTTAAACAGGTTTCTTTTAGGTTTTTTTTTGGTTATCTATATTTCTCTTTTTTTTGGTGGGGGGGGGGGGGGGTGAGAGGTATTATGAAATATGGTGATGAAATTACATGTTATCTTTTTGGGTGGACATGATTAAGTGTTGAATCAATTAACAAGAGCAATTATTTCCAGCCAACTACAGAAAAGGAAACTGATATAACAACATACCGTTTACTATAGACTGAGGATAGTTCTGTTTGAGATACAGCTTGTTCCAGTAACATACCTCCATCTACTATCCATGTTCTTGAGACCTAGTCAACAAACAAGATCATGCAAATTTAAGAAAATTAATTATCAGCTAATATCACAAGAAATATACAGCTAACAACTGAAGAATAAGTCAAGAATAAAAGGAGGACTGGTTGATTAAAGGCCTTTGTTGGATATTTTTAGATGTAAGCTTTAATATGTCACATCCTCAAGAAACATGAATTTGGGACAAATACATTTTTCACATACTTAAAACAAATTACAAAACTTGGTAAAGGTATGAATAATATACTTTTATAAACTGTACATGTAGCAACAGAATGGCAGTGGGATTATGAATGACCAACAGCCTAGCTTCACTGAAGATCCCTTGCTATAAATACACAGCTACAACTGGTTACAAGGCTAAAAAATTTGGCAATCAAGAATTTACCAAAACACTTAAAGATGACTTGATATCATGAAAACTGTTTGGGAACGAATCTTCAACACTATCTATTTCTTGAAAATAGAAAAGGATTCCAACAAAATGAAAAGTCACATTTGTTCTAGTTGATCAGAAATTCCTATTTCAACTTTAAGTGTCACTGTGAAACATGTGTAATAGAATCAAGGAGATCACAGAGTGTACTGAGCGAGGCGGGAAGATTCGCCGGCAATTCGCTCGAAGATGTCGTTGACGAAGCTGTTCATGATGACCATGGCCCGACTGGAGATGCCGGTATCTGGATGAACCTGCTTGAGGACTTTGTAGATGTAGATTCCATAACTCTCCTTCCTTTTCCTGTTGTTACATTCTGAACTTCGCTTCCGATTTATTCTAAACTCATCAACAACAACACGGAGCAGAGTAGGTTAGATGATTGTGTTATGATGTATGAAAGGAACTTACTTGGAATGGGAGTGAGGCAACAAACTTCTCCCCAGCTTCTGTGAAGACGGTGATGCTAGTGGGATGTGTGATGCTGATACCAAGAACATCCTCTTCTGGTTTGTTAAAGATTTTTTTTTTTTAAAGCAACAGAATTCTATTATTAGTGTTGAAAACAACATAAAAGTGGGTCAAATGAAGGGGTGTATTACAGTCCAACCTGCCATAGAGGTCATCTCTCTGTAAAGGCCACTGTTCTGTAGGGGGTCATATAAAATGCTCCCCTTTAAGATAGGAACCAATATAAGTGTCCATCTTTCTGTTTCCCATAGCTGGTCATTATAGACAGGTTTGACTCTACATATCCCCTATTATAACAGTTCAATTTGACACACATGGCCATTTTAAAGTTGTATGACAAACAGGGTCTATCCTCACAGACTAGCTGCAAATAGAGCTATTCCTTGATTTCTTGATAATTGATGCGCGACTTTGTGCATACAAAACACACAAAGGAAATGAAAATAGAAAGAAATTAAAATAGGAAAACAGACATATATCAATATGCATATTCTTTTTTGTCTTCTTCTTTATCTTACCTTGTTCATTCTCACCCAGGGTAGATTTGCCTACATCTGTCGGCTCAAGTCTTTGCATTCGAAACCGACTCCATTCAACCTATGACAAAAAGTAATATTTTGTCTTGAAATCTTTTCAATCCTCAATTTAACTACATTGGTATCAAACAAATCAAATTCAGAAACTCATTACCGGTAGACACCCGTACTACTAGAGATTTGATTACAAAGAAAATAATTGGTTTCATTAAAGGCAAAATCAATGAAGAAAAATAAAAGGTCAGTGAAATTTAGAGGAAAAACAGCCTGATGCCAATGGTCAAGAAATCGATCTAATGCAACCATATGCACCAAAATGTAACCCTAAACATATGATTTCAAATCTTCAAGATTGCTGCTGAAAATAAGTTTGAGTAACAAAATATAATTAGGGGGATACATAATTTTTTAAACTGATTATTATGTGCATACAATTACAACCTTAAATAATATTCAGTAAGCCTGTAAGCAAACAAACCTGCTGTACTGATTCTTGGAGAGTGAAGGTTTTTTTAACAGAGCTTGTTGAGTATCCACATCCCTTGCTCCACACTACAACCCGATCTTTGAAATAAAGCTCTTCATCACAATCCTCGGCATCGGCACACTCTCTTATCTGCCAAAATTCTTTCTGAAATGAAAAACAAAACAAAAAGAGGATTGTCAGTATTGAAATGACTTTCTAAGACTCCCTCTGCTCCCATAAAATCAATGTTCTTTCAGTGTAATGTCTATGTATCATGGACAGACACTTTACCTAAGGGCCCCCAATTGAGATGCCCTTGAAATAATGCAATTAATTGAAAATCATGGATCATTCTTTCCCAATACTAGTGGAAATGAAACACAGTGTAAGAAATGTAAATATTGCCAATTTGGGTGAAAAGCATATTATTTTGGCCCTATCCTAGTATTATCCCTCTCCTCATTGTATTCACATCATGGTCCTGGGGTCTGCTCGCTATTTATTAAGGGCCGCTATTCATAAAGGATCGCTATTCATTATGTCGCGCGTTATGGATAGCAGTCCTTATGGATAGGTGCTTTACCTCTGGACCCTCTCTAATGGAGACATCCTTGAATGCAGCCAGGGGGACGTCATGGTCAGAGACAATGTCCTTCTGCTGAGGCAAGCTGTCTTGGCCAGGATGATGGCTGGAGATGGAGCGACCAAACGGAACGTAGGCACGAGGCTCACTGGCCGCTATCATGACCTAGGCGAGGAGAAAATATGCATGGAAATGTTAATGGTGAAGCCAGACTGGATAGAGTATGGAAGAACAAGCGTTTCTGCTCCCCATAGGAATAGGATACCTGATGCAGAACTGAGCCAGACAAACTTACCAAGAAGACACCCAACTACAAAAGGAAGAAAATGAAATTGAACTGGAAGCCCGACTGCTGAGAACACAGCATTCTTCCAGAATCTCGGGTAAAGGTAAAGGTAAAGTTCACCCTGAAAACAACTTGGTTTTAATAATTAAAAAAAAGAAAATGAGAGAGTGAAAAGTGAAAAATGTA
Organism: Strongylocentrotus purpuratus; assembly: GCF_000002235.5. Classification (NCBI taxonomy): domain Eukaryota; kingdom Metazoa; phylum Echinodermata; class Echinoidea; order Camarodonta; family Strongylocentrotidae; genus Strongylocentrotus; species Strongylocentrotus purpuratus. The sequence continues at coordinate 17,441,690 of NW_022145611.1, forward strand.
AATTCATTTAGTTTCTTGAAAGAAATGTACACAAAGCTTCTGGAATATTTGGGAATTACAGGCCAACACCTACATCCTGAGCTTGATGAAGATATTTGTATGTAATCCAAAAGAAATTAAACCGTTTTATCAGCTGATCAGAGGAGAATAGATGCTCCTGCAGCAATATCTATCCAAAATTATTATTGTTCAACAAAGTAATTTGGGGGGACTTTCATTTCTTACAAGTTTTAAACCATTCAAGTCATATGGCCATGACTTTAAAAATTAACACACGGTATCTGAATGATATATTTTAAACACTCGCCAAGTTAAATGGAGTTTTTACAGGTCTGCAAAAGGGACTTAAACTTAGTCTACTCAAGTTTACTGCCTTCACCAATTATCCTTGCCAGGTAGACCCTACACAAACTTCATGATGTGGGCCTGAGCAATTTAAGTAGATCTATTATGATCATACGCTGGAGGCCTTCCCATTTTTGTTTACATTCATACCTCGTCTTCCAGCTTTCCCTCCAACTCAACAGTCTCACAAGAATTTGAAATAGATAATTCGAGTTTTTTCAATGGTGGAGCTGACATCAACTCTGGAGAAGAAATCTAAATATTGCCGCGTTTGGTCTACGACCACTTTCCAACTCGCCGTAAGCTATCCTGGATTGTCGCCATCTACGTTCAAGCATTGACATTAGCGTTGTTGATCGAGAAGCGAGCGGTATCAATAAATTACCGGATAGAGGACTTAAAGGTACGTTAATTTAATCTTTTTACCATAATCAAACAATATTAAGGAGATCGCATGATATCCAAGTGTGTATGATTACATTTGAAATGCTCTTGATGAATTTGAAAGCTTTCTATTGTCAGTATTTCATGTTTAGGCTCGGTAAGTGTTGTGTTTGCGACCTTCATCTGTTCCACATGTGTATTATTGATGGGGAGGTCCCTAGCTGAAGTGCTCAGTGAGGACGCGATGCTGTCTGAGTGTACAGAACCAATGCAATAATTGCACTGTCTGTGCTTCTGTTTGTTGTGTGAGCGTGGGGGTTGAGTGCATCGCCACTGCACTGTGCAGTGGCTTGTGTAGCGCTAGCTTGCTCCCGAGAGCCAGGCCACTGTAGTTGATATGATTTATATACTATAGATTTATTAGTGGGTAACATTAAACAGAATATTTTTGTCTATGTGAGAGTGTCCTCTGCGACTACATGCATGATGAATGATGAACAAAGAAACACAAACGTGACAATAAAAGTGTGTTGGTTGATGGGCCCCGAGTCTGAGATGTCTGGATGTACAAAATGGATTTATCATCATCCATGTAGATGTAGACTCTATGATGTAAAATTATTAAGAAAAGGTGTTGTAGCATTAAGAGTGATTAATTAAAAAATAATAATACTAATGGGGGAGTAACGCCTTAATCTTCATCATCATCATCGTCATCATCGGAGTGAGGTAATCCTGGCTGTAGATGTCCCGATAGTCTTCCAACATATAAGTTTAATTGACAGTTTGCGACTTAAAAATAAATATGTGTAATGTGTGTACTGTAGTCTGTAGACTTGTTAAAAATTTAAGTGCTTTGAGTTTGAGTATGACTAATTAAGAACATTTCCCATTGTTGATGAAAGCAAGAAAAGCAGTGAAATATTTGTATAAGATAATTATTTATCTTTTTAGGCATATTGATAGTGTTTAAGAAAAAGAAATCTTGCAATTTTGCACATTCCAACAAACAGATCACAATTTATTTGTTCTCATTTTTAAGAAAGGAAATAATTGGGTTGTACTAAAAGCAGAAAAAATGGTTAAATTGATCAGTGAAAGTTTAAGAAAAAAATCTAATGAAAAATAAGAAGGTTATCGATTTTCAAAATCGTAATCAAATAAAGAGCATGAGACATCCTTGTGAAATATCTATTGAGCACCACTCCTGATCCTGTTTGCTTTGTACTGAAAATTGTATACATTCCATTTCAGTGAATGTTTTTCATAGAGAGGGTATCAAGGACACATAAAATTTGTTCTTATGAAAAGAAAATGATATCTATATGTATGAAATTTTGAGTAAAAACAAATGTGAGTTGTGCTAAAATGGTAAAGTTCACAGTTGCATTTGATCAAATGAAAGTTTAAAAATCCATCACTTTCTTTTCCATTCTCTGATTTTCCTCAACCTTCCTTACTGACCGACTTCCCTAATTTTTATTTTCAGAAAAAATTCCCCCCCCCCCCCCATTATTGGGAGATTTCTCCATACAAAATCAGCTATCAAACTTAAAAAGCTTACTTACAAGCATTTATGCTTTCTTAGCAGTCAGGTAAAATAACCACAACCACAACAATTACCAATTTAAAAGGTAATTCTCTATGTACATGTTTTCCTGAGACTTGCCCTAATTTTCTCTAATATTTTCTCTAATATTTGATGAACATTGCTAATCAAGCCGAAAGTATCACATTGCAGATTTTAAAGATTTTTAAAGTAAATACACTTCAGGTTTCTTTCTGCATATAAATTTGTTGGAAAAAAACACATAAATTTACCCATGACTATGATGATAGCTTGAGATTCTGAAACAGCTCCCTCACTTGGCCATTTCTCTACAAGTGCAATTTTTATGTGAACATTTGGTGTATTATGGCATGTGGACCTACTCGAGCTATCCAGGGTAGCTATTCTAAATATAAATTTCTTTTCTTGCACTCTTACTGCAGGTTAGAAATGTGTTAATTGTTTTAAAATATATGAGTTAACATGCTTCTGGCTCCAAGCAGATGTTATGAGCTTCTTTTTTCAAGTGCTTGTGATTGGTTGTAGTTTTGATACTACATGTACTGTACATGGACTTTTAGTCAGAAAAGAAGAATTCTTTGTATTCAAATTAAGTGAATCTCCCCCAGAGTAAAGTAATGTTCGTCATACACTGTATTCGCATACCTTAAAACTTTATTACATTTTCAGTTGTGAAAGTGGTGTAATTTCACACAAGCATTCATGACATGCTAAATATAGTGGAAGGTTTCAAGCACAAGGAAAGAGCAAACCCCTTTTTCTACATGCTAAATTACAACAATCAGGGAATAATTTTCCTGGTATCGCATCGCAATTTGCTATGCATTTTTGCATGACTGCTATACAAAATATCTTTTATGTAGCAGTTTTCTTCCATAGAAATGTACAGAATTTCATTTGAAATATTTATCCATCGCCTGAAATTGCTAATCAAAAAATTTGAAGAAAATTATTCCCTGACAATATAAAGTTTAAGAAAGGCCTTAACCATCTTGCCATAGAATTAACCCCCCCCCCACCCTTCCCTGTTCCCCTATTCTACCCAACCACACGCTCAACTAGTAAGCTTTAGACAAGTGCTGTATAGAGTCGGATACAGATATCTTTAGATGTATCTTATCAGGCATGGGGCAAGGGTACAATTAAAGGTAAAGACCAGTATTGGAAACGCCCCAATTTCAAAAAATGAAATAGAAGCTCTCATTACCAATCATGTGAAAGAATATGTTTTGACTAATACATGATGATAACAAATTTGCCGGGAAACCACCTATTAATTCATATATTCGGTAAATTTGTTTCTCTCATGGTCTGTGAGAGATATAGGGTAGTCCCATATACATCTTTCTGTGTATAGTGCTTGTAACTTTATGAAGAATGGGCCGAATTTCTTATCATTTTGATGATTCCAGAACCTTGCAGATGCTAGATGCTAGATGATCAACCTTTTCTGATCGATTCCACAATGTTTCTTTCACAATGCAATCGCATGACCATAACTGGTCATGCGATTGCATGATCACATGATTGGTAATGAGAGCTTCTATTTCATTTTTTGAAATTGAGGCGTTTCCAATACTGGTCTTTACCTTTAATTGTACCCTAGCCCCATGCCTGTGTGACAGATTTTTTCTTGGAAGCCTAATTTGCATAAAGTAAACAACATGTTTATGCTAAACCGCTATGATAGAGTCTCAGCTTAACTGTTATATCTCGCTTTAAAAAAACACCAAAATGAAATGATTTTAATGTCAAATTGAAGAAGAGGAGTTGTTCTGAATCATAATCATTGCAATTGGTTGTAAAACCCTGTTTTAATGTGCAAAAACTGAAGCGCCTTTTTTTTCTGTCTGAAAAGTATTTTTCATATTTTCCGTCATTACGCCAGATCGATACTTTCATAAATGATGAGTCAAAATATATCAAAGCTCTCCTCAAAATATCTTTTTGTAATTGTTAATCCCACGGTTATCTCTGAAGAAAAAAAATCAAAGTCAATTTCATCAACGAACCCGTGTTGAAACGTTCGCGGAAGCGTAAGTGTAGTACCATCTATAGGGGTACGTGAAGGAGAGTTGTAGCCCCACGTACGGTTATACTGTCCGTGCAGTTCTGATTACGCTGGATTGGTGTGTGTATGGTCTGACATCTGAAGCATCGACGGTTTGGACTTTGTAATTTTACGAGTAAACATGCCGATGAAAGTGTAGTCGAACTTGAGTAAAACACTGACTTACATGTAGGCCTATCAATGAATTAGCATGGGTGCTGTGAAAATATGGTGGAGTTGCAGGGGATTCAAATACTTATGATAGGGCTGTGCACAACAGTGTAATGAGGTACCCGAGTACACTCCCAGGCTCACAAGTGAATACTCGAATATTTGGACGCCATGTTTTTTAATAATTTTTTTGAATTTTTTTGATTTTTTTTTAATTTTTTGATTTTTTGATTTTTTTCTTCTTTTTTTTCTTTTTTTGTCACTACCATACCACTCCGCAGTTTCCCAGGTCCCTCGCCGAAAACGCATGCAATTTTACTTTGAGTTGCAGTTGAAGGCGCCGTTTTAATAAGAATAATAAGAGTAAACAATGCTGTTTTAAAAACCAAAGATGGCAGAATAATCCATTTTCCTCAACAAAAAAAAAAAGTGTGGCTTTATGCAATTTTTACAGGCAAGATCAAGCAATGTCATTATATATGATGCAGTAATACTGATGTTTATTTAAATGCAAATTTATTAACACAGGAAGTAATGGAATATTATACAATTCTATAAATACAAAACAAAGATATGAAAATACAAAAGATTAACAATGCAAGGCTAGTACATGTCACATCATTCATGATAGAATATGTGATACACAAATGTACAACAATATTAATGGACAAGTCTGCTTAGGGGGTCACAAGGGCGCTATCACGATGTTGACGTAATATACATGTAGATCAATGCCATTGTGGATCCAAACAGACGATGTTGCATTTATATATAACAATTTTTTTTAAACAATATATGTGACTGATGTGTAAGAATCATCAAAGAAAACAAACAATTTTATCTGAACTCTTCATTCATACAAAAGCTTTAGAAGATAAAGGAAAACAATATTTTGATTTTTGTTTTGGATCGGTAGAGTTCAACATTTACCAGGCTAAATACGGTCTAGTTATGATCTCTGGTAAATCTTTTAAAAAATAAGATCCTTATAACATGTATACTAGGAGTAGGAGTGGATGTATAGGATTTTTTGAAAATGTTCAATGAGGGCTACTTGCACTTTGCAGAGCTGCCAATCAGTACGATTTTATAGCCCATTCTCTTCTGTAAAGTATCCTACAAGCATCTCACATCAGCAATTTGGGGATGTTCATTGGTTCATAGAACACATCAGTCATGACAAAATCATGCATATTTTACCAATGATCCATAAAAAATGTTCTTCCTGCATGTAGGAACTTATGCAAATTGACAAAAATCCCCCCCCCCCCCAAAAAAAAAAATGACGGTTAGAGGTGAGAAATTTCTTATCAATCAAAAATGGGATTTTTATTCTGAAAAGAGGATTTTTGGGGGAAAGGAATAGGATTTTTGTTCAGTTTGGGCTGGCTCCTCTGTAAGAGGTATTGATCCGCATAGCAGTCCTGTGTTTTTTCTTTTTTAATACAATTTTGTTCAGTAAAATACAACTTTTGGGATGAAAGAATACAATTTTTGAATTCCAAAGGTTGGCATGTTTGCTAATTGTTATCTTGAACCTGGCTTTGGGGTAAGATCTGCAAAATGTGTCTCTAGTGCAATTCCAAAACAAAGATTACCAGGCAGGATTTAAAAAAAAAAATTTGCTGCCATGATACAGGAACAAGCCTTATCAGTGATCATAATGATGCTAGGTCTAGAATTTCTGATTTTTTCCCTTACTAATTCAGTTAAATCTGACCCTAGGTCTAAAATTACATTGAAAAATGTAAGTAAAGGGAAACTAAGACCTCAGACTAACTAACTTTGTTAAACCTGATTTTGGACAAAAGCCAAGATCCAATGTCAAGTCGAGTAGAATACGGACGTCTGTGCTCTAGATGAATTTGATTTAGATGAATTTGATTTAGGAATCGTAGGGTGTTTGTTTCTGACAATGACCGTTGTCAAGTGTGTGTACATTATTCTATCTATTTTTGTGAATTATTGACATTATCCTTTCTTGCCAAATCAAGAAGGAAGCAGAAATGGTAGAGAAAGATGCATGTAGGTGAAAAATTTAGATATACTGTGCTTCCCCCCAAAAAACTATACACTTTTGAAATGGCTGCCGAATAAAAAATATATAATTCCTGTTTTCAACAAAACTGTATTTGAATATCAATTTACATAATCCCCATCTGGTTATTAAGTTAATCAATGAGATGTTCAACTAATCTTACAATAACTGAAATGTGGGTGAAGGTTTTTATTCAAAGGCTCAGAAATTAAAAATAACAGTTTGTAACATGGAAATTACAATATGTACCCCATCACCCCCAACCTGATGAACACACCACTGAGTCTACCCGGGAAAGTTACAATGCTACAATAAAAAATGCAATTCCTGTTCACTCATGCATACAAGTTTGGTTTAATAAACCATGAAATTCACTCAGCAAATCATGAATGTATCATATCACCCTCAATTTTGTAAGCTCCAAAGAAATTTACCTCTCACAAATTAGAAGGCTAATTCCTGCGCAACCTAATTTTCATACAATTTACAAACAGAACTTTGTTATTCCTGGCTTATTTTTCTGATTGAGGTATCATATGGAGGGGCAGAAAATGAACTGTCTGGAAATGTGATGTTCTCTTTGAAATTCAGAAACCGCCCGCCAAATGACTTTTTGGTACCCTCTCTTCAAATTGTTTTAATCACTCATGCATGAAATATGCATCATATGAGTTGCATCAAATGAAAGAGGAGGATATAAGCTTTACAAATATATGTCATTTATTAATTATAATTAATTATAATTAATTATAATTAATATAGACAATTCTCGGTTTCGTTTATTCTGGGATGCACTGTATAGCAAACAATGCCTAAGCGGTACCCGTTGGTCCCCCATGGTCCCCTTTTCCTTCGTGACTTTAAGCAGGGGGAAAACATAACTGAGGTAACTTTTGACCCCTTTGACCCCAAATCAAGTCATGCCACCTCCAAGGGGGTTTAAATACATGTACATGTATGATCAGTTCATTGTGGGCTTTCGGGCATGTAACATGAACATTTATATTTAATCATAAGTACATGTACATTTTTGTGTACACTGTAGTCTGTACTTTCTCTTTCCACTCTGCACGGTATATACAGTACAGTAGCATCTGATACTGACTTTACTTTGTACTTTCATATGATTACCTCTTAAATAAGAAAGATTTTTTAAACGATAAAGTCGCTTTATTATTTGATAAACACATATGGAGATGGTCTAATTTAAGAAAGGGGCAGGGCTTTGCATATATTTAAATGTTCTTATATTTTTTTTTAAAGTGTATTATATTTGCTTAAAGTTTATACATATTTTGAGCGAACCCATACACCACTGACACACGTCATTCAATTTATCAATTCAAATGATTTTGATTATACTGAGGCATATGTTTAGGCCAGGTATTGTCATTATTTACTCATTTTATATACATTGTATGATTAACACAAATGCCTTGAAAAACTACTACCTTTAATGAATTTAATTAGAGAAGAAAAAAAAGATCAAAGATCATGGTTACATTAAACAATTTTTGTTTGGTATACATGTACATGTTAGTACATGTAGTAGTACCAGCATTCTTAATTTCTGAATGAAAATGGAAGTTCCAGTGAGAAGAAGTGAGAATATTAAGTGTCATGTAATATCAGCAAGCCTTACACAGTGCAAACAGTTTGAGGACATGTTCGTGCAAGTGCCTGGGAGTATAGAGTCCAATTTGATGATCTATGATTGATAAATAAGGATCACTTGATTGTACTTTGGATTAAGAATAATGGGATTTATTTCTGTAATATCTTTGTAACCTTTACAGACTTGTATACCCTGTCTCTGTTTTTAGTTACATTATTGCGTATATTTTGTCGGTAACGTGTGATACCTTCCTCAACTTTCCAATATTATTCACATGATTGCATGTATGTTTGTCAGTTCCGATGGAGGAACAAACATTCAATCACTACACAGAATCATCAGCCTTGAAATTGGCACCAGGCCAATGCATGTAGTTAGACTATACCCAGTCATTACGTCAGACGGTCAGGTTCAGACAGGCACAGAGAGAGAGAAAGAGAGAGACTCCTCTGAAATATTGAACTTTGTTATTTCCAATGTGGGCATGTGTGTATAAAAGCGGGTGGGTTGTTGGACTCTAAACATAAGCTGTTAGCGGCGTAGATGCACTGCAGCAGACTTTGAGCTCGTCTCTGTGGCTGCTCACAGCTTTCAATTCGCAGAAGGAAAAATTCTTGCTTTGGGGGTATTTCTCTGTCTCTTTTCTGGAAGGAACGGAGAAGGGATTCAGTGATTGTATTCGTGGATTGTTTCTGTCAATGCCCAGTGAGATTAGTTTCCACATTTGATACGCCATGACTCGCGGTATGTGGTTACGCCGCTCTACAAGCAGAGCCAGGGTACCGGTATGTGATGATGATGTACATTTATTTAGTCTAATATGATAATAAATGTTTTTGTGGTTTTAATTGACCATTTTTGTTGTGGGTACCTTTGGTCTAGATATCACTTTGAAAAATTACATACATGTATACCACATTACAACTATTTTTTTTTTTACCAGTGTACAATTTTGTTATTTACTTTAATCTTCCAATATGTTATTATTATTTTTTTGGTTAAATTAGAATAGCAGGAAACACAGTATGCCCCAATAATTCAGCACAAAAGAGAGAGAGAGAGAGAGAGAGGGAGAGAGAAAGGATTCATACATGTCTGTGTATGTCGGGTCCTTTTTGTTTTTATGCCTGGATTTGCAGTTTCATGTTCATAAATTAAGGTGGGAGGGTACCTTTGTGTTTTTTCTCACTTTTTTCTTCTTCACGAGTTGTGACGTGGATTTTCAAATACTTTTTTTTTGTGATTGAATCTTTAATGGTCTGCACAAAGCCCATAGGAATGTATAGTTACAATCAAATATGTTACACTAAAATTGAGCAAGTGTTTTTAGAGATACTGTATATCTAATGCATTTGTAAATGTAAACGGAATGTGCACGTGAACAGAGTTTTCAGGGGCATACAATATTTACATTGCAGTACTTCCGTCAGTACGATGCATACCCCGTATGTGCTTTGTGAAAAATCATTCAAGTGTATGGATACGATGCAATTTTAGGTGTGATTGTTTGTGTTTGCTCGATCATCACAATTGAAAAGAAAAGAAAGGAAAATTATATCCCCTTTGTTACTTACACATGTACATCCATTGCATGTTTGATGCTAGGTTTATAAAAATAGAATTAAAGGTTTCCGCTGTTAGATTTATTTAAAAAAAAGGAATTTTCTAGGTGCACGTATGTATACATGTTATGTACGTAAACATTGTACATTGCTCATGTTTAAGACCACGTACGATCATTTACACTATACAGGTACTTATATGCAAGGGTACTTATCTTTTTATCAAATTAATGATTGCATTATATCTAAGGGTATGCAAAGTCTGTTTAACCGTGATATACTGGGTAAACATATTCTAGACATTGATACATGCTCAGTTTACTATTTGGACATTGCAAAATTTATACATGTTTACCTTTGCCATAAAAGTTCATGTTATAATCCGTCTAGTACAACTACATGTACATATATATTCACTATGATTATTTATTTGTGCTGAAGTTTTTTTCAGTAACGATGATCTTAGGCTTGTGTAACTGCTGTTTTACGATTCGTTAATTTATCCTTGAAATTGTTACAATTGTTGTAATAATAAACGATGATGATACATTATGATTATTAATATTTGTATTATTATTACATGTATTATTATCATTATTATTGTTACAGATTATTTAATTTAATTACTCATTATTCCTAAGTTTCATTTGAGGTGTTCACACTTGTACAAGCATTGCTTTTTAGTGGACCCCTCTGTTTCCAACATGTATTTCTTAAATTTGTTTTAAATGCTTATAATTGATTTGTAATGTTTTGTTGGAAACATGAATAAATTTGAAATCTTGAAAATCTTGAATCATTATTATTATTATTATAGTTGCTTGTGTTGTTCGTACATGTACGTGTAATCTGCAAATTCTGAAAGACGTTTTATGATCCATAATTTATGTCATCATTGATTAGAAAGTAGAAACCACATCAATATTCACAGCTGATCATAAATGTATTTATAGAAGATATGAGATGTTGGACAATAACATGATTTTTAAATGTCAGGTTTTGGTTTCGCTTAAAGCTGAGAGTGGGTATTGTACATGTACAAAGTAAACTCTTTTATTATCATGCGTGTACATGTACCTGTATAAAAATAGAGCTGCAAACTTACACTTCAAAGAAAAATCAATCTAGTAAAAATATCTTTCTTTTTGCAGAAGAGGAGGAAGATGGCTGACGACCAAGAAGCAAGTACTAGCAGTGCTGCTCCTCCAAAGGTATTTTCTTTTTAATATATAGATCTTCAATCTTTTGCTTTTTAAAAAAAAATAAACAAGTTCATGTATAAATTGTTTGAGCCATGATATTTTGTATCCATACCTATGGGAAATTTGACAAGGTCATGAAACAGATGGTGTACATTTGTATAGAGAGGACAACACTTTCATGTAGGAAACAAGAGATGCATACATGCCAACTGCTCAGATTAAAGAGGAACATTCCTCTTTTTGGGAGAAGATAATTATCATTTTAATGCAGGTGTTCCTCTTCCTGTACAAATTTGTCTGTAGTATTGAATAGGAGAGTTAGGATTGTTCCTCTTTTTTTTGAAAAAAGCATAATTTGTACAGATTTCTGATTTTCAAATGTTGGCATGTATGGAGATGCCATGAGGAATCTATGAGACCGAGCTTGCTGTAATTAACACCTTTTTGTCTCTTGTCATCAGCATCAAAGTCAGAATGATTTTGATGTCATATTTAGTTAATTAAATTACCCATCAATCAATAACAGAAAAGATGACAAGTTTGGGACTTAGGCCCATGTGCTGCAATAGCTTTCAGTAGACTCTATATTTTTGTCCAATTTCACATCGTGAACTTTTCCTGATGTTTATATTGATATTGGTTAAAAGAGCAATAGTCACAAAATGTTGAATTGATTTGCCATATAAAAAAGTGTATTTATATGCCACAGTATGATAAAGAGAGTTTGACACATTTGAAGAAGAAAAATGTGTCTACATCTTTTTTTCATTTCAAATTGAACTCGATTCTAACCCAGAAGAAAAGTCCATGTAATGAATAGACCTTAGTGCCTCCAACTCTATTTTCGACCAAAAAAACAAAAGAAAAGAAAAGAAAAAAGAGGTATAAAAGCAGTGTTTGAGAGAAGAGGAGAGAAGATAAGGGGCTAATTAGAGAGACCTTGTCTTCTTAACCCATCATGTAGTGAGTGGCTGATGTTCATCTGATTTGGTATGCACTTTAATTAGTCTGCATGGAGCACTTAGAACACTCATGTCTACTAGCAGGACAGAAGGGTTCCATGCATGATCATGTTTGCACAATGTCATCATGCCAGGGTCGACTATCATTAAAATTAAGACTTCATGGAGCTCAAAATGATGATGATCATGTTGGATTTATAATGCTAATAAATAAATTATGTCCTGTATACAATTTGCATCAAAGTAAAGAAATTTGGATTCAGTTCTACATGAGCTATTTATGTTATTCACTTAAGGTCTGTTTCTACAAAGACTTTGAGTCCGAAGTTTTGTATGTTTCTACCTGTAGTGTATATTTGTTCACAAAGCTAAATATTGCACTTTGTGCTATTGGTGAATGTGGACATTGACTTTTTTAAAACAGATTTATTATAAAAGAAGATAAATCAGAAGTAGAATATTGAAGGATCAGTTTCAATCTATTCAAATACATTAATTATGGCTGCACTTCTCAGAGTTGCTTGTTTTTATTGGGCCATTTTCAATTACATGTACACTATTATCAAAGGTCAAATTCAAAGACTTAAAGCCCCACTGCACTACTTATATAGCAAACAATGCCTAATCGGTGCCTGTTGGTCCCCCATGATCCTCTTTTTCTTATGTTAATCGAGAGCTGATTTGATGAGATAACCACCTGTCAGTTACCATGCAGGGAGAGCTACATGTAATCCCCCCTGGCCAAACTAATACAGACGGGCTTCAAGACATGTGCAGTGTGCATGTAACTTTTTGAGTATCCTTACATTTCTCACATCTTTTTCTCAATTCTTCTTTTGTGATCACCAGAAGCGCTCCTCCCCGGCCAAGTCCGATAGTCCGCAGCGCAGCAGCCCCAATGTGAAGCGTAAGCGCACGCAAGCGGACCGCTACCAGTCCGATGTGGTGGAGGCCTTCTCCAAGCCCATCAAGACGAGGACCCCTGCATCGGCCAAGAAGGAGGTCTACTTTGGAAAGGGCGCCTATCTGGCTGTCAGAAGTGAAGGTATGTATGTCAACAGTCAGAGAACAAGTTTTTACCTTTCAGGAATCGTTACAAAGGCATTTCAATTACATTAATATGCATACATGTAAAAAGTATTTTGCTTGACAGGATAGCTGAAGTTTGATGTAGAACAAATGGTGAAGGAATTAAAAGAATGGGGGTAGAATCTGATGAAATAAAGAAAACATGTTTTTTATGCCTCCGCTCACAGAAGGTGGAGCGAGAGTCATTATGTATCGGGTTGTCCCGTCTGTCCATACATCTGTCCCACCTTCTCGTTATCTCAAGAACATTTGAGGTATAAACTTCAAACTTGGTGATAGTATACATCACCATAGGAAGATGATCTGAGTAGATTTTGGAGTTAGTAGGTCAAAGGTCATAGATTTCTCTTTCTGAAATTATAGGTTTGTAGCCTTGTTATTGCGATATGTCAGGAACTACTTGAGATATGAACTTTAAACTTTGGGCAAGTATGTATCACCATAAGAAGACAGTCTGAGTATATTTTGGGGTTAGTAGGTCAAAGGTCAGAGGTCGTAAAGATTGATTTCCATGAAATTTCAGGATTACAGCCCTATTATTGCGATATCTCAAGAAATTTTCAAGCCATTAACTTCAAACTTAGTATTGCAAGCATGACCATAGTGAGATGATATGATTAGATTTTGGGATAAGAAGGTCGAGGGTCATGCCTCCATTGTTTCCTAAAATCATGCAGTAATATAATGGTCATGTACTAAAGAAATGAACAAATTTAGAAAATGTTAAACTACATTATAAATGCCCTTAATATGACATCTCCATGTCCACACACAGGTGGTTACTTCTTGTGCCAATCCTTGAAGATTGTCTACGATGTCAGCCGCAAGCTGGCCATCCAATGGCTTGAGGAGACCAAGCCGGGCATCTACAAGATGTCCTTCCTTGACTTTGTGGACCGAGACAGCGTCCTGACCCAGGTCCAGCTCAGGCCGGCCGGAGAGAAGGGACTCAAGAAGCTGCCAGACGCTGAGATCACCAGGATCGATGAGATCGTCAATATCTCGGTCAAGAAAGAAAAAGGACAACTCACTGAAGCCGACGGTAGGTCATCTTTTGATTTTTTTTCTCCTAGTTTTTACTAGATATTATTATAGATTAGATATGTTGCTGATTATTTTCTCTATAAACTCCTTGTGGTAGGCATTTTTGCTTGCATATGATTATATGAATAAAAACTGCTACATTTAAATGTAGGATTACTAGTGATTCTTTTATAATTTTTGTAAATATTTTCTAATGTCCCTTTATTGATCAAATTTAACAACAAATGAGACATGATAGCCCAGATATGCTAACACTAATATGAAACCATTGCACCCTTTCAGGTCGTGCCTCTCTAGATGAACTCTCGGAGCAGATTGCTAACTCTAAAGGGAGGAAGAAAAAAGATGTGACCACCACCCCAACCAGACCCAAACAGACCCCCAACCGCAGGAGGAAGGTTCCAACCAAGACAAGAACAATTGCTTCCAAGATTCTCAAGAGTGCCAGGGATAGATCTTCTGGGAGGAAGAAGGCTGCTACAAAAGGTAACGTTTTCTTTATGGATGATTATGGAGGGGTTGTGGTATAGTGGTTTGTGCACTTGACTCTCAGTCCAAGAGTCGTGGGTTTGAACACCAGCCCGACACTAACGTCTTTTGGCGAGGCTTTAATCCTGAATTGCCACTTTCCACCCAGGTGTAAATGGATATCTGGCAGTCGCTGGGTTAATAATAATTGCCCAGCTCTCAGGAAGAACAACATTGATGTAAAAAAAAAATTATCATTAATATCATACTCTTGATGCTTTACAATGTTACATAGATACATACAATATTTGATGATTGACAAAAATGTATTGTGTAATACCCCAGTCACATCAAAATTTACATTCCCCCAAATGGCCATGAAAATTTTGATGCAGAGTCAGTTTGGCAGTATGACTGAGGTATTATAGCTACAGAGTTTGCATTAATGATTTACAAGTGTTTGTTGATTGGATTAACTTGCTCTGTTCACATTGATGTATATTTCATATGCATTGTAATTTGTAGTTTTATTTGCATTTCTTTTTGTTTTGTTTGATATGTAATTATGTATCATTGTATTTTGTTTGTTTTAGCACATAGAGAATTTGGTGGTAACTGCTTTATAAGCATCGTTTTTATCATGGTTATTATTCAAATTTTTAAAAACTTTCAAATGTTTGTGATTTTGTTAATGATTTCTCTTTTAAACTATTCATCCTCCAGCAGCAAAGAAAAAAGCCGTCCCCAAGGGCAGAGCTGCGAAGAAAAAGGAGGAAAAGGTCAGCAAAGGACGGGTCAAGTTAGACCCCAACAGGAAACTTGTCCCTAACACAAAGATAGAACTGGTCAACAAAGATCCCATGTTTGAGGTCAAGTAAGTATACATTAGAAGTCTAGTCTGAATTTAAAAGAATCAAAATTATTTTTTTGGTGCAGGACTTATGTAATGACAACTAGAATCCTTTATTTGGACTATATCCATGACCTTGATCAACATGCATCAATTCAGACTTTAGAACATAAAAATAAAGTCAAACGTGTGCAAAGTCTTAAGTTTCATGTAATCCTTGACATTCTTAACACTCGTTTATTTTGCACAGAAATGAGAACAGCATGCCTGAAGTGTCCAAGGTGGTCCAGTGCAAGCGAGCCATCCGAGCTGTCATCACCAACGACATGCAACTCCTCAAACAGCTCCTGACAGACACCAAGCGAGTGCCTTCGGTCTTCCTTCAGAGAAGTGTTGCTGTGCAGGAGACTGCTCTAGGATATGCCATCAAGGTAATGGACCCTGTTTCATAAAACTTGATATCAATAAAGTTACAAGCTACTGTTATAAGCTACTGAAATCATGGCGTCTGATTGGCTGAGAGCAAATTTGTCATAGAAATTTAGCATTTGTTAGAGATAACAAGTTTCATGAAACGGGCCCCTGGTTGTTAGTTCTTCTTGTGTCTGCTGCTTTTCTATGTCCCCAAGCTGCTGTAGAATTCATTTAATTGTCTATCATGTAGCATTTTCTTGTATGTGGTTATTGTTGCAGCTTCAGGTAATTAAAAGGCACGACTGAATTCTGCCAAGGACACGGTCTTGTGAGGATCAGTCCCAAACATCTTTGATGCAGCTCTTAGTTTAGATTTCTGATTATTTTGTAATTTCCATTGATTGAATTTTAAAGAATATTCAAGTGCTCTATTCCATGTAAAGTTCATTACGTAGTGTATTGCATTAGCTGTGTCATGTTTTGAGATTTATCAATATCCTGTGCAGATTTAAAGAAACATAGCCGTGCCAATTTTACTTTTGAAAATATATTCTAAGATTGTAATGCCTTTTATGGAACAACTATCCCGCTTATTGTTTAAAATAAAAAAATTGTCATTCCTCTGCAGGCTAACAGTCATCCATTCATTCGGGCATTCCTGACTGAGCTGAAGAATAATCCAAGCCGTTGTGAGATGCCTGTTCACAGTCTTCGAAAGGAAAACACTGGCAGGTGAGTTTGTAGATAGAGCAGTCAAAGATCAGGATAAATGAAATAAAAGTTTGATTATCTGTTTGGACCTGAATAAAGTGATAAAAGGTAAATGTCCATTTACAATGGTTGTGTTACACATGTTTTGGTCACAATTTCTCTGGTTCAGTTTCCTACGTTAACTTAATTTCTAAATTCAGCTGTATACCAACACAATTGCAGATGTTAGATCACCTTAAGATTCTGTAGATTTGAAAATGTGCAACTGACTTAAACGTTTACATCATAAACATTTACATCATGCAATGAATTCTTTGAATATACTGTGGTGGAGAACTCCTTCCCATTTCCATTCGAAGCCATTCATGTAAATACACAAGAAGGCCAAAGCATCTTAGTTACAATTCATTCTTCATCTAGGTTTGTAAGTTTACCTTCTTATTAAAATTGTATTATCATTTGTTCCTGCTTTAATTGGAAGGAAGTCAATTGCTCATTTTCACATCTATATATTGATGCACAGGATATATGCAAGATATAGTTTCATTTATTGTTGCAGCATATCAGATATTCTGAATTTTGTCCTCTCTCTCCCCCTTTTTTCTCTCTACTAGTTACAACTACATGAGTCTTGGGCATGCCGTACGGGCCATCAATGTATCACGAGGAGGACGAGAGGGACAGGATGCATTCCTCAAGGTAAATACTCCAAATATACTATCATCTAATCTTCATTTGACCCTTAAAGCCTGCCTGCACTAGTTTGGTCAGGGGGATTAGACCTCCCTGCAAGGTCATTGGCAGGTGGTTATCTCATCAAATCAGCTGTCAATTAACATCAGAAAAAGAGGATCATGGGGGACCGACATGCACCGATTAGGCATTGTTTGCTATATAGAGGGCGCAAGTAGCTATAAGTAGTGCAGTGGGGCTTTAAAGGGAAATGTAACCTTGATAGCAAACAGCAACTCTAAAAAAGCAAGAGAAGCAGACCATGAAAGCTTGACTGAAATCTGACAAAAGTATGAAAGTTATGACATTTGAAAGTTGTAATCACTTTGCGTATGGGAACTTCAAATTGGTCGAATCGGTAATGTCACTGTGGTGAGTGTTGGAAAAATTTTCGTATTTGTTCCAACATACTAAATGACTAACATGTCATATTTAACAAAAATATGCATGTCTCAGGATGGTTTTTTGTTTTAGTGGACCTGTAATGATATAGTTTGAGTAGTGCTGCAGGGGTGAAAGAACTGGGGGGAAAAAGAGGTATAAGTGATAATTTTTACACGATAAATAGGAGAGTTGTCCGTCACTGAGTCACAATTCACTGACAAAATTGCAATTTGAAAATTCACATAGTTGTAGTGATCTCATATTTCAAACACTGAAATGTCAGTGTGACCAGCAGCAGGCTGCAAAAGAACACATTTTTTTTTCTTCAGATTTTGTAACTGTTTTGTTTTGAATGCTGCTCTTAATGAATTGAATGATGTACGACTAAATTTAGTTGGGTTAAATTAAGGTAGAAAAATAACAAAGCTTTGAATGGAATGCATTTCTATTGCAGTGTACATCCATTTTTACTCCACCAGGCAAACAATAACATTTACTGAACATGATATTGTTCCTACTTAATCATTATCATTATTCTGATTCTCTTTCTCCCTCTCTCTCTCTCTCTCTTTCTCTGTCACTATCTTTCCCTCCTCTCTCTCTCTCCCTCTCTCTCTCCCCCTCTCTCTCTCCCCCTCTCTCTCTCTCTCTCTGTCACTTGCTCTTATACATTACAGGACAGCTTAGCCAGAAATGAAAGCGATTCAAGCATTGCTCATAAACTGGTTGATTGCGATGTCACTCTCGCCACAATGGATCTTATATGTAAAGAGAGGCGGGGTGTGAAGGTAAGTAGTCATGGAGATCTTCATTTTATTTTTACAGCACTATATATTTCTGTATTATGTCTATATATCTGTTTAATTTAGCTTATAATTGATTGCCATAACCTTTCGTGTCTGTACCTTTCCTATTACACTTTGTATAAATGTATCATGTACGTATTACATCTTTTGCACGATGCAATTGCATGACCAGAACTCAACTATATCTTTAAAGGGATAGTTGAGTTCTGTTACAGAGGGCGCTACACAAAATAATTTTTTTTGTGAGATAATGAAAAACGGGGTGTCCAACTTGAAAGAACATACAATTTATATGACAAAGTCATCTATGTTTGATCAAAATCAGTGAAATATCTATAAATATAACCATTTCTAATATTTGTGTACCACCACAAATATTAGATAATTTGAACCAGCGATTGAAAAAACGAAATATCTCCTTACACGTTTTTATTCGAGCCAATGCCGATATTGGCTTTTTGTTGGCTTTTTTGTGTTGGTTATAATACGCACAACCAGCCGGCCCATGTATTGTTAATATTAATCAATTAACGGTCACCATATTTTTGCAAAGTAGAGCTGAATTGGTATGATCGTAATGGCTAAATTTCACACATTTTGGGGTCTAAAATGACCTTTATAGCAATTTTAGGTTTTAAAAGGGCACTTGAAATGTCATAAATAAGAATAAGTGCAATAACCATGCAATTTGAAGGCATTTGCGGTCTGAAACAAGAACTCAACTATCCCTTTAAGTGTCTACTATATCACCTTAATTATTATATCTTGACTGATTGGTTTCATTTGCAAAAACAAGTGTAGCTGCAGGTTTGTTTGCTTGTTTTTTAAATATTTCTTATAGATTTGGTTAATTACGATTAATGTGATGTTTTTAACCATTTCACCCTCATTTTTGAAACCACAGAATGTTATAGCGGGTCAACTGATGAAGCTGGTTGGAAGAGGAAACAGGAAGGTTGCCGGGGAACTCTTCAAACGAGGTGAAGAAGAAGGTGGATGCGGCTTCAATAGAATGCATTCAGAGGTGAGAAGATGTTGCACAATATTCTGGTTGATGATGCTTCATATTGAAGACTAACACAAAGCTTAGTCAATTCCCCTCTTGTAGTAGTAGTGGTTCTTTTACCTAACCGCTAAGAAAGCATAAATGCTTGTAAGTAAGCAACCAGAGGAGTGACAACTTTAGGGCCTCTCCAAGAGAGAGGCCCTGGACCTTATTTTAGCTAGGGTGTGTAGGCTCTGTTCATAAAAACAGAGTAATGCAATATATGCCAAGTAATTGTGACCCATGTAAAAGTCAGAAGTGTATGATTGGAATTATGTAGGTACATAATACAGTGTTGATATGTTTCATTGTAAGACACATCAAGATTAGATATTTAAAATGCATTAGTCTCTTCTCACTAAATGAATATGATGAACTTAAAGGGGCTGTAGCATGACGAGACTATGCGTCTAGGCCAAGTATTCACATGGGTGCAATATACGCGAAACAGAAGCGTGAGGAGAACTTCGGTCTGTTTCGTGAACACTAGCGCGCTGGCCCAGTTAATCAAGTGTATTCTTTTACGTGCAGTTGTCCAAAAGAAGACGTAGATGGCGTTAACCAATATTTCCCATGTTACATCCCCTTTAATACTGCTCCTCTGCTTCTTCAACATGTTTTTCTTCTTGACTTAATTTTATTCTTATGTGTAGGTGTTGCTGTGTGACAAACCAGAAGAGCTCACACCATTCAAGGCAGTCTCTGTCAAGAAAAAACCACATAATTGTGACAGGGTAAGATGAAAATGAAACTTGACCCATGACCTCAGACCTTTGACCCATGACCTTAGGCTCTTGACCCATGGCCTAAGGCTCTTGACCCATGACCGAAGGCCCTTGACCTTCATTTTTGAAGCTCATGTGATGATATTCCCTACCGATGTCGTACCCGAAAAATGAAATATACCAAAGAAATTTAGGAGGCTGTGATTATGGAGAAGAGACTACAATCTATCCAAATTAAAATTAAGAAAACTGAAGACCTAGGGGCCGTTTCTCGAAACCAACTCCATGACAGTCATATCTTTGTCGGCGATCTACGGAGATGTCATGAAGTGGATAAACCGTTTCACAAAGCCATGACAGACATGATATCGATATATCACGATACTAGCAGCTAAAGAACATCTTTGTCACGATCCATTTGATTTATCAAGAATAACCCAAAACAAGTTTTGGGGCTAAAATTGTTCAAAAAGAAATATATACATAAAAATTCTCCTAAAATAAATAATAAATTGTGTCATTATCAAATGTAGATCATCAAACGATTTTCATATTTTTGTAAAGATTCTTAAATTGAAGAAAAACCAGTGAGTGTTTTTTTTTTGATCGTCGAATGAAAAGTTAGTTGGAGGATACCGTAGTTTATCAATACGTACTTTTTTGTTTATTGTGATGAGGAATTTTAGGCAAAATACCTTTTCTCAGCCAGTTTTTATTCTAGAGTCTCATAAATACTCTTTATATAATTGATTTGATATTGAAAATATAATTTGGAAGAAGTAATTAGAGAGGGAATAATAATGCACTTAGGCCCCAAAGGTATGATGGTATCGTAAGAAAGGACTATGGATCCACTATGGAAAACGGTGTGTAACATTCTTATCTCTCTTATTTATATATTATAGTTTAATGATTTGTGATTTAATGTTTATATTCTGCTTTTTTCTGTATAATTCTGTATTTCTGTATAATTTGTTTTATCACTTTTTTACATTTGCATTTCACATCCCAGAGAATTACGTACCGAACTCGTCTATATTTTTCTCAAAATGATAGTGAAACTAATCGTACATTTTGCGGCCCATAGAATAGCAACAAACTGACTTGTGATGGCACTTTACAGCAATTAAAAAGATATGACGGGTTCGGAGCAGTGACAACTCATTGTCGCGGAAGTTGTCACTCATCTTGGCAAAGACGGCTTCCTGAAACACTTTGCTGACAAGTTGCGTGACAGTGGCGAGATGTCGTTGATCTTGTAGTTATGACGGTTTCGAGAAACGGCCCCCTGATTCCACAGAGCTATTTTTGTCTTTTTCTAATGTTTATTTAGATTGTAAGCACTATGGTACTTCGTAATGTATAGCGCAGTATAAATGACGACTATTATTATTACTATGATCCTCTTTTGGTCTTTAGTTGTAGCTCATTATTCTTTTCTTTTTAATTATTCATGTTCATTCAAATTATAAATGTAAACATGAAAGGCCTTAGGAAGCCATATAACAACATAAAAACATGAAGCTAAATAATACAATACGAGTGTACTAGAATATTGGTTTGTGTGGCATGGCCTACGTAATGACTTTTCTGTCTATCAAAAGCTTACTATATGCTTGGTTTGAGGAAAGCAAGCAAATTCCCTCGGATAGGATGTTAAATGGAGACTCCGTGTAGAGGAGAGTCACCACCTTTGCATGTTAAGAACCCACTGCACTATTCGTATAAGTGTAGGTAGAAACCCCGGTGTAGTGGTCCCCCTGCACACCCCAATCAGTTATACCGGAAGGACAGACCCAAGGGTTACAGTGATTCAGTTCACTTTTTGGCACAGGTGATGCCAAATACATGATAATAATATGCGATGATTTCTTATATTTCTCTGCCCCTACAGATTATGCCAATCCATTGCGCTGCCATCAACCCTAACCCTAAGATGCTGGAGAAGCTGCTTAATGCTGTGCCAGAGTTGAACCTTGCTGATTACAAGGGTAGGAAGATCATCCACTACGCTGCTGCCTGTACAGGGTCTGGACCTCTAGAACTTCTCATTCAGAGGTTAGTAATATATTGACAAATTCGTAGTCTTTTGTCGCTTTATAGTTTTTAGGGGATGGGGATATCATACCTGCCAACCCTTCTGAATAATCCAGAATATTCTGATTTTCTGGAGAAAAAAAATTTAGGACCTAAAAATTTGGAATATTCAGATTTGTCAAAATACTGTTTTTTTGCTAAAGCCCAATTAGACTTGTTTTATCATGTTCCACGATTTTAGAGTTCATGTATTGCGTATTGATACCTATTCTATGCTGTCATGTTTTTTCATTGTTGTTATGTGTCTCTTTTCAATCTTAAGGGACTGGGCTATTTAAAGATTTTAGTTCTTTTCTCATTGATTGGATGTTTAACATCTATTAAAACTAACATGTTGAAACACCCAGCATTGTTTTGGAGTAACGCAACCAGGGACTGTGAATCCCAAACTACTCTCATGGACCAAACACTATACCTAGCCCTTATTTTACCCCTAAACCTAATCTAAAACCCAATTGCAACCCTCATTGTAAGCCCACGGCAAAATTTCCCACAGCAAATGCTATAATATTACCTCTTTTGCTAATGACACTCTCATTATTCTACAAATGTAAGACCACTTGGTACTTCTTTGTTTGTTCTAACACAACCAGGTCGGCGTTTGCAGACGATACAGATAACCAAGGGAACACACCTCTTATGGTTGCAGCTTCGCTCAACAGAACACAGAACATTGAGGTCCTTATGAAGAAACTCAAAGGAGGTAGATGTTAATTCTAGCTATCACAAGCATATGCATATCATATGCCTGTTAGTGTGAATGACTTTTGTGATTCATAATGCTTGGTTGCCTTGGAATGTAACGTTTATGAACAACCCTGTGATATATTTTCACTCTTGGACTAATTATCCCAAGGTTTAAGCTGTAACCCTTTTATATTTGCTCATCCATTCTCTATACTTCCCCTCACTCTTCATAGCTGTAAACTGATTTGTTTGATTAGCATACATTTTATTTTTTTCTTAAAGTAAACACACGAAGAATCAAAAGTGTTTTGAATTGATGCAAAACTCATATCATTGCGAAGGGGAAGCCTTACTGATCAAATACAACAACTCTCCTCTTCAAAATATGTTTGGGGCCCGCAGTAATCAACTCTCAAAAATGTTAGTTTTGAGATCCAGATTTTCTGCCTTCAGCGGTCCTTTGTAGAGCGTCAACATTCGTGACTTCACACACGAGACACGGCTGGCTAGCTGCAGACTAATACACGCGCGACTCCGGTATGTGGCCGTCACTGAGCTGTTTGTCCAGTGTGTGACGTCACTATTCAGAGCTCACTACGCTTGTGTGTTTGGCTTACGTTCGGAGGCGCTTGGGGGTCTAAGAAGGGTCTTGAAAAAATTGCATTTTACGCCTTTCCATGATATATATATATGATTTCTCAGCAAATCATTCGTGTTTTTCAAGAGAAAATCTTTCCATCCATATGTAATTTGTTCTAATTATCAGTTGTTAGTGAATTTTCTTTGTGTAGCTCCTTTAAGTGCACCTCAAGATTTTATGTGGATTTGGTGCCTTAAAAGCTGATTTGTTATTACTATATTCATAGCTTCACCTTTGAACTATCAACTTATATAATTATCCTTTTTATTCAGATGAAAAGGGTGGAGTATTCCGTAGAAACACATTTGGTCAGACTCCCCTTCATTATGCTGCAGAGAAGGGACATAATGTGAGTATGTATGGGTAAATTGTGCAAATGCTAGCTTAGAAAATATCTCTGTGGTGGGGTCCTATTCCTATGAACAAATCGTAGGAGATATGGAGTCACAAATGTAAATACACTATATTGGTGAAAATAGATGAAAAGCTGATGTTGAATCCATATATCCATGGTCTACAAAATGGTACCAACATACAAAACTGTGGAATGCTGAATAAATTTCAGGCAGAACTGTGACAAAATAAACGAGCCACTTATTGGCTCGCTATCGTTCGTATGTGTGGCAGCCAACTTTACAGAGATGCTGGTTGAAAGCCAGTCTACTGTGTCATCATTAATTTTTTTTACGCCTTTTAATGGATATTTAAAACTGCCTACTTTTCATATTTATCCATGTTTAATGCTGAATTTTTTTCTATTTATTTAACAAACTTTTATTCTCGCATTCTTTCTTGATTCTATTATTATCATTTGATTGTTGTCTTTTAATCATTAAAAAGAGAAAGAAAGAAATATGAAACCTTCAAAATCTTTATGAGCAATAAAGAATGTGTAGAAGGGCATTAGTGGCTTTGACTTCCATGATGTTCACTCTTGATTTTCATCTTTCATCTGTTTGGTTGTTAGGATGCCGTACGGGCACTCCTCAAGCATGGCGCAAACCTCCAAGCACCCTTATCAGCTGGCAAGAACAAACTCACCCCATTCATGGTAGCGTGTGAACGAGGTCACATCCAGACCGTTAAGATCATGGCTGACCATGGGGCCATACTTGACCAGAGGGGTAAGTCATTTATAATCTGCAAACATTGCAAATGTATTTTACCTACAGTATGCTTGTAAAATAGTATTACATACAGTGAGAACAGAGAGTTTCCATGTGAGAATACATCGAAGTAGAGAGCTGTTATATTTTCAAATGTAACTAATAATAGCCTGTGTTGATTTGTGCTGAGAAACTTTGTCACTTGTTTGTTTAGTCCAAAATGTATATGTTTCAGTAGTTTTTTTTGTATAAAATGGGATATTCTGATGGTCGTAACGCACAGTACACAATTATTCAAGTTGAACATCACAATGTACCATTCAGCGAGACTTTTAAACAGTTTCAGTAAAAATACAATTACGCTGCTCGGGCAACATTAACAAAACCATCATTAAAGATATATACCGGTTGTGGTAAAATTGCGGTTCAAGAGTTTTGGGTGCAAAATATCCATTCAATATTGTTGAAATATTTCCTTCAGAGGTTTAGATGGCAATACTTCAACCTAAATTTGCAAATAAAGGAGAAATGTATGCCCAAATGTTCAATGTTGAAGTGCATTCGCGACATCTATCCATGCCGGATCGATATGATTATTTACCAAATATTTTGTTCTTTCTGATACACTTTTCAGATAAGCTGAAGCGGACAGCTCTGATGCTGGCTGCCATGAATGGGCACGTCCCCGTCGCTGCATTCCTGCTCCGTAAAGGATGTGACCCCAATGCCAGTGACTCGTCTGGGAATACCCCTCTCCACTACGCCTCTGCCTATGGCTGGTGGTTTGTACTCAGGCTGCTCCTCTCCGCCAATGCAGACCCTAACGCACTCAACGATTGGAAAGTGAGTTCAGTCAAATAAACTTGAGCCATTCACTTGATTAATTGAGTGATGGATTGTTCATGGTAAGCATGTTATTGAAGGGGGAAAAAAAAGGGTTTTGCTGGAAGTATGCTTCAGGAGATTTAACTCTTTCAAGGAAATGGGAGGATATAGGGTATAAGCTTTTTAAGCTTTGACACACCAAAGCTTTGACACGCTGAGCTTTGACACACTGAACCTGCCAACTGTCCCGATTTAATCAGAATATTCTGATTTTCTGAATTTTAAGGACCTAAAATTTTGGAATATTCTGATTTTTCAAAATTCTGAATGACCAATTTTGTTTTAAATTTTTGTTTAAATCTTTTTTTAAAGCCAAATTTGGTTTGTTTAACCATGTGCTGCGATATGAGATTTGAGATTTGTGTATTGCGTGCGTTGAATGGCTGTACTATCGAGCAGCGAATTTGTATTCACTTTTTAGTACAGATTTACCATGTATTGTCAGTTACGCTGCAACTGCGTACATGGCCATGGTAAGGCCGTGCTATGGTCTGATAAGGGTACAGATTTCTTATTTTCAAATGTTGGCAGGTATGTGAATGCCTTCAAACCTGGATTAGATTGTTTCCTAGATGATTGCTCCATCCACAAGGCCATACTGCCTCTTCAAATTTCCTTCAAATATTAAAATGTGTACTTTTATATGAAATAATGAAGGTAGTGAATTATAAGAAGACTCATTACAGCAAATCATTCCACTGTTTGAGTAAATATATTTCCGGCTGATCATAAATTGTTTATTCCATGCTTTGAAATATCTATGACCTGACTTGACCTGTATTGTACCATACGCAACTGAACTGAACCAAAGTGACCTGACTTGACCTGTATTGTACCACACGCAACTGAACTGACCAAAGTGACCTGACTTGACCTGTATTGTACCACACGCAACTGAACTGAACCAAAGTGACCTGACTTGACCTGTATTGTACCACACGCAACTGAACTGAACCAAACTGATCTGACAATCGCTTTGTCCGTCCTGTTGGAAGGTACCACCCCTGGCCATTGCCTTCATGAAGGGTCACGTTGGATGTGCTGATCTTCTCTTGGAAGACTCCAATGCCGATGTGAACTTCCGCGATGCAGACGGCTGGACGATCGTGATGCTGACCGTGAGCCAGCTGACCCCAGAGATGTGGGAGCAGCTCAAGTACCTGGTGGAGGAGAAGAACGCAAGTGTGACCCTCAAGGATGCCAATGATTGGACAGCTGTAAGAATATCTTTTTTTTTTATTTCCCCCTGGAATGGCCTTCTTGATCATAGGCATGTGTAGTTCTCCCCCATTTTTTTTTTAGTTCTCCCTTTTTTTTATGTAGAGGTGTCGTGATCGAGTGGATACGTCACCGGACTGTCGATCACAAGGTCCGCGATTCGAGTCCCGTCGCGGCACTAATGTCCTTTGGCAAGACATTGATCTACATTTGCCACACTCAACCCAGGTGATGTAAATGGGTACCTGGCAGGAATTAATTCCTTGAAATGCTAGAGCGCTGTAATGCCAGCTAGGCTAAAGCCGGGGTAATAATAAATGCGCCTCGGAATATAATTTCTAGATAGATGGCGCTATAGAAATGCCTATTATTATTATTATCATTATTAATGACACTGTCAGGCTTTCCAATTTCATTTTCAGGTGGTATGACTGTTTGTTGAATGCATGAGAGTGGTTATTTGTTGTAATGCATTTGAAAATACTAAAAACTTGATCTACCGGTACTCTTATTTATGTCTATGGACATCTGATGTAGTCCTTTATGTCACCTGTTTTGAAAACGAATAACCCTCAGTTTGTCAGGATTAATGTTTATTACTTATTGGGGAATATCATTTATAAATAATGTTGAAGTATAATTGAATGCATGAATTGAATTGTATTGTATCATATGTGATAAGCAAAAAAACATCAAAGTTAAAAAATGGAACAATCAACAAAGTAGTGGGACTTGAATACATGTCTGTTCATTTTTTTCTATTTTCTCATTTTATTTTTCCTGTAGCTTCATCATCTGGCTGCTGCACAGTTCCACGAGGTCAGTATTACCACCTATAAAACAATGTATTTTGAATAATTGACAAGAAATGAGTTTTTTTTTCTTCTACGGAGATGTATTTTGTGTAAATGAAAACGAAAGTGACCACAAAATATTTCTGTATGATTACCTCTGAAGCATAGAAAAGTTAAGATTATGAAGTTAAAGTGAGAGAGGGAGACAGAGACAAAGAGAGAGAGAGAGAGAGAGAGAGAGAGAGAGAGAGAAGGTGAAGGGTTAGAGAAAGAGAGTTAAGAATTAAATAACAAGGGTAAAACTGTAAAGAGAAAATTAATAGGAGCATTAAAGAACTTCATTTCTACTGAAGAAAAATTGTTTGTTTGTTTTCTCTCTCTCTGTCGACTACAAGATCTCTAATATTTCTTTGACTCTTTTCCTTCCACCTGTCTATCATCATCCAGGGTAATGCTGCCAAGCGGGATGAGAGGAAGAAAATCAGTATCGACATGGCAACCTTCCTCATCTCCAAAGGATGTGATATCCATGCCAAGACGGCTGATGGAGAAACAGCCCTTGATATTGCAATCAAAAGGGTAAATTGAAATGACAAGTAGAAGGGGGGGGGGGGGGAGGGAGGAGATGGGGATCAAATAAGACATGAAGATAAATTAAGATTGTGGATGGGTGTTAGAAGATATATATCTTTGGTTACTCTGGTTGTTGTTGTCGTGGTTGTTTTCTTTTCATTAAGTTTTGTTTGTTTACTTACAATGTTTACTAGGAATTTTTGATGAACCATGTTATAAAATGAAAGAACATTTCTGTAGATTTATAAACTGGCTGTTGCAAAGGAACTGCATATATATATATATATATATATATATATATATTTTAAAATCTTTAATAACCACCAAGTTTTTATTATTAGATTTAACATGTCCAGGGCCCCGTCTTACAATGAGTTGCGATAGATCCAAATCAATTAAAAGTCCTCCAATCAATCGCAAGTTTGCAGTCTCCTATCTCTTATGTACATAGTTGCGATTCACATCAATCGTAAATAAGTTGCGATTGATATCAACTCTTTTTAAGACTGGGCCCAGAGCTGAGTGTAAAAAAAAAAGATTCTGTATCCCAACTTTTCTTGATTTCTGGAATTCCTTTTATTTGTCATTCAGAATCAAATCAATGCTGAGATGGTGAAGTTCTTGCTGGAGAAAGGCAGCAAGCTGACCAATTTCACCAATGAAAAGAATGAGAACCTCCTTCATCTGATGGCCCAACGCTGCACCGGCAGTGATCAGATTGAACTCTTAAAGATTGTGGTGGACAACGTAAGTACCTTAATTTGGACCATGCCACTGTTGTTATGAACGTATAAATCGAGGGTTCAGTGACCCAAAGACGTAACTCCATATTTTGCCAAAATGAGTATTTGATACCTTAAAGCCCAAGTGCTCAGTGACCGCTTTCTCTAAAATTGGCCAAAATGGAGTTACGTCTTTGTGTCACTGACCCCTCAAAATCATCTATCAAGAGTTAAATGTTGAGTTTCATTTGTTGTTTGCATAGAATATCTTCCTGGGGAAACAACATCTCTACAATACATGTAAATGTTACCGTTTTAGTAAAAAAAAAAAAGATTTCAAGATTTTAAGTCCAACATACGATACACCACTGATGTTTCAGGTGGGATTAGCAGGTTATGGCAATATAGGGATTAGAGGCTACATGTATGTGTTTCAATAGAGAGTCACATTTATGAAAAAGTACACTATTTTTTATGTTTCACTCATCTTGATTTGACTCATTGAAATGTAATATTATGCTGCTGCTCTTATTGAAAACTGGTTAACATCCTGGGTGGTGAATTAAATAATTTTCTCCACAATGCTTTCATCCCAAATACATCAATGTTTAAATCATTTTCATTCATTTGCTTGCATACCCTTAACTTTGCCAGATGAAAAATGTGTCTTCTACTGATGACAAACTTGCAAATGACACTGATGCACAGACCCCAGCAGCAGCCCAGTCCAATGCTTTCATCAAGCAGCTTGCCAAAGCCAGAGACTCAGCAGGTTACACTCCACTCCTCAGATGGGCAGTTACTTACTACAACGCATTTAGGGTATGATATTAATAACGATTAATACTGATTATGATGAGATTTTGGTTATGATTGTAATTATTATTATAATTGTTGATGGTGATGGTTAAAATGATGACGATGGTGAATGTGTTGGCGATGGGGATGATGATGATGGTGATAGGGATGGGGATGATGGTGATTGTAATGGTGATGATGAAGATGGTGATAATGATGATCAACAATATGATTTTGGTAATAGTGATGTTGAAAAGTGATATCAGTTGCTAGATTCACCAGATTTTATAATAAATTTCTTTGGAAGTGTTCTATAGAATTTGAAAAAAATTACATTACATTTCAAATAGTATGATTGAAAGAAAAGGCTTGTATCATGGACATCATATCATCAGTAGCTATATGTGCTGTTCATTCAGTCATTTGGAGGAAATGGACTTTGTCTGTACGTTTGTATGTACGTTTGTATGTCACCTTAGAAGAAGCCACTAAATCAATTTTCTACTATTAACATTCTTCATTTATCAGAATAACGATCAACTTGAAAGAGGCAGAGCCTTCTTAAAGGTAAGAAAAAAACTCCTAACTGCAGTACTCTCTCTTTTCATGGTTGTTTAAATCCCATGTAGACAACACCATGTCATTGTTTAAGGGATGCAAAGTGCTATTTTATGTACATGTTTTAACATACATTCGACATTGTTATGTATAATTAAAAATATATCAACAAAAGCAGAGGAATGATGAATAAATGTAACTCTTCAACTATTATGGATATAAAGAATGAATGTTAATGTGTTGACTAAACAATGGAAATTAGTAGTTACATATAATTTATTCATTTCATTAAAAAAAAATTAATTGCCTTTTTTTTAAACTGAAAAACTTACCTCTTTCTAATAAGCAAGAAATAAGGGGATATTTTTATTTTAGCACAAATAACAATCTTACTTTCTAAATATTTTACGAGGTTAGGTTGTAATGATTTCATATATTTTTGTTCCTTGCAGCTTTTGCTTGAACTCTCTGATTCAGACATCAATGCCAGAATACTAACAAAAGAGAACAGAAAGGATGTTCATGGTATGTACATGTAAATGCAGCTAGTATGATCTTTCCTACAAGTTCTGGAGATTACCACTGCTTTAAATCTTCCATCTTATCATTAAAAAAAATGTCATACTCAAATTTTGTTGAAAGTGTCTAATGGTTGAAGTAAAGATTTCAATCTGTATGTGTGTAATTGTCGTTGTAGCCAATGCAAATTCCCAATATGTAATAATGTACAGGACAGTAAACATGCCTATAAGAATTAAATCCTATTTCATGAAATTTGTTTAATTTTTACATTAAGGTTTTTTTTAATTGAAAGGATATGGTTTATGAACTTGACTACAAATCGTTTGCAAGCTGTTACAGGCTCTAGGAGTACTTAACACGCATTTTGTACTTACCAATGGCTTGTAGTCGCATGTCTCCAATGGCAATATTCATCACACAATGTCACAAATTAGCTCGCTTTCTATTTTTACAAAATAATATACAGCTGAGAAGACTGTGATTCTCCTGCTGTGTGAAATGAAGGAGAGGCCAGGTGATACCCCATTCCCGGCCCTAGACATTATCCTTTCCTACAAACCTGACATCAACGTACGGAATAAAGAAGGACATACACCTCTCCTCCACGCTGTAAAGGCTGGCAAAATCAAGCTTGTACAGAAACTTGTAAGTCCTTGTATTAGCAGAGATGCCAACTGTTCCGTTTTTGCTGTATTTGTTCTGTTTTTTCGCTATGAATACGGCAGTACGTTTTTTTTGTATGTTTTGTTACGTTTTTTTAATTTTTTTTTTTTTTTTTTAAATGACGTTTTTCTTAATCTCTGATCATGGGCTTTGTGTCGTAAGTGTATTATGCACCTACGTCTTTAAACGATGAGGAGGATGATGCAGGATGATGATACGGGCCCCAAACTGCACACATTGCGAACAACGCACATGTAATATATGCACGTCGCGCTCCGATCCGGGTAAATATACGTGGTACTGCCGTTTTTTTTAAGCTGCTCGGTTGGGCGATATGTTAAGGTGAGAGATTTTTTCAAAAATACTGTCTTTTGTCCCAAAATACTGTCTTTTGCTCTTTAGAATACTTTTTTTTGTTGAAGAAGGTTGGCATCTCTGTATTAGCGTCATCTGATGAAATTAATTTTTGTTTTGGAGACTGGACGTTTTTTGCATGGTGAAGAAATTTGAAAGCTCTGCTTAGATTATTCATTAATATATTTATGTTTCACTTATTCAGGGAGGAGAAACCTGTTATATCTCCAATGGTCACTGAATCAAATTAATCTTCTTTCAATACAACAAATGACTTTAAGACATATATGTGTTAAGGGTTGTTACCAAACATTGCACAAAGTCAGCCGAAACATTAAGAGTTAGTGCTAAAGTCACATGATGGATTTTGCATTAATTATATGACATAGTATCATAATCACTCAACTAAGTAAGTGCTAAAAGGCAGTAAAGTTAAGTGTTTATACTGCTATGAAGGTCACAAGATGTTTATACCTAGGCACATAGACATCATAATCTTAATTTGGCATATGATGTGAATCCCCTTTTTAACTGTTTAATATTGTTGATATATTTGTTGTATTTGTTTATGCCAGGTGAAAGAAGGAGCTGATGTTAATCTGAAATCCCAGGAGAAGGATAATGACAAGCTGGCCACGCCCCTGAATCTTGCCATGAGGTAAGGATGTATACATACATGATGTAATTAACAGGTGGAATGTTTCTCATGCCCATGATACATGCATGTACATGTACCTAGAATGCCTAAATACAACCATGTGATTAGTTTGAGACATTAATTACAAGTTATAATCAAGATATTTCACATACTCATAGCCAATCAGGGTCTGGGCTTTAGATGGGATTTGTTATTGCTATTGAATCTCTTTTTTTTAATTTTAATTTTTAAATTTTTATTTAGGTTTCATTTCCACATTAACTGCATATGAAAAGAATTTACAAAGTAAGGCATATACAAGACAACAAAACATATACATAATATTTGATAGATACAGCAGTAATAAAAACGATTTGATGGCAAGTCATTAAATACAAATGATGCTAACAATAATCTGCAGTAATGAGGAGGAAACCTTGGAAGCATTATGCTTGTAATTAAGGTTCCCTTTACATAATACGTTTTTTACATAATATATAAGACAAAAAACAAAACAAAAGAACAAAAACGGGTGTGTGGTGCAGCCAGCCAACAAGTGTTGATAATACCGATGGTCTCTAATCATGATGACCTTAAGCATTTTCATACTGAAGTAGAAGTTTATGTTTCAAGTGATATTTAAAAGTAATTAAACTTGGCAGCTATTTGAGCGAAATGTCTGGCTGATTTGAAATTCTGAGGACCTTTTCTTGGTGATCCGAAAATTTTTGAGCTGAGCTATCAAATTTTGGTTCTACACCCCTCTCATTGGATATTATTTACACTGCGTGTGCATTCAAACAAAGACAAGAAAAGGGAGGAACACTTCAACCAAGTATTTCATACTAATACACCCTGTCCGCTATATGTATCTAGCTTTCTCATATTGTATGCCTAAAGAATATGCGTACGATAAATGTATGTCTTTTTGTAAGCGATTTTAGGATTCCTGTTACATTAAGGCACTTTAAATTTTATTACAGGCAATTTGTTGTTTCGAAGCCCTGGTCATATATTTGCTTCATATTTTATATGTTTTATGAATCTATTTTTCTTTTGTATGTTTTGCTTTTATATGGTTTCAAAAATTTCAAATTCAATTAAACTATATCTGTCTTTGCAGGGACGGTCATTTTGATTTGGTAGATATCCTAGCCAACGCATCCACTGTGAATACTCCCAATGAACCCAACAAGCTCACACCTCTTCACTATGCTGCCATGTCACATCACAGTAAGTAGCCATTTTGTACACCCTCATTGGTTTAGTATTGTGCGTAAATGATAAAGATGATCTGATGATTCTGATTATAGATTGTTTGTCTTTTCAAAGGAGAGGGAGGAGAACAGAAATTAAAAAGCATGAATTCAAGAAGACTACTCAAAGGAAATGAATTATTTGTTGAATGACAAAATAGATCAGTAAAATGTGGGTTTATCTGCTCATGGTTGAATTACAGTCAAACCTTCTTTAGTGACCACCTGTCTACAAAGACCACCTGCCTACAAAGACCACATATTTTGTTTCCCTTGAAAATGGTTTTTAATTGAAACATGTACTAAAGGAACCTGTCTACAAAGACCACCTGTCTACAATGGCCACTTTTTGTGTTTCCCTTGGGTGGTCACTATAGACAGGTTTGACTGTATTATTCAGCGATACAAGTTTTACGGTTGGCGGAATTATATATGGTCTCCTACCCAGACTTGTCAAGTATGACTGCTTCTCAGTTAATTAACGGAATGCAATTTTTTCTCCTTCTAATAAACAAATATGATGTGTTACAGGCATGAATCTAATTCAAATACTACATTCATAAGAGACCTTATCCCCAACAAAAAGTGTTAAAGCACCACTGCACTAGTTTGGCCAGGAGGGATTAGACCTCCCTGCATGGTCACTGGTCACCGACAAGCAGCTCTCAATTAACATCAGGAAAAGGGGGACCATGGGGGACCAATGGTCACCGATTAGCATACATGCCAACTGTTCAGATTAAAGAGGAACATTCCTCTTTTTGGGAGAAGATAATTATCATTTTAATGCAGGTGTTCCTCTTCCTGTACAAATTTGTCTGTAGTATTGAATAGGAGAGTTAGGATTGTTCCTCTTTTTTTTTAAAATAGCATAATTTGTACAGATTTCTGATTTTCAAATGTTGGCATGTATGGATTAGGCATTGTTTGCTATATAGAGAGGGCGCAAGTAGCTATAAGTAGTGCAGTGGGGCTTTAAAAGAACACTTTGTCACACTCTTCCTACTACCCCTCGTGCAGATAATAGCCTGGTGATCTGTCAGGTCATGAAGAAGCTGCTGGACAAGGGAGCTAAGATCCAGGCCAGAGACTGGAAGGGTAGGACACCCCTGCACTATGCATGCAAGACCTACATCGATGACAGGGATCCAAGCACCGATGCCCTGGAGCTCCTCCTAGACAACAAGGCTGATGTCTTTGCAGAAGACAAGGAAGGAAGACTGCCACTACACTACCTCTTCTTCAATCTGGATAAGTACGTATACTGATCATTGATAGCTGTATATTTAAAGCCTGTCTGTACTAATTTGGCCAGGAGGGATTAGACCACCCAGTGTGGTCACTGACAGGTGGCTATCTCGTCAACTCAGCTCTCAATTAACATAAGAAAAAGAGGATCATGGGGGACCAACGGGCACCACTTAGGCATTGTTTTCTTTATAGAGGGAGCAAGTAGCTACAAGTAGTACAGTGAGGCTTTAAAGGGTTGTACAACACAGGTCCAGACAACAATTGCTCCACTGTAAATTAATAGTTCCAGTTGCATTCACAACTTTAATCCTAGAAATAACATTTTATGTAACCTAAATCTCTACTCTTTTCCTAACTTAAAACCCTGATTTCTGGAATTACAGATGTTAATTATTTGTTGTGTGAAATATAGATTGCCTCGTGGTAAGCCAAACACAAGAAATGCTTCAAATGGAAAGTCTGTCTTATATATGATAAAATTGAAACAACGCTGAGCTTTACTCTTTTTTAAAACCCTTACCAGGACCCAAACTTTCTTTTAGTAGCAGTCTCGTTTCTATTTAGTTTTGCTCTCTTTCAAAGCAAACTAATTGGTTGGATATATTTGTACTGTAATTTAATAGTGGAAAATGTAGGTTTCGTTCGTACATCTGTGGCAAGTAGCCATACTGCAAACGTAAATATACAATGTACAATAATCAACCAATGCATTCATTCATACAATCAATCTTTGATCAGAAGTACCCTTCAAATATGGAACGGTGTGAATCGGTGTTTATAAAAATTGATTACTAGCCATCATTTCTTTTTCCAGTGCCAACGACAATTCAGAAATTGATCCTATTCAGGCGGTGAGTCTGCTGAAAGATTCAATGAGGAAACAGAAGATAGGACACCCAGACAAGCAAGGTCAGACACCTATCCATGCTGCAGCACTCAGAGGGGCTATCATCTCACTCATGGACCTTGCTGAGGTAAGTCATACTGCCAGTAGGATTGTAGATCTTTCTATCAAACTCAATACATTTGTTGTATTACTTGATAAATGGAGACATGTGCAACTGTTGCAACAATGTTTGTTTTACCGATATGTCACAACATGTACTTTGTTCAAATGTATTGTTTTGTTTCTGCTAAAGAATGATTGAATAAATTTTCTTTGGAAAAAAAAAAGGATTGTAGATCACAAGGAATGAAGGGTTACTTAGGTGGTGCATTTGTATTTCATGAGAAACCTTAAAGTCACTCTTGATCCTTATGATTAGTTACGGGTAAATAAATCTGTATTTCAAGGTATAAACATCTTTTGTCAAACTTTCAAATGGTTGTTGATCAAAGAATCTGACTAACATGAAATGTAGAAGGCATTGATATGTCATTCGTGGAATTATAACTTTGGAATGTTAACCTGATTTCACTTGTTATGCAATGGCAGCTGCTAAGATCATCTCATCTCTGTTTGTTTGCAGTGTGTAAGCAGCACGGATATGAAAGACTCTGTCGGAAACACTCCACTCTCCATGGCATGTATGGGAGAGCACATCAGGTGAGATACATCTCTTCTTTAACTCCTTTTCTGCTTCTTAGTGGTGTGTGATGTTACCATTGTTATATTGCTTTCGCATTTTGATGTTTGTATTATAATGTAAATATCTGATTGATCTTTAAAACAGACAATATCCGCATGTCATGTTAACCAATTCAATCAATTCAATACAAAACAAAAGCCCTCACAAAACTGTTTTCCAGAGTCAATATTCTGAGATTGATATTGTATGTATCTTTTATTGCCCTGAAATGATCTGTTTGTTACTAGATAAAAATATCTATGTACTCAGACTTTGCATTATGTCCTAACTTGACTCTGCTTTGCTGTTCAGAAAGAGAATGCCATTCTTTGTCCAAACATATTTTAGCCTGCAGGATCAGCTGCGTGCAGTACAAAAAGTACACATCTCTATGTATTGTAATGTGATATATACCATTTATGTTATGGGTTATTGTGAACATTTCATTATCTTCTAAAGGTGTCATGCACTAAATTTAGTATGAACTTATTTTAATAGCAACGACATATATTACCTTGAACTCTCCATGTATTGCTCCATTGTGTGTGGTAGTCGAGTGGTTTAAGCACTTGACTTGAAATTCAAAGGTCGTGGTTCGATCCCCGACACGTCACTAATGTCCTTTGGCAAGGCATTAATATTCATTTGCCACACTCGACCAAGGTGAGGTAATTGGGGTATCTGGCAGAAATTAATTCCTTGAAATGCTGTTACAGTAGCGCTGTAATGGCAGCTAGGCTAAAGCCGGGGCAATAATTAGTGCGCCTCGGAATAGAATTTATTATTATTTTTACTTTTTGAACACTACTGATTTTGTCTCACTTTCCCTCGTGCAGTGTTGTGATCTTCCTCCTGCAACAAGGAGCCAACATCTCAGCCACCGTGACCCCCCTAGAGCCCCACAAAGACGAAGAGGTGGAGAAGGCCAGGAAGAAGAAGGAGGAAGAGGAGGAGAAGAAGAAGGAGCACTTCTGGGTGTGGAAGCCACTCCAAGATAAGAGGAAGGGCAAGAAGGAGATGCCAACCATCGCAGAGACCCTCTTCAGGAGGGTGGTGAAGAATGGATGGCAGGGGATTCTCTTCCTGCTCATGGGCAGACTGGAGAAGTTCAAGGTCCCTTACATCACACCTATCAAGGTAGGCCAACACTCCTCCATGTCTGTACAAGACATTGATCTACATTTGCCACACTCAACCCGGGTGATGTAAATGGGTACCTGGCAGGAATTAATTCCTTGAAATGCTACAGCGCCGTAATGGCAGCCGTGCTAAAGCCAGGGTAATAATCTCCCTCTGAGCCTCAGAATAGTTTACTAGATCGATGGCGCATTACAAATGCTGTAGTATTATTATTATTATTACACCCATTCCTCCTAATCATTGCGAGGTCGGTCTGACCTTCCCTGTTTACATCATGAGTTTTACACTTTCATATTCAGTTGATTACCTCTAGGTTAGATCTCCAGTGATTGTTTGTTATATATAAACAAAAATGTACCGTGCATTTATGATGTTGAACACAATCAGTTAAAAGAAGTGGGGAACCATTCAGGGCACTTTTATTGATTCCAATTGATATCAATCATCATACTGTACCTATATGTAAGACATTGTGATATTGCTGTTGATATGAACCTTTTGCAAGACAGGCTCCATGGTCCTGTCTTACAAAGATCTGCGATTGGTCCGGATCGCTCGTAAGTCCCGCAATCATTTTTAAACCTACAAACTCATGTCTCTTTAGTACAGAGTTGAAATTAGTTTCGAGTTTCTATTGATTTGATTTTACCGCAGTTGTTTGTAAGACAGTGCCCAGATCATTGTAGTATTTGAATGAAAACTGCAAGTCATCGTATTAATTAAGGCAAATTAAGCTTATGCTTTCTGTTTTTCTTTGATTTTAGGCAGCAATTGAGGAGCACAGGTTTCAGATGGCACTGAACCTGATCTCCAAGTCTAGGGGACACAAAGTCGATGGTTTGGCTGCTAAGCAACAGAACCTCCTCCACATCCTGGCCATGCAGCGTACGGATAAGCTTTGTACCAAGGTAAGAGATAAGGTCGGAAATTCGGGTAATGATGGAAAGGTAGTTGATCTTTGATGGTTAGTGTTGGCATGTTGGTGTGTTCACCAGATTGGTAGTCCTCCAAAGTTTGGATTTGAAAGGGGATAGAGAAAGAAAGAGAGTGAGAGAGGTATTCTTTTGGTTTCGTCCTTTCGTGGATAGGGAATGCTAATTTCCTGATTAATAAGCAAAGCAAGTTGAAGAATTTGAGTCAATTAGTTACCTAAATTACGCCCAGTTTTCCACATATGTATTTGTTTGTGCAATTTTTCTCCATATATTTTCATCAATTTAACTGTACAATAAAACTTTAAAATTAATTACAAGCACTTTCTTTTGAAATTCAGTCTTATAAGGGAGTTTACAGATAGCACATGGTACAAATGACCCCAAATATCCACAGATCTTTTACACATGGAGAAGTTCCACTTTGAGCATCTTAAAATAATAACTGCCAAAGTCCTAGATGTGCTTCATGAATATCTTTTGTTTGACCTCTTGAAAAGAATACTTCCACCTGCGTATCATATAATGTACTGTTGGTGCATAAATGAATGATGTTACATAACTTTCATGAGCGCATATCCAGTATTCATCTCTGTGGGGTTTACCATTTTGGTACAAATGACCTTCATCTGCCCATGCGCAGATTGTATCTGTGAACTGGCTTGTTGCTAGAGGTTGAAGATTAGCTTTAGGAATATTAACAATATGATCAGTGCAGATTGACATCAGCTTTTTGATGACAAATTTCAAACATATTTTCACACTAATGTAAAATCTGATTGTACATAATATGCTAATTTGCAAATAGAACTCCCTCTTTATGATTTCATTTATAATCAATTCTATGCCTTATCTTGTCATATAATCCCAGAAATTTATTCATATTCGTCTTTACACCAGGTTGCAGAGAAGCTCCTTTCAAAGGGAGTAAGTCTAAGCTACGACCAGTTCAAATGCACACCTCTAACATATGCCGTCCTTTCCGAAAACCTTGGGGTTGCAAAGCTCTTGTGGGGTAAGTTTCTTTAGAATAAATATTTTATTCCAAGAACAGCAACTTTCTTTGATGCATACCAATTGAATCTTGCCATTTTTTTTGTAGACCAATTGTGTGATCGCAAGCCATTGAGAAACCAGCAAAAACTTTTGTAGAAGTACAACTGCTAAATTATGAATATTTTTTTTTCTTTCAATGTTTGTTTTGTAGATCATATGAAGCCACAAGACAGCAAACAGGCGCTGACCAGTACTGATGTGAAGGGCCGAAGCCTGCTAGCTACAGCTTTCTGGAGGCGTGATAAGTTTGACACAGATCTAGTCGGGTGAGTTAGGGAATAGTAATTCCGCAGCGATAACATAGATAGGTATCCTGGATAGAATGGGGACCTGGTTTTATGTATGAAGCCTTATTATTGTATAATGTTATTACCTTGTGCCCTCATGTCGTTGGAGTACTCTCCAGGGAGGAGAGATGATGCACATTGTCTGCAGAAATGAATCCAGACCATTCGGTTAGGAATATCTGTTCAAGTGCTTAGAGACGTTATTACTAGGTTCGCCAAGACAAAATGGAGAAGTGGTTATTCTTATGAATGCTTCAAGAAATATTCTAAGACTTGATTCTGCATATTTGAAGATTATTAGAGTAAGAATGATTTGTTCTATAAAACTGGGACTGATGGTTTATTTTATCTCCCTACTGTGATAGCAAGTATCTTCTATAGATAAGCAAGTAGTTGACCTAAGGCTTTCAAATCGTATCAGAAGGTGATTCCATAAGTGGTTGATAAAATCAGACCTGCCAACCAGTACGATCTAGTCGTATTTAGTACGATTTTTAGAAGCAAATACGACAGTACAATTTTCCTTAATAAAATACGATTTTCAAAAAAAAAAAAAATGATTTTTTTTTTTTTTTTTTTTTTTTTTTTTTTTTTTTTTTTTTTTCTATTAATATTTTGTGTGTGCGTCCGCCATTTTCAATGGCAAAATGTCCATTCTGTCCTGTAAAGTATCCTACAAGCATCTCACATCGGCAATTTGGGGATGTTTATTGGTTCATCAAACACACCTGTCGTGACGAAATAATGCATATTCAACCAATGATCAATAAAAAAAAATATTCTTGTAGGTAGAAACTGCTAAGAGGCATTGATCCGCATAACAATCCGTGTTTATTTTCAAGAATACAACTTTTGTCAGTAAAATACAACTTTTGGCACTAAAGAATACAGTTTTTGAACTCCAGAGGTTGGCAGGTCTGTAAAATGCCTTACCAACAGGCACTGGCACAGTGTCACATTGACTTGGTATTGAACAGAGGTTCTTCATGTCAGTGGTTCATGATACAAGTACAAGTTTGCCAACATACCAGTAAAAGGAGAATATTTAACTTAACACGTGTTTCAATGAGATGTTACTGAACTTGTACTTATCGTAAAACGATGCCCTGGTTACGAAAAACCACACCTCAATCACCGCAACTATAGTAATTATCTGCCTGCATTAACTGTGGCTTTTACACTATATTCTTCCCGTGTACAGCTGGCTAGTGGAGATTGGGGCCTCCCTCAACGTTTCCTTCCCCGTTCCCCTGTGGGAGCTTGAGGGGGCGGGGGCGGAAAGCATCGATGCCGACAAGCTAGAGGAGTGGTTCCATCACCGTGACGACCACCCTGTGGGCCACCTCACCCCTCTCCTGGCTGCTCTGAGAGTGGGAGACTTTGTTCAGGTGAAGTTCCTGCTCACCAAAGGAGCAGACCTTAACTTCCCTGGAAAGGACACGCTCACACCTCTCATGTGTGCTGTCAGGAGGGTAAGTTTAGTGCAACCTTTTTGCAATTTTTTTTTTTTTATCTGATTGATCAATTAATGATAAGTTGAACTTATCTCTAAGTTGGATTTAACAATTAAGCTGTTAACGTCCATGAAAATATTTTGTAGAATTTATTTTAAAAGGCATAAAATG
Organism: Strongylocentrotus purpuratus; assembly: GCF_000002235.5. Classification (NCBI taxonomy): domain Eukaryota; kingdom Metazoa; phylum Echinodermata; class Echinoidea; order Camarodonta; family Strongylocentrotidae; genus Strongylocentrotus; species Strongylocentrotus purpuratus. The sequence goes on from NW_022145611.1 coordinate 17,483,226, forward strand.
TTGATTCAAATCATTCATATTTTCTATTATCAAGGAGATTTCATGTTCTTGACGTGGAATGTATAAAGAGTCTAAAATATTTCAATTTTCGCTTTTGAATATATTTATGTTAAGGCTACAAATGGCTCTCCATAAGTTTTAAGTCCATCTTAGGGTAAAGTTAGACTTAGGATCGTTGTGAAACACCCCCGGAATGTAAAGAAAGCAAATATAAGCACTCACATGTGCTTTGAATCCTAGGGACATAGAAATGAGGATTAATACCTCAACCGAGGGCAATCCATGTCGCACATCAACTTTGTTTTGAATAGGGGGCTTTCAAGTCATGAAACAGTGGTCTATCATCGAGCCATCATTCCACCTCATCTATTCAGAATCCCATCTACACATAGATCATCTTCATGCATGTTTCCATGACGATTTGTCATTCTGACCAATTTGTTGTATTTTATTTATTCCATTGCTTTCAGAACAAAATCAAACTTGTGAAGCTTCTTCTGAACTATGACTATAACCCTGCCACTGATAACACCTCGGGCCCATCGGCTAAGAAGACTACCGCAGGTACTGGCTTTAAGTCACTTGGTTCCTTCGGGGTCAAGCAGTGGAAATGTAAGCATTCAAATTTCTCTGTACTCAGTTTATTTTTTCATCAAATTATTGTCTCATTTATAAGTTGTGTTGTAAGCGGGCAAGGTCCGATATCAATGTTCATTACTTATTTGTGAGCTCTCTCATTTTTTTCCCAAGTGAAAGAACAGCACAGTAACAAGTGTCTCTCGTATTTCAGATATGGCTAGACACTTGTTTTTAGACCTTGGACAAAATTTTGATGCCACATGTTCATATGGGCCTTTTTACCCACATCAGTGTCCAGTGCTTTCCATTGTGTGTCATTTTCAGTCATTTTTATGCCTCCGCCACCAAAGGTGGTGCCGGAGGCATCATGTTTTCGGGTTGTCCGTCCGTCCGTCCGTCCGTACGTCCGTCCGTCCGTACGTCCCGTTTGACCGTTATCGCAATATCTCAAGAACCATTTAAGATTTAAACTTAAGACTCGGGAATAGTATTTATCACCATAGGAAGACGATCTGATTAGATTTTGGAGTACGTAGGTCAAAGGTCACAGGTCACAGAGGTCAACTTATGAAATTCCTTGTATTGAGTTTGTTAGCGCGATATCTCAAGAACCATTTGAGATTTAAACTTCAAACTTAAGGATAGTATGTATCACCATAGGAAGACGATCTGATTAGATTTTGGAGCACGTATGTCAAAGGTCAAGGGTCACATAGGTCAACTTATGAAATTCCATACATTGAGATTGTTATCATGATATCTCAAGAACCACTGGAGATTTAAACTTCAAACTTAGTGATAGTGTGTATCACTATAGGAAAACAATCTTATTACATTTTGGAGCACGTAGGTCAAAGGTCAAGGGTCATAGAGGTCAACTTATGAAATTCCATACATTGAGATTGTTATCATGATATCTCAAGAACCACTGGAGATGTAAAAACTTCAAACTTAAGGATAGTATGTATCACCATAGGAAGGAGATCTGATTAGATTTTGGAGCACGTAGGTCAAAGGTCAAGGGTCACAGAGGTCAACTTATGAAATTCCATACATTGAGATTGTTATCATAATATCTCAAGAACCACTGGAGATTTAAACTTCAAACTTAATGATAGTGTGCATCACCATAGGAAGACAATCTGATTAGATTTTGGAGTACGTAGGTCAAAGGTCACAGGTCACAGAGGTCAACTTATGAAATTCCTTGTATTGAGTTTGTTAGCGCGATATCTCAAGAACCATTTGAGATTTAAACTTCAAACTTAAGGATAGTATGTATCACCATAGGAAGACGATCTGATTAGATTTTGGAGCACGTATGTCAAAGGTCAAGGGTCACAGAGGTCAACTTATGAAATTCCATACATTGAGATTGTTATCATGATATCTCAAGAACCACTGGAGATTTAAACTTCAAACTTAGTGATAGTGTGTATCACTATAGGAAAACAGTCTTATTACATTTTGGAGCACGTAGGTCAAAGGTCAAGGGTCATAGAGGTCAACTTATGAAATTCCATACATTGAGATTGTTATCATGATATCTCAAGAACCACTGGAGATGTAAAAACTTCAAACTTAAGGATAGTATGTATCACCATAGGAAGACGATCTGATTAGATTTTGGAGCACGTAGGTCAAAGGTCAAGGGTCACAGAGGTCAACTTATGAAATTCCATACATTGAGATTGTTATCATAATATCTCAAGAACCACTGGAGATTTAAACTTCAAACTTAATGATAGTGTGCATCACCATAGGAAGACAATCTGATTAGATTTTGGAGTACGTAGGTCAAAGGTCACAGGTCACAGAGGTCAACTTATGAAATTCCTTGTATTGAGTTTGTTAGCGCGATATCTCAAGAACCATTTGAGATTTAAACTTCAAACTTAAGGATAGTATGTATCACCATAGGAAGACGATCTGATTAGATTTTGGAGCACGTATGTCAAAGGTCAAGGGTCACAGAGGTCAACTTATGAAATTCCATACATTGAGATTGTTATCATGATATCTCAAGAACCACTGGAGATTTAAACTTCAAACTTAGTGATAGTGTGTATCACTATAGGAAAACAATCTTATTACATTTTGGAGCACGTAGGTCAAAGGTCAAGGGTCATAGAGGTCAACTTATGAAATTCCATACATTGAGATTGTTATCATGATATCTCAAGAACCACTGGAGATGTAAAAACTTCAAACTTAAGGATAGTATGTATCACCATAGGAAGACGATCTGATTAGATTTTGGAGCACGTAGGTCAAAGGTCAAGGGTCACAGAGGTCAACTTATGAAATTCCATACATTGAGATTGTTATCATAATATCTCAAGAACCACTGGAGATTTAAACTTCAAACTTAATGATAGTGTGCATCACCATAGGAAGACAATCTGATTAGATTTTGGAGCACGTAGGTCAAAGGTCAAGGGTCACAGAGGTCAACTTATGAAATTCCATACATTGAGATCGTTATCGCGATATCTCAAGAACCACTGGAGAATTTTCACTTCAAACTTAATGATAGTATGTATCACCATATCATAATATCTCAAGAACCACTGGAGATTTAAACTTCAAACTTAATGATAGTGTGTATCACCATAGGAAGACAATCTGATTAGATTTTGGAGCACGTAGGTCAAAGGTCAAGGGTCACAGAGGTCAACTTATGAAATTCCATACATTGAGATTGTTATCATGATATCTCAAGAACCACTGGAGATTTAAACTCCAAACTTGTTTAAATTGCTCTATGGCGGAGGCATCATTTTCGACTGCACGCAGTCAAAATTCCATCTAGTTTAACATTTCTTTTGAAGAGTTGCGATTGATCCAAATTAATTGCAAGTCCTCCCAACAATCGCAAGTTTGCAGTCTGGCATCTCTTATTTAAATATTTGTGACTGATATCGTTCGCAAATAAGTTGCAATTATTATCAACTCTTTCTAAGATGGGGCCTATACCTCACAGCAACCAATGATGCCTATTTGATATAAGATCAATCGATCAGAATAGCTTTTAGATGGTGTCTTTCTTGATGCAATTGCGTGACCAGTACTTAACCTCATCTTTGACCTTTAACCCCAGCTGGAGGTAATGCTCTCACCAATGGAGATGACAGCGATATGGAGGACGAGGATGGGGACGAGGATGAGGATGATGAGGAGAACGAAGATGATGAGGAGAACGAAGATGAGGATGAAGATGCAGACATGGATGAAGATGCAGACATGGATGAGAACGGTGATGGAGAGGATGATGATGAGGAGGAGGAGGACATGGATCATGATGGAAGCCAGGAGAATGGAGAAGTCACAAAAGATGACAAAGCAAAGAAAGATGAACCAGCAAGTAAGGATGATTGAGCCATTTGCATGGTTGGAGACAGCTGCTTAATTAATGTAACACAGGAGCACACTGTTTCTCCATACAGAGTTAATCTGGCGATCACACTCAAAATAAACACAAACCAAACTTAAATTTTCAATTTAATGCTGAATATATGTTGTGAAGTGAGCCCTCAATACTCAGTATTTAAAACAACCTTTAACAATATGTTTCAAATGTGTTTTAAATCATGTTTTTAAACAATCATCCATTCTCGTCTTTTCCATATCAGAGGTGGAGCCATTCAACAAGACCAGTAATGTCGACCTGTCAGCAAAGGACTCTAGAGGGCGCACTGTCATCCATCACATGATGCGTACTTGTGACTATGGCACTTACCAGAACGAGGCCATGCTGAAGCTGTTCCATGAGTTGGGGGTTCCCCTTGATACCAAGGACAGCGAAGGGAAGTCCCCACTGGACTATGCTTTGGAAGCGGGCTCATACATCATGGCAGAGCTGTTACAGAGTTTGCAGGGCATCAAGAAACCTCAGATGGTATGCTCATGTTATGTACTCAGTGTATTGCAAGGGATGCCAATTCACAGGCCCGTACACCTCTCTGTTTCACTCTTTTTCAGTTGAAATGTGTGCGAAGATAGCATTAAATACACGGCTAAGACACATGCACTGTGCAAACTCTTTGATTGGAAAAGGAATATTTGTACAACAAAATGCATTTTGACTGGCATACTTTTACCAACATTGCCCTGTTCAAGATTCACAGACTGTATGTGGTATGTAGAATAAATCCTGATTGCTTGCTTCAGGTCATGGTTGAAATTATAGCTCTAATTGATCTTGATGCTGTATTAGCTCCTTGACTTCATCTCATCATGCCATACTTCCAACATTACCTTGGGGCAATAGTTTCAATCATTGTTTCTCAAAGTTTTAATACCGATATTAAAAAATAATACTGCATTTTCTATACAGCAAACTCCTACCTTGAAGAAGAGTACTTGGACAGACGGCTATAACTGGGCACGGGAGCCCGTCTACTTCAGGGACGATGCCAAGGCACTGCTCACCAAAGTCAAAGAGGAGAATGAGAAGAACCTAGAGGACCTGCCAAAGTACCCCAAACCAAAGGTTGACGAAGATAGTCAGGTCAAGGAAGCCGGGTATGTAATTTGATAATAATAATAATAATAACTAGAAATTTAATTCGTCACGAAGACGAATAAGGTGGTCTGTCTTCAAGTCTTATAATAGATTATAATATTTACTATATTGAAAAAGGGAGAAGTTATATAGACATGTAAACAATGATGATTATGATGATGATCTTGATAGTAGTGATTATGATGAGGATGATTATCATCATTATGATAATGAACATGAGCGTGATTCTGACATCTTATCGGAAAAATGAGGGGTGATTTAGATAACATATAGTGTCAGCGACAACATACTCAAATTTGGGAGAAAACTGTTGAATAACAACCGAGATACTGGTCAAAACACATTGTCATGCAGATTCATGTTTTGAAAAAAGTGACCTCCCATAGACATAACACGCACATATGACAAATTATGCATTGTCGCCTTTAATCGAATATTAAACTATGATGACGTCATCCAAATGAAAAATAAATGGCATAATTTTAATAGAGAATTATCTCAGCTACAACATATCCAAATCTGGGAGAAAATCGATCATCGATAAGTGAGATAATATCAATTAAACAAAGACAAAAATGACGTCATCAACAAAATACATTTGTTTGAGTTTAGATGCCAATATGATGACTTTGTTTCACTTTGTACGAGTCAGGGTGGTATGAAATCATATCTCCAACTCATGCTTTCTCCAACCACGATATAAAAATTGGAGGTCGATGGACTATCTGAAGAGCTATTTCGATTTTTAAAATGGCATGTTTTTGATCAAATTTGCATTATATTGCCCATAGCAGTACGCGCGGATTTTGAACTTTGACGCGCGCTCACGGCCTTATGAAAGGTCAAGGGTGACTGAAATTAATGTAAATTGTCATTTACAGTAAGAGGAATCTAAATCATGTAAAAAATTTGAATTTGACCTTTTCCGCGCAACGCGCGCGGAGACACGTACGGACGGAATATTTTGAAATGCTTAAAATGACTTGATTCGTACTCTTCTTTAATAGTTAAGTGATTTTGAGCATTTTAAAATTTTGACGCGCGCGTACGTGCGCGTCATGACCTTTATGTGACCTTTGATGAAATGACTTGTTGACCCTTGACCTGAAGTATATGTGATATGAATATGAATGACCTTTGCTTATGCATCATGAAGATATGATGGATAATGGGATTTCACAAAATGGCGCCTGGATGACGTCACGATGATTTGATGACCTTGAAAATGTTCCTGTCACGTCTTATGACAATGACCTATGACTGTGCCGAAATTGAACGACTTTGACTAAACTGATCTTGAGTTATCCTCTGAACAAAAAAGGGGGGAGAAATAAATAAAAATAAATAATAATAATAATAATAAATAAAGAAAGAAAATTCTGACGAAAACAATAGGTGGTCTGTTGATAACAGACCACCTAATTATATTCTGGGTTTATATAGCATTTAATACATTAATGATATCTCTAAGCGCTTGGCATGTATATTATTACCCTGGTCATCAGATTCAGGCTTGCCCGCATACATTCTATGCACATTCACCACTCCCTGAGGAACTTTCTACTGCATTATTTTGAATCCTAATGGGTATCCATTTAACACCCGGGTGGAGAGAAGCAATGTAGATAAGATGCTTGCTTAAGGACATAAGAATGGTAGAATGGTTAGATGTCTTGGTAAGTTGTATTTAGTATTTACTGTGGTAAAAGATCATCATGATAACTTTATGAAAAGATTTATTTTATGCGAGGTGAAGTGGTAGAGAGGTAAGAATATATTCTCGTGATGATTTCTACGGATCCAACATTTGTTTTACCGACGATTGCTCCAGGCTTTATTTTGTTAGTAATACAGGGTTAGAGTTAAGATTGGAAATGTGTTTTATGTTGGATTTAGACTTATAGTTAGGGTCAGGTGAAGTGTCGGGTCCAGGGTTAAAGCCAGCAATGTGGTTAGTGCAGGAGATTGACCTTGGAGCATCATCACCAGAGCAACTGCTTTCCAATCCAAGACATACATGTATAACGCTTGAATCCTTGGATACAATATTCCCTTTTTATACAATGCCTACTAAGATTCTTGCAACCTCATTGGTCAATTCTTGATCGTCAATTCTTGATCACATGACATGCGCTAAAAGTACCATTGAACGGCATCATTGACGCGGAGTGCAATTTCGTTTGATGCTTTCGCACCATTGCACTCTGACGTCACTAACGATGTACAAAGTATATGGTGAGCTAAGTGACGTCAGAGTGCAATGGTGCGAAAGGATCAAACGAAATTGCACTCCGCGTAACAATAAACATAAAGGTTTGTACGCGCGGCGCATGGTACGCGCATGGTTTGCTTCATAAATTGAAAACAAACAAAAATCGCTGAGATTTAGGCCTAGGAAAACTGTTTTAAGCCCGTTAACGTCCGAGGTGTTGTATAAAACAAATAGTGAATGGTCTTTATTCGTGCAATGGAACAATATTTTGCATTCGGTGAAAGATGAGACACTCCATTCAACTCGGCTGCGCCTCATTGAATATAGCGTCTCTTATCTTTCACCTCGTGCAAAATCTTGTACCATTGCCCTCATGACCATTCACTATTTGTATACTGACAAAGTGCATTGTCTCTCTTGATTCAGAACATTGTAAAATGGTACCTGGTAGGACGGGGTCCCCTGGAAATAGTATAAGCACTGAAATGGTAGTGTAGCCGATGTCAGTAGTACTGGAATCCCTTGCTGTTTGCAGGTACATGATGGAGCACGTACAAGAATCCAGTATACATTATACTAGCACATTATACCTCTCTCGTTCAGTGATGTCTTTGACCTCCTAGTGAATGTTTTTGATGCCTTTATTATAGTAATGTTAATGTGCACAACTTGGGTAATCAGTGTGGTTGGAATATTCTGGTGACTTAGTAAATGAAAAACTTTGTATATTTATCCCTTCTGAAAAAGCTAAAATGTATCTAACTTATACAGTAGGCTTGCGGGTGCACCATGTGAGAGAGAGAGAGAGAGAGAGAGAGAGAGAGAGGATTGAGGAGTCCTGAAAAGGACTCTGACTCGGTAATCTTTCTTGGGGGTGTGTAGTCCTGAAAAGGACTGTTTGTTATTTTTTTCAGGACTACACACCCCAAGAAAGATTACAGAGTCAGAGTCCTTTTCAGGACTCCTCAATCCTCTCTCTCTCTCTCACACATGGTGCACCCGCAAGCCTACTGTATATCTACATCACAATGCAAGCCGACACTTACAAGCAGTATCTAACTTAATGGTGAATAAAATAATAATTTAATGATCATAACAATCATGCTTTTTCTCCTTCTTTACAGTGAGGTGTTGATGGATACAGAACAAGACATTCCATATGATCTATTGATGACCAAAACTGATATTCGATACGGCCAGTACGGCATGAATAACTTCTACAAGATGCAGGTTCGTTTGTCTCCTACTCGCCCTCTTGTAAATGCCAATTCAAAGTAAAGTTAACTTCCTACTTCCTGTATCTATCTTTGGTACCGATAGGGTTGATGATATTCGTGTATGATGATCAAGGCCGTATTTCTCAAAGATATCAGAGGTGCATTTGACTTGTGTTGGTGTTCTTATGATGGTCATAAAGACGGGTAGTGTAGTTGGAGTGGATTATCATGATGTGTATCCACTGTAACAGTTTTCTAAATGTATGCATCCCTTTTCATGCACCTTTGAAAGATAGATTTGGGATTGTGGTGCTAGCAGTATTTACCAAAATTGTTGCAGCTTTAAGTAATTTGCTGTGATTGCCTGTATTGTATGATTTAATTAAACAAACTGCTGAATCAACCATATTTCTTTTTCTAGGTTATCTTTGCCAAAGGGAAAGACATGTACATATTGCTGACGAGATGGGGGCGTATCGGGGACTCGGGCCAGTTCCAACGAACCCCCTTCGGCACCAAAGAGGATGCCGTGACAGAGTTCTGCAAGATCTTCAAGGCGAAGAGTGGCAATGCATGGTCCCAGGTCAAAGAGTGAGTATCTGTTTGGTCTTTAAAGGCATCGTTTAAAAATGTTAAATCTGAGATGCATGGCCCTATGTGTTATCAGTGTCTGTGACATGGTGTAATATTGAAGCCCTAAAAAAAATATGATTGCAGTATGAGCTAAATCCAGGATTTTGTTTCAGAATCACAGGTACTTGTAATTGAGATGGCGGATGTCATGGATAGCAATTGATAAGAACCTGGAATGATTGGAATAGGTGCACTGGAACTGGGAAAAAAGGCTTCAATAATTTATCTTGAGGTTACCCATAGATTCCTTTTCAAATCTCTCACAGATCCTCAAACAATTCCCATTTCCAACATTCTTTTGACAGTACTTGACACAGTAATTACCTGAACTACTATACTTTTGAAGACTGTTTGGTAGTATGCAGTCAAAAAATACATAGATAGGACACTTGTAGGAGCAGAGAGTGATTGAGCTCTTGAAATTTGAAAAGAGTTCTGGTAAACTGAGAAGAAAAAAAGATTTCTGGAGTCAGAATGATGCAATGCATTAAAATCACTACAAGAAATACTCCCATTTACAGTAACAAAGTGGTAGTAATTAAGACTCGATATAAGCATGGGTGCTACAGATGGTGAATCTGTATCTTGTTTTACATTTCATATGATTCTAAGTGGTAATAATTCAAGAGATCTTTGTCTTTGTGCGCAGGTTCTCCAAGCATCCTGGGAAGTACAACCTGGTCAGAACAGACCCCTACTTTGATAGGAGAACCGTGAAGAATGTAGAGTTTAACCTCAAGTCAGAGAAACCATCCAAACTGCACCCAGGGACACAGCAGTTACTTCAAACACTCGTGAGTACAGTCTGCTTTCTATGTGGAGGGGTTTTTACAGGAACCAATCACCCAAAATCTAATTTGAATATCTTTAGGAGATGTAATATCAATTCACCCCCAAGTATCTGATCTGAGCAATTATAATCTGTTATACGGTTTATTATTAGTTTGTTAACTTTAATTTGTTTATTGTTTGTATTTGAAATGTTAGTAGTGAATCTTTTTGTGCACCTTGAGTGCCATTATAGGCAGATATGTGCCCTATACAAATCTTAAATTATTATTATTACTATTAATGCTTGTTTTGCACATTACCATTTTCTGTTTACACGTTTGTGTATTTGTATGTGTTCCCAATTTGCACTGCATGTGTGTGAGATAGGACAATATATCATGAATATTTGTCAGGCCATTTTACACAGCATCCTTAGAAAAATCCAAGGTTTTGTCTTGAAGGAGGAGTACGTGGCAGACTACCACATGGTGGGCATTTCACAAAACTTGTCATCAGTGACAGATGACAGGTTTTGTTATAAGCTACTGAAATCCTTGCTTCTGATTGGTTATCAGCAGATTTGTCACTGATTTTTGTCATTTGTCATTGAAAAAAGGCTTTGTGAAACGCCCCCCTGCTGTCATTGAGAGAGTAGGCAAAATATGTATACTGAAATGCAAAGCTCAGATACCAGATATGAACATTAATGCCTTGTACTTTCATTCTTGTGTTGTAGACTTCACCAGGCATGTTGAAACATGCAATGAAGGACTGCGGAGCATCAGAGAAATTCCTTCCCTTTGGCCACTTACAAAGGGATGTCTTAGACCAAGCATCTAAAAAACTACAAGCAATTCAGTGAGTGGGACTAGTTGTATTTTAATTTAAATCTTATTAATGCATACATAATAGATTAATACAAAATATATGAAAATGTATGATATGAAATCTCTCCCTTTTCTAAACTCCATGACTGAAAACATGAAAATCAAATGCACAACATTTTAATCTGTAATTAGAATTACAACATTTTAATCTGTAATTAGAATTACAACATTTTAATCTGTAATTAGAATTACAACATTTTAATCTGTAATTAGAATTACAACATTTTAATCTGTAATTAGAATTACATGGTATTCCATATACTTGTACTTGAAATAGCAAAAGGAAAAATTGCCATAAAATTAAGATTGATAAGGAAATTCAATTTAATGAATGTAAAAGCTGAGCTTTCAGATATTTTTTTTTGAGAAAGGGGAGGGAGATTAAATGTTTTGGCAATCATGATGAAATCTTGTCCTATATGTTATCTCTTTAATTTTTGCTCTTGTCTGTTCTTGTTCATATCTCTAGGGAACTCATCAAGAAGTTAGAGAAGACTGCAGCTGTTAATCAAAAGATTGAAATATATGACAAGGTAAATATGATCAAGTTATCATTGAAGGGCAATTCAATTTGTGAAACAAGTCGAGTTGTTTGCAAGCAGAACAATTTGAGGATTTGTTTTGTGAATGTTTGAGTGGAATCGGTCAAGTAGTAATAAATAAATCTATGCAAATCTTGATTTGATGAATTGAAAATTTGATTGTTGGCCTATTTACCTGTAAAGATTGATGGTTCGAGAGAGGAAGGAAATGTCACTTCTTCTATCTGCCTCTCAAATTATTGTCAGCTCCTTTCTATCTCTCTCTCTCTCTCTCTCTCTCTCTCTCTCTCTCTCTCTCTCTCTCTATATATATATATATATATTTACCTTGGATATTTAATGTTAAAAAATTATTTGCCTCTGTTTGACATTAAGATGAAGAATCCATATTGGGACATGTGTTTAGTGGTGCTGTACAGCAGTTGAGGAACATTGACAAACAAATGACTCTTCTGGGTCAATTTGATCTTTTCCTGAGGACCAAAATGTTGAAAAATTGGATTTAAAGCTATTAATTGATGTGCTCTTCACAACTACAGAGGAGATATTGTTCCATTCATTGGTACATCTCTGAAAAAAGGAGCCATGTCTAAGCTTTGAGTAGACTTGCTTCTTAGCGATCTTGTATCGATGGCCATGGGTTCTACTATCATCTACATCTTTTTGTTTCGTCTAATTTTCAGATGGCTTCATTGAGTTCCGACTTCTACATGCTGGTACCCAACGACTCCTTCACCCACCAGGGCATGGAGCCTATCAATGATGCAGACACTGTACAAACCTTGATGCAGAATCTAGCTGATATGGCAGACTTGGAGCTGACCGGCAACTTCATGCTCGGTGCACAGCATAGGGTCTCAGGTCAGTTTATTGCTGCCAAAGGTCATTTGAAGACTAAAAGAATTGATACAGGATGCATTGGATGTATTCTTGTAAAAAATGTACTCCATTTTAAAGATTCATATTTCTCGTTAATGTTTCTTCATTTGATATAATCTGTTTGACTATTGATGTGCATTGTGTATGTTTATATTATATATATATATATATATATATATATATATGTATTTGAGATTAATTTTGATAAATTTAAATAGCGCCTACGACTGGACAATGGTAGCTGCGACCATGAAAATCTCAGAATATTATGTAGTTTTAATATATAATTTCTAAACAGAAATAGCTAATCTGTCAATTTTAATCAAGAAATGTTGTTTTATAGCTTAATTAATATCTTGACCTTGAGAGGGAGCTATATACAACATAAAGAGTTTATTATTTACAATTTCATAACTTTAGACTTGATTTTAACCTCGACAACGATCACTGAATATTGTAGGATTGCATATGCTTCCAATATGTTCATTTGAACCAAATTCATGACCCCATGATAAAACTAGTTTTTATCAGCTGAATTGATATACGTCTGTGCCATGTGGGTGTTAAGGAGACATATATATTGAGGTTGACTGGTTATATCTCTTACTTGTGTCTGTCTGTCTTTCTTTCCAGGGTATTGTGTTATCCAATGTATAGAAAGTAAAAATTCAAGGCCAAGATTCAGCTCAAGTAATTGTCATTGTCTGCATATTTTTCTTATCCATTTAAGTGAAATCATGTTGCCTTAATTGTTACAGATGTGAACCCATTGGACTACATCTATCGCTGCTTGGACTGTGAGATCGAGCCTCTGGCCGAGGATGATGTCATGGCCCAGCTTATTCTACAGCAGATTCACAAGACAAGTGAGTGGTTCTCATCTTGAAGATCTTGTTTTACTTGTTCATAAAAGTCTATTCGATTAAAGCTCCTTTCGGAATATGACGTTAAAAATCACTGAAGAGATCCAGTCCAGTTATGCAAAACTTCTGAAATTAAATTTTCATCAAGACTTAATATCGGAGGGTTGGGTAGTAACATTAGCCTGTATGTATAATATTAATATTTCCTGATCAGTACAACTTGTTCCATTATTAGTATGATATAATAGAGAACTATCTTTGAAATCAGCTTCATTTCTACTATATTTTATGTGTATGTTATTGTTTGTTTCCATATTATACACACACACACACACACACATACACACAAAACAAAACATCGCAAAATTTCAATTTTCAGACTCAAGGTCACGAAAGGTCAAGCGATTCTGTACTGGTGTGTCTGATTTTCGTTCACATGTTGTCAAAAGATAGGAAAGACTGGAGAAAGAATAGGAAGAATTCTGATATAAAAAATGGGTGTTTAAAAGGACGAGAAGTTTACTTGCTTACTTAAAATGTGTTGTGCTATTTCAGAGGAATATCATGATGTGAATGTGCAGAGGATCTACAGAGTGAGGAGGAAAGGGGACGAAGATGCCCTAGCATCATGTAAGCTTGACAACCATAAATTGCTATGGCATGGGACTAAGCCCTTCAACATCCTCAGTATTCTCAGGCGAGGCTTGCTGGTGACACCTATCGGAGTACCTATAACAGGCCAGCGATATGGAAATGTAAGCAACTTAGATTTGCAGTGTCTTGTATCTGTACTTGAGTCTCTCCTTGTCTCCGCCTCTTTTTCCATCTCACTATATGTATTTGATCCTCTCCCCTCTCTGTGTTTATCTGTTTGTCTCTCTCTTTCTCTCTCACTCACTCTTACTTCTCCCCTTATTGCTCGTCTCTCCTCTTCCTTATTGCTCTTTTTAAATAAATCACTTTATGTGAATTTTACCCATCCTTTTGAATCCATCTCTCTTTCTTTCCATGGCTATCTCTTCCATGATTCTTCCAGCTCTTTATCCTCTCCCTGTATCTCACTTTCTCTCTTGTATTTCACTCTCTTTCTCTCACACTCCCCTCTCATGTAACCTCTTTTAAACCTCATCTATCCTCTCCTTTAACCTTTTAAAGAGCATTTTTTATACACTGTACTTTGGGTTAAATCCATTTGGAAATGTGCAAAGTGCTTGCACTACTTGCAATGTAGAATGAACAGTCGGACGGCTGCATGCTCGCTAATAAGCATATCCAGAGTGCGTTATCGTGCGTCTCAAACAGCTCGAGGAATAATATCCACAGATGAGAAGTTAGGATATCGTGCGAGAATATTGCAAGGGATGATGTATTTCATTTTCTCGCGCTTTTTTTGAGCAGCCATGTTTGGGTAATTTGATCACTAGAAAATTCCCTTTCAAACGATTTGAAATGTCAATATATTTCCAATTTTTTTTGTTTTTACAGCACAATGCAATGAAGTCTCATTTTGAAAAGTTTTCATTCCTAGTTTTGCACCTAAATTTTGTTTCTGTGATCCTGACCCGAAAAAAGAAAAATATATTTTGATATCAATATGTGTTCAGCAATGTCTGAAATTGCCGAATCAGTTGTCTAATTTGAGGTTCCCCGAAAGGAAATTAGTGAACTCTGTTTCCAAACTTCACATAAAAATCATGTTTTCACTGGTCTAAAATACGTGAAGGTTCCTCCTTGATAGAGCTTTGGGCGGGCTTCAGCGTAGTGCATACCTGATCATATAGTGTTGTCCCACATATAGATTTTGGTGGGCGCATACTATTCTTCAACTTGTAATTTCTTGAAACGAACACTAAATTTCCAAATTCAAACATATCACTGTCCATGGTCAATCTTTTTAATTGATAAATACCAATACAATTACATGAAATGGGGTTAAAATGTTGAAATAACGCCATTATTCTTGCCTAGAAAACAGGACCTTGAAGTCATAAGTTCGTTCACCTTCAATTGGTTGTTACGTAGGTGATCGGAAATCGTTCAAATCACCAAATAACCTGATCTTCACACCATACAAAGAATGATGTCTAAATTCTCCAAAAATATAAAGAGTGATGAGTTTCCTTATTGTTTTATACGTTTTTGTATGCATTCACTTTCATCATAAACTAGATGAAAATAGGGAAAAGGTAAGCTTGTACTTGATGAAAAATATTTCATAAGGTAATGAATCCAGTTTATTTTTAATTCAGATTAATGAAAGAGCATTTTTTTTCCTCTTCAGTTTGACATGTCATTAATGCAAAATGATTAACAAGACATCATTTTGTATACTTAGGTAAAAACAAGTCTGTGTTCCCAAGCTTGTGTGCTCATTATGTATTCATATTGAACACTGGGCTTGCATACGACTACGATAAACACAGGCGGTTTTCGTGCAGCGGCGTACTGACTGTGGAATGTGTGTGTGCGTGTGTGTATTAATCTGGACTGTGGAGTATGAATCCATTCTCTTCTTATCTTCTCAGGGTATATACCATGCTGACATGTTTACCAAGAGTTATGATTATGCTGATTATGATTATGGTGACGGCTATGGTGAAGACTTCAAAAGTCATTTCCTCTTTGTCGATGAGGTAAGTTTGTCTTTTTATGCCTCTGCTACAAGTAGCCGGAGGCATTATGTTTTCGGATTGTCCGTCCGTCCGTATGTACATATGTCCCGTTCTCGTGTTCGCGTTATCTCAAGAACCCATTGATGGATTCCCGCCAAAATTGGGTCATGTATGTATCTTGCAGAGCCAATGAACTGATTTGATTTTGGGGTCACGAGATCCAAGGTCAACGGTCACAGGGCTCATTATGTATGCAAAAATAGCTCATGATTGCGTTATCTCAAGAACCCATGGATGGGTTCCCCCCAAACTTGGGTCATGTATGTATCTTGCAGAGCCAATTAACTGAGTAGATTTTGGAGTCGCAAGACCCAAGGTCAAAGGTCACAGGACTCATAATGTATGCAAACATAGATCGTAATCGTGTTATCTCAAGAACCCATGGATGGATTCCCGCCAAACTTGAGTCATGTATGTATCTTGCAAAGCCAATGAACTGATTAGATTTTGGGGTCACGAGATCCAAGGTCAAAGGTCACAGGGCTCATTAAGTATGCAAAAATAGCTCACTTCTGTTTTGGTTTGTAAAATTGCTCCATGTCGGAGGCATCATTTTCTACTGCGCGCGGTAGAAGGTCCATCTAGTTTCTAGTAGAACGTTCATCTTTATGTCAGGTAGTAATGGAACATATACTTGCAGATTCGAACCAAATGTTCACTCACTCTTTCATATAGCAATATAACTGACATTGCCAAATGAATTCAATTTAAAATTTTACGTATGGTAAAGAAAGTTTTTGTTATCTTTTCTAACAGACTCTTCCTCTTTGTTTTTTTTTGCACTGTTTTAGCAACTGCTGTGCTGTCAATTTTCAAATTGTCATTACTTGACAAAGGCTGAAAGCTGAAAATGTGTATATATTTTGTATCTCCTACAGTTGTTTCTAAAAATGAAAGTTAAATGGTCCTTAGAACAGTTCTTCTGAGAATTTCTGTTTTGATGGGCCATCAATCCACTCTAATTCAAATCTCATAAATATGTATATATAAAGTACAGTCAAAATCACATGTGAGAAAACTTAACCTCTCTCTCTCTTTCTATCCCTCTCTCTCCTTTTTTTTCTCTCACTCTCTCACTCTCTCTATCCCACACTCTCTCTTTCTCTCTCTCTCACTCCTTCTCTCTCTATCCCACTCTCTCTCTCTCTCTGTGGTTTACAGGTTGCACTGGGTAACATGCAGAAGGAGGAGACGGTTGCGTTGAAGAAGGGATTTAACAGTTACAAGAGTGCTGGGAATGAAGAACCAGACGCGACTCAAGACCTTCTTCTTCCTACAGGTAGGAGAAGAGAAGGAATATCAATTTTGTGTCACTCAACATTGCCACAAAGCATGTTTCCAATAAGATTTTAACATTCTTTTGAATCAGAGTTCTTGTTTGCTACTACCACAATGAAAAATATTTAAAAAAAGTTTTGTATGCACATAATACAGTGAGTGTTTGCACAAGTAGCTTTTTGGTGTATGATCTTTTTACTGAAAGGTTTCATGATATTTAATATAGTTTCATGATATTTTACATGTGGTAGTTCTTGTTTGCTACTTCCACAATGAAAAAGATTCAAAAGAAGTGTTGTATGCATGTAAGAGAGTGATTGAGTTTGCATGAGTAGCTTTATTGTGTTCAATGTTTTTACCGAAAAATGTCATGATAGTATACATAGTTGTCAAGAATAATATAGGTAAAAATGCCAGTAATCTAGTAATATTGTCCTGTACCCCCCCCCCCCCCCCCCCCCCCCCAACACCACCAACGCTTGACATGAAGAAAAAAAATCCCAGTAGCAAAAAACCACATGAGAGTAGAATTTTATATTTTTTTATAAATTTAATTTGTGTATTTCATTGTTACCTTGATTCCTAGGTGCCGTTTTTCCTCTGGGGACCCCAAAACGCGTCCCTAAGTCCCCTGGGTGGGGTCTAAACGAGTTTGTGGTCTACAAGGAGAACCAGGTCTGTCTTCGATATCTGGTCCAGATAAAGGCTTAGACCAAGCTACAATGGAACTGTATCTACTCAACCGAAGGATGTTTTACTTCAGGTCGATTTGGGGAACTGATCCCATAGTTGAACTGGGCCTGTATTCAAACTTGTGAAATAATACTTTTGAATGTAGTTTTTTCTGATGAGTAGCAATGAAGGATCCTTAAACAGCTGACTTGATTTGTGTCTGCAGTAGAAATTGGGAACATGTTCATACACGAAGGGAATGTAGGTTGTTCAAGAAATACAAGTATTAACAAATATTTTTGGTAACATACATGGAATCATGTGCATTAATTGAAATATTTAGATTTGTAAGACGACACCAAGCTGCTATTTGGTGAGAACAAATATGAAATAAACCAGAGCTAGGACTTTTGGAACCTCGAGTTAAAAAAAAAAAAATCTCATTGTATTTTGTTGATCAATCACCAGGCTGGGAGATCAGTAGGCACATGAAAGAATAAACATGGAAGCAGCACAGGAATCAAATAAATGATCGCATTCTGTTTCTTTTACAAAAGTATGAACAAAATAGACAAGAGTTCTAAAGAAATGAAAATGTAGGACTCAATCTGAAACAATAAGACACGTGTAGATCTGTAGAAGGTATGGAACAGTGGTAACTTTTACTGCGTGTACAGTGTAATTATGGTTTGTTCAATATATCAACTTTCAACATTTTGCCAGTAATGTGAAAGTTTATTAGAGTAAATTTGTAGATTCCAGTATTAGGTACAGAAAAGAAAAAGAAGAAAAATCTGTTTCAGCTTTCAACTTGTAGATTTACTGTGGGCAAGGACATGGGCAAGTAACTACCCAAGTCAATTGCCATTGTTCACTTGTTGTGACCTTATTTATAGCTTGCGTTTTAGTGTATGGTGCTGTAGTACTTTTGCAGTAGTGTTTTTGCAATAGGATTTTATTGAAATTTTAAAATTAGGCGGCATAATTAATGTAATGGTCAATTTTTCAATGCCTTTAGGAGTCTCGCATTTGGATTTATAATGTATGTAAATAAGCTTTGCATGAATTTTTAGTAATTTGTATTGTTTTTAGCCAGGCAGTGAGTTTTGTTGTAGATTATTGAGTTTTGCCAATGAATCATCCACTTTTTGTACATGTTTAGAGGAAGAAGAATTGCATTAAAATCAGAATGAAGACTGCAGATTTTGGGAGGTCAATTTTTTTTTTAAAGAAAGAAGAAAAGGTTGTACATAGTTATATTTTTCTTGGAACAATTTTCTGAGTGGACTATGTACATGTTTCAGGCTTAACATTATTCCATATCATTGCAACGAGTCGGCGTGAAGAGAAAATTTTCATTTTGATGTTCAACTCTACTGGTGTTGTACTAAACTGTACTATTTTACCTCCCATTTTGAAGAAAAAAAAACCTGGAATATGAACCACATGTGAAATAGTCAGCTAGATGGTTACTTTATAAGTATTGAAAATGAAATGCAACTCTTCTACCCAAGCACAATTAGTCATTGACACAACTCTTATCGCTCTACAGAACAAAACCATTGTGAATTCTGCGATGAACATGCCTATTAGCTGGCAACCCTTTTTATGTGTAGATAAATCATGTTTCATAATTTCAGTAATAAGTCCTTCAAGTGCATTTCAGACTCTCTGGTACATGATTAGGTCAGATATGTGAACATAAAACTTTCACATTTTAAAATCATGCATTTGATTTGATCTTTAAAAAAAATGTTTGTATATACTTAGGTAAATGTTTTTTAATTGATTTGTTTTTTTATTCAAATGTCCTGCCATTTAAACAAAATTTAAGGTTGTAAATCATGATTGTGTGAATTTAAAGTAACTCTGCCAATGTAAATGATCATGAGGTGTATAATTTAGTCAGAATGCTTATGTATTGGAACATCTCCCATATTGTGATTATGCTTGTTTAAATTTGAATTTCCAATGTAATTTCAACAATGCATTCTAAATGCGTCTCTTTAGTAGGTTCAATGAAAATGAAACGAATGCAATATGAACAACAGTTTGTAATTTTGCATGTTTAACTTTTCAATTTTGAGATTTCTTAACAAATTAACTAAGTGACACTCTGAATGGAACAGTGACGTAGTAAACAGTTTTGGGGAATACCTTGCTGGGTGCATTTGGTCGCAACAGATCATGCCTCTGTATATTGAACACATTTAGTTGTAGATCTTGCTTGCTGTCGAGGCACATTATGAGGATCTCTTGGCCAATTAAGTTAAATAATTGCCTTTATTGAGGGAAAAGTAAGGATTACGAGGCGATTTAATTATCACAGGTATGCCTTAGGCTTATAGAACACTGTTGCATTGATATTGTTACACAACCAAGACTTTCTTCATAAGTTTATACTTTCCCCCTTTGGGTTTGTATGTAGAGATTCTTTTGTAAATGATTAGTTGAATGTTGTTTTAATGTTTCTGCAATCCATACATGGATTTTCGTCTGCCATTAAGTTTTAATTTGTCTGAAACCTGAACAAAGGATGTTCCTACCATTATGTTGAGTTATGGAAGATTTGCCTAGCATCAAAAAGTTCTGGCTCTAAATACTAGCATGAGGCCACAATTTTTTTTGAAGTCTACCGCATCAACAGTGCTCAATCATCCATGTAAGATAGTAATTATTCTGTGAATATGATTTTTTTTAAACCCATTTTTGTTTTGTCTTCAATAACACTTGTCTGTATTCTTAGTCCTCTCACGTTATGTCTTGTATAGCCAATAGTATGAAGTCAACGTTTTCACAGTTCCTTCACTGAACCTTTTTTTATACAAATGTTGTCTTTGTTGTAATCTCAAACAATATACTATATTGCTTGAATTAATACTCCATATGTTCTGAGATGTCTTTATTTTGCATTGTGTGCATATTATTTGTACATACCGACCTGTCTCTGTATCCAATAACCTTAATTTTGCAACGCCGTAACACTTCGAAACTTGATAGAAAAAGGAACACATGTTTCAACTTTTAATTAGATTTTCTTCATTTAATTCAACAACTCATTAACTTGATAAATTGCACGCACTACTCTTGCATTGCTTGAAATATTGGTTTAAAATAACATAAATATTCAGCACAATAATTGCCAAAAAAATAACATGAAACAATATTGACAGTTTTAAGGGAACCTGGCCATCTAAAACACTTTCACTTTTCAATTTTGCATATCCCTACAGAAAGATATTCACATTAATGCGTAACTACGGCTGCTTTTCTAATTTACAATAACTTGGGGCTATTATAGTTGTACAATCATATATTGTTATACACAGTAATGAGAGCTTAGGACTTCCCTTTTCCAGTGAACAAGAAGAAGTTTCAATATTAAAACTGCCTAAAAGTCTTCACAATGCAGTAATTCATGATTATCCAAAATTTGATGGCCACCAGCACACAATCTTTGGTACATTATAAATTGAACTCATAAATTGTCAATGTCAAATCAATTTTGGAGCTTTTATATTTGAAATACCATCTTTCATCAAACATTGTGCAAAACTGAATCTTTATGCCAAAATCTGAAATGAACATCACTTGCAACTGTACTGAGACATATAAAACCAGAAGTCACCGTGTCAGCGAAAATGCTGAAAGCACATGCTGCAATGCGTAAAAAGGGCCCATTTGCAAGAATTGAATTCTGCAAAGCTATTTCTAGATAAGGATATTTGAGTCAGCATCAAGTAATTCTTCTTCTGCAAATACTTCCTCTTCAGTCAGGGCAGATGGAGCTGTCATCACCTCTGGTAGCACAGATGAGGTTGGCGATGATGGTGGTGGTGGTGGTTGTGGTGGTGATGATGATAGTGATGATAGTGATGGTGGTGGTGGTGGTAGTGATGGCGATGGTAGTGATGATGATGATGGTGGCGATGTTGTTGGTGGTGGTGGTGGTGATGGCGAGGGTAGTGATGATATTGGTGATGGTAGTGACGATGATGGTGATGAAGAAGATGATGGTGGTGGTGATGGTGATGATGATGACGGTGGTGATGATGGTGGTGGTGATGAAGAAGAAGACGATGGTGGTTGTGGTGAGGACTGTGATAAAGATGATGGAGGTGAAGGCTCCTGTGATGTTGAGAGCGACGGTGGAGGTGATGGAGGCATCTTGGAGGAATCAGAGGGTGCTTCGGACGGAGATGGAGAAGATGAAGATTCTGAAGGGGCTCCTGAGAACCAACGTGGGGTTATTGAGTACTTGACAGCCTCCCAAAAGGACTTTCCTGTCTCCTCTTTCAGATCAGGGTCTGTGATAATATTGAGGGTCACATCTTTCCCTGAAGTTAAAAAAAAAAAAAAAATACTGATAATAATTGAATTTGAAAAACAAGAATAAAATCATAAGCTGAAATGAATTTAAAGGTATAGACCAGTTCTGGTCATGCGATTGCATTGTGAATGAAACGTTGT
Organism: Strongylocentrotus purpuratus; assembly: GCF_000002235.5. NCBI lineage: Eukaryota > Metazoa > Echinodermata > Echinoidea > Camarodonta > Strongylocentrotidae > Strongylocentrotus > Strongylocentrotus purpuratus. Next base: position 17,505,426 of record NW_022145611.1, read on the forward strand.
GGAATCGATCAGAAAAGGTTGATCATCTAGCATATAAGTATTGGTGTGTACTGCAAGGTTCTGGAATCATCAAAATGATAAGAAATTTGACCCAGTCTTGGTAAAGTTACAAGCACTGTACACAGAAAGATGTATATGAGACTGTGATATCTATCCAGGCCGGATAGATATGATAATTTACCAAATATATCAATTAGTAGGTGGTTTTCCGGCAAAATTGGTATCATCACGTATTAGTCAAAACATAATCTTTCACATGATTGGTAATAAGAGCTTCCATTTCAATTTTTGAGGGGGGGGGGGGGTTCCAAAACTGATTTATACCTTTTAGCAAAGCCCTGTCATATATTTCCCTCATATTTTTTTTAATAGAACTACAGATGGAAGAATTAAATTGTACATATGTATTAACAGTCTCTTATTCATTTCACATTTTTGAAACAGATTCATGAATAGTGAAGAGATATATCCTAACATATGAATATTAGAGAGAAACCTATTAATCTCTATCTCTTCAATATATATAACTTAACGTAATCCAATATCTTGTTACAATTTAGAACAATAGATTTAACATTCATGTAGACATCCAGATTACTAAACACAATTATAGAGAAATCGCATACTGATCTGAACCCAAGTCTTCACTATTTCATTACTCTCCTGTCTGTTCCTAATTAAGAACTCATATTATCATCTTCATTAGATGTAAACATGGTTCATCATCAAGTGAATCCTAATTTCATTAAAAAAAGGAATATGACAAATTTATCTCCTGCATATAACACCATGTGGAATCTCTACATTTCCTATGAAGTCTGGTTTCCAAGGTGCAAAGACAGCCTGTGAACAAAGACTTGTTCACGATACCAAAAATAGGTAATCAATTTCATGTTGGACATACACCTCTGAGACCTTTGACATTTGACCTTAGTCCATATTATACCAAGACTGATGACTTCATCTCATTGAGATGAAAAATGCTCACAAAAAGTCCTTAGCTAAATGCCTTTATTGTTCTTATGGGATATCCATCTTCATAAGATGTAAACATAGCCCATCATACAGTGATTTGTTCCTAATCTAATTGAAAAGGGGGGGGGGGGGGGAGTGGGAGACAGCTTTTCCCAAAATGCTCACGAAATATCTGAAAATGTTTTACCAAGTTTGGTTGCCTGTGTGATGACAACCTGTGACATAAGCACATCGGCAAAGAAGAGAGCCGCTGCTGCCTTGAGATCCTCGTGCTTGAAGACAGCGGTGATGAGACCTCTCGCTGCCTCCTGAGACTCTGGATCAGACAGGATGAGCACCACCGCTGCCTTGAGCGCCGCCGTGGTGTCCGGGTCATGGATGGCCAGGAGCAGGACCTGTTTGATGGTGGAGGCCAGGAGCTGCCTGTTCTGGGGGTCTTCCAGGATGCTGGAGAAGTAGTCTGTGGCAGCTTTTCTGGTCTCTGGACTGTTCAATACCTGGCATTGTGCATGCATGTAAAGATGAAATGAGGAGTGGTAAGGAGGTAATTCTATTTGCACATTTCAAGATTTGGGTTTACAATGATTTTGTTCCCTGTAAAGAGATAAAAGAGTGTGCTGTACATGTACATGTTCAAAATAGTCATCATCAAAACATAGCTGTCCTTTTTGCACAATCACTATTTTAATTCTTATTTGTGGATGATACTTTACAGCACACCATATCATTCCCAATTAGATCTAAACACTGAATGTTACACCAATATCTCTCTTTCAGGCAATTAAAACTCATTAGATAAAGTGATCTTGAAAATCTACAATAAACAAACCTGCTTGATGAATTGTGCAGCAAGTCGATGCATGTTTTCATCGTGAAGGAGCGTCTGAAGGAGAGACTTTGCAAACTCCTCAGCCTTGACGGCCACTTGTTCATGTTCCAGAGATCGTGAGGCTACCTGTGAGACTTCTACAGCAACATTTTCTCTGATTGGGTCCCGTAATAGGTAAACCATCAAAGCTGCATGCACGAGGAAGAAAAATTATAATTTGAATACATTGCCATCGGATTAAAAACAAATTCTAAAAATACATATATTTCTGATCATTAATCAATCTTATAATTCATTCTTCCTAATCCTATTATTAATATCAAAATAGAGTTTTTTGGTTTTGCATTGGTCATATGCATTTTTTTCTAATGAAGTGTACAGAGATGACTGATAGCTTTCTTTCTTGAGAGCATGCAGTTGCTATTTTGTGTAGTTACCTGTGGCAATAAAAACTCCAACTCCGATGCGAATGGTAGAGTACCCATGAAACCTAAATGAGTTTTCCAACTTCTCCAAGTTTTGAAGAACAGAACTGTGGTTTTGGTCCTCATCCGCTGGTTGACTTGATGATGAACTTGTGGCAGGATTCGAGGGGGGTCTGGAACTGGAATTCCAACGATGAACGCAAAAGTTTGCTGATATTACTGGAAAGAATTTCCGTTCATCGAGTTTGAGGTGTTGATGGGTGTGACATGGAAAGCAAATAGTCGAGAAATGTTTTGGTGAGGACTCATAAATAGGCCTGTTTTGTTGAATATGAGATACAAAATCACACGTAGTGAATCTAGACGAGACAGTTCTAAAAGTGTAGCTATAGCTGCTGTGCACTGAAATGGGTGCAATCCATGAAGTTGAGTACCGCCGACACCACACTGCTGCGATGCTCGAGTCGCCTCCTGAAGCGTAGATAGTAAAACGTTGCAGAAAAGGTTCACGGACATGGCCATGGCACTGGTATTCTAAGATGTGGACACTTTTTCGACCAAACGAACGAATTAAACCATTTCTAAAATGATTCACAAATGCTAATTTATTCATCTTAGCATTATCAATAGATTACTTCTTAGAGAAAATAGCGTCGAATGCTTAACATTCACCCAGCATATTCCATGGTACGTACAGTACAGTTGCAGTTGCTCGCACTCGCGATCGCGTGAACTAGCAGACGACGGACAGTACATATATGCAGCAAGCAGATCCGCAGCTCCGCACGCTAGCAGCCGCTCTCTAGCCAGGCCATGCGCTGCAAGTAAGCTACCCAGGGCCTATGCAGGTGCTGGAGTGGAGTATCCGCACAAGCGCGTGTCAGTAATCACTAATCATGCAATCGGATGCCAAAGATTTAACCAACGTTCCTGACGTTTCTAAATATATAAAGGAAATTCAGCGACGTAAAGAATTAGCGGCAGAGGAATTACACATGGTGAGAATACGGAATTTCTTTCAATTTCATGATTTCACGCAAAATAAAGATTTTTAATGACTAGATCTATAGCTGTCTAGCGTCAAATTTGGAACACATGAATTGAAATATGTGGGACAATAGTCAATCACATTTGGGAGCTGAGCTGAGATGATGTTTAACTAGTATCCTGGGGCGGGTTCCTAGAAACCGTCATAAAACTTCTTGACTATCCCATTGAAACCCGTGTTAATTCTATAACACACGTTGGTGGTGGTGGTGGTGGTGGTGGTGGTGGTGATGATGATGATGATGATGATGATGATGATGATGATGATGGTGGTGGTGGTGGTGGTGGTGGTGGTGGTGGTGGTGGTGGTGATGGTATGGTGGTGATGATAATGATGATGAAAGTGGTAGTGGTGGTGTTGGTGGTGGTGATGGTGAGCATTATGAATATTCTGGTGGTAATAACGATAATGCTGGTGATCTTGAATTATGAAATGATTATGAAGACAATGTCTAAAGATGATGATGTTGATGATGAGGGGGATTATAGGGATAATGATTGAATTGATGGTGATGATGATAATGATGTAAGATTATGATCACAATCATTGTGATGCTTAAGTGGTACCCGTTGGTTCTCCATGATTTCCTTTTACTTATGTTAAGTGAGAGCTGATTTGATGAGATAACCACCTGTCAGTGATCATGCAGGGAGGTCTAATTCCTCCTGGCCAAACTAGTGCAGACAGACTTTAATGGTTAGTGATTTGGTTTGGATAATTAGGTAGATGCTTTAAAGCTTATCAACACTAGTGTGGCTAGGAGGGATTAGACCACACAGTGAGGTCGCTGACAGGTGGCTATCTCATCAACTCAGCTCTCAAATAACATAAGAAATAGAGGATCATGGGGGACCAACAGGCACCGATTGGGGAAGTTTTCTGTATAGAGGGAGTACCGTAAGTAGCTACAAGTAGGACAGTGGGGTTTTAAGCGAGAAATAAATGATGTACTGGTACAGGTTTTGTGTTTCATCATTCATAGGTTAAACAAACAGAACACCATCTCCAGGCCCAGAAAGAGGCGCTGCTGCTCGTGAGAAGGGAGCACGATGGAGAGATTGAAGGAAGGCAGAGAATCATAAATGCAGCAAGAAAGAAACTGCCTGATATACAAGGAAAGAAAAGGTAAGATACATTTTATAGGTATTTACTAGTTATCAACAGAAAGATGTTAACATTTTGAAGCTGCTTTTTTCTGCCATTAACAAGTTTATTCGCCTTCTTGGGTAGACATCAAAGGTATGTCATTAGGATATGCATGCATGTCACCATGTAACTGCATGCTTTTCATTCTAAACCTTTAGCTGAATAGACAAGGAATTTGGTAGGCCCACAAAGTGAATGACTTTGTTGCCAATCTATCAAGGCAAATAACTCAAGTTCTTTGGACAGGTGTTTTCTTTCGTGCTGTGGAGAGAAAGATTGGGTGTAGTCAGAGTTTTAGTTAAGAATGGGGCAAATTATTCTTAGATATCTTGAGAGAGTCACATGTGTGCAGAGTGGTAGGGGGATTATAGGTATGCACTATTAGAAGGTGAAAGTTAATACAAGTTATACACAGGCATCTATAGTGATTTATATGCAGCAGTAAGTTTTAGGCACTGCATACCGAGATTGGGAAACCTTCATCAGCCCCGAACTTGCACTTACTGTTTCGACATCTGACTTGTGAGTTATATTTCAATTTGCTGTCTTAACTCATTTGTAGCAGAAATTTGTTTTGAAAAATAATAGCAATTTTATACATAAGACACACCAAGAGAAATGGCAAAAGTTCATGAATTCTTATTATTCCAATTAGCGGAACATTAAGAAGAAATTCTGAAATTGCACGTTAATACCTTTTACTCCATGGTCATGAACTAGGTGATAATATGAAATGTGATATTGATATCACCTGGCCTTACTTGGCACCCACACCCCTGCATGAAGAGTGATGTAAACAAAACTTCAAATGCGTTCGTAATCGCCCCTTCCCGAACCCGACAAACCTTGCACACTGGTTTTATAGTTTGCTAGTGGACTCTTTTTTTTCTTCTTCACATGCAGGCACTTTGAAATTGGTCAAGAATTTCACAAAAATGTGAAAATTTGATACCTGAGGGATAGCGATTTGCTTACCTTCCATGTGTACCTGATGATAAAGATCTTACACGTGATTTACTTACTTACTTGCGAATTAAATGAAAATTTAATTTTGTTTTATTCGCTCACAATGAATGTCATAAGGTATGTCATGACCCCCTTTTAGCCCCTCAGGGGCGTTTGAAAATTATCACTTTTTGACCAAGATGGTCTTTTTTGAGAGAAAAAAAATAAAAAATTGAATATTTAATCTTTGTTTATCTGCTCACAATGAATGTCCCTTTATGTCGTGATGTTAATCATGAACCCCATATGTCACTTAGACCCCCATTTGTAACTGAGAGGGGTGTTAGGGTAAAAATTTTAACATTTTGACAATCATCACTTTGTTTCTCAAATGTCAAGGGGTTACAGGTAGTTCATTATTTTTGAGAGAAAAAAATGGATATTTAAATCTTTGAATATTTGCTCAAAACGAATGTCCCTGTGTGTAGTGAGGTTGATCATTACCCCCATTTTTCCCTATGTGGGGCTTTCTATGTATAAACGTGCCATTAGATGGATCCTGACCCCCATATCCCTTTGACAGGGGGGTAGTGGCAAATATTGTAAAAACTTGAATTTTCACAACTTTCGGGCCAAAATGGTAAGGGCCGGGGTGGTTCAGCATTTTGGAGGAAAATATTTAATTTTTTGAATGGGCTAGTTTCCCCATAATGAATGTACATACATGCCATTAGATGGATTCTAACGCCTATATCTCTTTTAAAGGGGCGTAGTGGCAAATATTGTAAAAATTTGAATTATCACTACTTTTCGGGCAAAAGTTGTAAGGGCCGGGCTGGTTCAGCATTTTAAAGGAAAATTTTGTATTTTTTGAATAGGCTAGTTTCCCCACAATGAATGTATATACATGCCATTAGATGGATCCTGACCCCATATCCCTTTGACAGGGGGGTAGGGGCAAATATTGTAAAAATTTGAATTATCACAACTCTCGGGTCTAAAATTGTAAGGGCCGGGGTGGTTCAGCATTTTGGAGGAAAATATATTTTTTTTTAATTGGCTAGTTTCCCCATAATGAATTTATATACATGCCATTAGATGGATCCTGACCCCCATATCCCTTTGAAAGGGGCGTAGGGGCAAATATTGAAAAATTGAGTTATCACAACTTTCGGGCCGAAATGGTAAGAGCATTTTGGAGGAAAATATTATTTTTTTTAAATTGGCTAGTTTCCCCATAATGAATGTACATACATGCGATTAGATGGATCCTGAACCCTATATCCCTTGGAAAGGGGCGTAGTGGCAAATATTGAAAAATTTGAATTATCACAACTTTTCGGGCCGAAATGGTAAGGGCCGGGGTGGTTCAGCATTTTGGAGGAAAATATTTTTTTTTTTTAATTGGCTAGTTTCCCAATAATAATGTATATACATGCCATTAGATGGTTCCTGACCCCCATATCCCTTTGAAAGGGGCATAGTGGCAAATATTGAAAATTTGAGTTATCACAACTTTCGGGCCGAAGTTGTAAGGGCCGGGGTGGTTCAGCATTTTGGAGGAAAATATTATTTTTTTTAAATTGGCTAGTTTCCCCATAATGAATGTATATACATGCCATTAGATGGTTCCTGACCCCATATCCCTTTGAAAGGGGCGTAGTGGCAAATATTGAAAAATTTGAGTTATCACAACTTTCGGGCCGAAATTGTAAGGGCCGGGGTGGTTCAGCATTTTGGAGGAAAATATTATTTTTTTTAAATTGGCTAGTTTCCCCATAATGAATATATATACATGCCATTAGATGGTTCCTGACCCCCATATCCCTTTGAAAGGGGCGTAGTGGCAAATATTGAAAAATTTGAGTTATCACAACTTTCGGGCCGAAATTGTAAGGGCCGGGGTGGTTCAGCATTTTGGAGGAAAATATTATTTTTTTTAAATTGGCTAGTTTCCCCATAATGAATGTACATACATGCCATTAGATGGATCCTGACACCCATATCCCTTTGAAAGGGGCGTAGTGGCAAATATTGTAAAAATTTGAATTATCACAACTTTTCGGGCCGAAGTTGTAAGGGCCGGGGTGGTTCAGCATTTTGGAGGAAAATATTTTTTTTTTAAATTGGCTAGTTTCCCCATAATGAATGTATATACATGCCATTAGATGGTTCCTGACCCCCATATCCCTTTGAAAGGAGCGTAGTGGCAAATATTGAAAAATTTGAGTTATCACAACTTTCGGGTCCGAAATGGTAAGGGCCGGGGTGGTTCACCATTTTGGAGGAAAATATTATTTTTTTTAAATTGGCTAGTTTCCCCATAATGAATGTATATACATGCCATTAGATGGTTCCTGACCCCAATATCCCTTTGAAAGGGGCGTAGTGGCAAATATTGTAAAAATTTGAGTTATCACAACTTTCGGGCCGAAATTGTAAGGGCCAGGGGTGGTTTAGCATTTTGGAGGAAAATATTTTTTTTTAAATTGGCTAGTTCCCCATATTGAATGTACATACATGCCATTAGATGAATCCTGACCCCCATATCCCTTTGAAAGGGGCGTAGTGGCAAATATTGTAAAAATTTGAATTATCACAACTTTTCGGGCCGAAGTTGTAAGGGCCGGGGTGGTTCAGCATTTTGGAGGAAAATATTATTTTTTTTAAATTGGCTAGTTTCCCAATAATGAATGTATACATGCCATTAGATGGATCCTGACCCCCATATCCCTTTGAAAGGGGCGTAGTGGCAAATATTGTAAAAATTTGAATTATCACAACTTTTCGGGCCGAAATGGTAAGGGCCGGGGTGGTTCACCATTTTGGAGGAAAAATTATTTTTTTTAAATTGGCTAGTTTCCCCATAATGAATGTATATACATGCCATTAGATGGTTCCTGACCCCCATATCCCTTTGAAAGGGGCGTAGTGGCAAATATTGAAAAATTTGAGTTATCACAACTTTCGGGCCGAAATTGTAAGGGCCGGGGTGGTTCAGCATTTTGGAGGAAAATATTATTTTTTTTAAATTAGCTAGTTTCCCCATAATGAATGTATATACATGCCATTAGATGGATCCTGACCCCCATATCCCTTTGAAAGGGGCGTAGTGGCAAATATTGTAAAAATTTGAATTATCACAACTTTCGGGCCGAAGTTGTAAGGGCCGGGGTGGTTCAGCATTTTGGAGGAAAATATTATTTTTTTTAAATTGGCTAGTTTCCCAATAATGAATGTATATACATGCCATTAGATGGATCCTGACCCCCATATCCCTTTGAAAGGGGCGTAGTGGCAAATATTGTAAAAATTTGAATTATCACAACTTTCGGGCCGAAATGGTAAGGGCCGGGGTGGTTCAGCATTTTGGAGGAAAATATTTTTTTTTTAAATTGGCTAGTTTCCCCATAATGAATGTATATACATGCCATTAGATGGTTCCTGACCCCCATATCCCTTTGAAAGGAGCGTAGTGGCAAATATTGAAAAATTTGAGTTATCACAACTTTCGGGTCGAAATGGTAAGGGCCGGGGTGGTTCACCATTTTGGAGGAAAATATTATTTTTTTTAAATTGGCTAGTTTCCCCATAATGAATGTATATACATGCCATTAGATGGTTCCTGACCCCCATATCCCTTTGAAAGGGGCGTAGTGGCAAATATTGAAAAATTTGAGTTATCACAACTTTCGGGCCGAAATGGTAAGGGCCGGGGTGGTTCACCATTTTGGAGGAAAATATTATTTTTTTAAATTGGCTAGTTTCCCCATAATGAATGTATATACATGCCATTAGATGGTTCCTGACCCCAATATCCCTTTGAAAGGGGCGTAGTGGCAAATATTGTAAAAATTTGAGTTATCACAACTTTCGGGCCGAAATGGTAAGGGCCGGGGTGGTTCAGCATTTTGGAGGAAAATATATTTTTTTTTTAATTGGCTAGTTTCCCATAATGAATGTACATACATGCCATTAGATGGATCCTGACCCCCATATCCCTTTGAAAGGGGCGTAGTGGCAAATATTGTAAAAATTTGAATTATCACAACTTTTCGGGCCGAAGTTGTAAGGGCCGGGGTGGTTCAGCATTTTGGAGGAAAATATTTTTTTTTTAAATTGGCTAGTTTCCCAATAATGAATGTATATACATGCCATTAGATGGATCCTGACCCCATATCCCTTTGAAAGGGGCGTAGTGGCAAATATTGTAAAAATTTGAATTATCACAACTTTTCGGGCCGAAGTTGTAAGGGCCGGGGTGGTTCAGCATTTTGGAGGAAAATATTATTTTTTTTAAATTGGCTAGTTTCCCCATAATGAATGTACATACATGCCATTAGATGGATCCTGACCCCCATATCCCTTTGAAAGGGGCTTAGTGGCAAATATTGTAAAAATTTGAATTATCACAACTTTTCAGGCCGAAGTTGTAAGGGCCGGGGTGGTTCAGCATTTTGGAGGAAAATATTATTTTTTTTAAATTGGCTAGTTTCCCCATAATGAATGTACATACATGCCATTAGATGGATCCTGACCCCCATATCCCTTTGAAAGGGGCGTAGTGGCAAATATTGTAAAAATTTGAATTATCACAACTTTTGGGCCGAAGTTGTAAGGGCCGGGGTGGTTCAGCATTTTGGAGGAAAATATTATTTTTTTTAAATTGGCTAGTTTCCCCATAATGAATGTATATACATGCCATTAGATGGTTCCTGACCCCCATATCCCTTTGAAAGGAGCGTAGTGGCAAATATTGAAAAATTTGAGTTATCACAACTTTCGGGCCGAAATGGTAAGGGCCGGGGTGGTTCACCATTTTGGAGGAAAATATTTTTATTTTAAATTGGCTAGTTTCCCATAATGAATGTATATACATGCCATTAGATGGATCCTGACCCCCATATCCCTTTGAAAGGGGCGTAGTGGCAAATATTGAAAAATTTGAGTTATCACAACTTTCGGGCCGAAATGGTAAGGGCCGGGGTGGTTCAGCATTTTGGAGGAAATATTATTTTTTTTAATTGGCTAGTTTCCCATAATGAATGTTCATACATGCCATTAGATGGATCCTGACCCCATATCCCTTTGAAAGGGGCGTAGTGGCAAATATTGAAAAATTTGAATTATCACAACTTTTCGGGCCGAAGTGTAAGGGCCGGGGTGGTTCAGCATTTTGGAGGAAAATATTATTTTTTTTAAATTGGCTAGTTTCCCCATAATGAATGTATATACATGCCATTAGATGGTTCCTGACCCCCATATCCCTTTGAAAGGGGCGTAGTGGCAAATATTGAAAAATTTGAGTTATCACAACTTCGGGCCGAAGTTGTAAGGGCCGGGGTGGTTCAGCATTTTGGAGGAAAATATTATTTTTTTAAATTGGCTAGTTTCCCCATAATGAATGTATATACATGCCATTAGATGGTTCCTGACCCCCATATCCCTTTGAAAGGGGCGTAGTGGCAAATATTGAAAAATTTGAGTTATCACAACTTTCGGGCGAAATGTAAGGGCCGGGGTGGTTCAGCATTTTGGAGGAAAATATTATTTTTTTTAAATTGGCTAGTTTCCCCATAATGAATGTATATACATGCCATTAGATGGATCCTGACCCCCATATCCCTTTGAAAGGGGCGTAGTGGCAAATATTGTAAAAATTTGAATTATCACAACTTTCGGGCCGAAGTTGTAAGGGCCGGAGTGGTTCAGCATTTTGGAGGAAAATATTATTTTTTTTAAATTGGCTAGTTTCCCAATAATGAATGTATATACATGCCATTAGATGGATCCTGACCCCCATATCCCTTTGAAAGGGGCGTAGTGGCAAATATTGTAAAAATTTGAATTATCACAACTTTCGGGCCGAAATTGTAAGGGCCGGGGTGGTTCAGCATTTTGGAGGAAAATATTATTTTTTTTTAAATTGGCTAGTTTCCCCATAATGAATGTATATACATGCCATTAGATGTTCCTGACCCCCATATCCCTTTGAAAGGGCGTAGTGGCAAATATTGAAAAATTTGAGTTATCACAACTTTCGGGCCGAAATGGTAAGGCCGGGGTGGTTCAGCATTTTGGAGAAAAATATTTTTTTTTAAATTGGCTAGTTTCCCCATAATGAATGTATATACATGCCATTAGATGGATCCTGACCCCCATATCCCTTTGAAAGGGGCGTAGTGGCAAATATTGAAAAATTTGAGTTATCACAACTTTCGGGCCGAAATGGTAAGGGCCGGGGTGGTTCAGCATTTTGGAGGAAAATATTTTTTTTTTAAATTGGCTAGTTTCTCCATAATGAATGTCATACATGCCATTAGATGGATCCTGACCCCAATATCCCTTTGAAAGGGGCGTAGTGGCAAATATTGAAAAATTTGAATTATCACAACTTTTCGGGCCGAAGTTGTAAGGGCCGGGGTGGTTCAGCATTTTGGAGGAAAATATTATTTTTTTTAAATTGGCTAGTTTCCCCATAATGAATGTATATACATGCCATTAGATGGTTCCTGACCCCCATATCCCTTTGAAAGGAGCGTAGTGGCAAATATTGAAAAATTTGAGTTATCACAACTTCGGGCCGAAGTTGTAAGGGCCGGGGTGGTTCAGCATTTTGGAGGAAAATATTATTTTTTTTAAATTGGCTAGTTTCCCCATAATGAATGTATATACATGCCATTAGATGGTTCCTGACCCCCATATCCCTTTGAAAGGGGCGTAGTGGCAAATATTGAAAAATTTGAGTTATCACAACTTTCGGGCCGAAATGGTAAGGGCCGGGGTGGTTCAGCATTTTGGAGGAAAAATATTTTTTTTAAATTGGCTAGTTTCCCCATAATGAATGTATATACATGCCATTAGATGGATCCTGACCCCCATATCCCTTTGAAAGGGGCGTAGTGGCAAATATTGTAAAAATTTGAATTATCACAACTTTTCGGGCCGAAGTTGTAAGGGCCGGGGTGGTTCAGCATTTTGGAGGAAAATATTATTTTTTTAAATTGGCTAGTTTCCCAATAATGAATGTATATACATGCCATTAGATGGATCCTGACCCCCATATCCCTTTGAAAGGGGCGTAGTGGCAAATATTGAAAAATTTGAATTATCACAACTTTCGGGCCGAAATGGTAAGGGCCGGGGTGGTTCACCATTTTGGAGGAAAATTTTTTTTTTTTAAATTGGCTAGTTTCCCCATAATGAATGTATATACATGCCATTAGATGGTTCCTGACCCCATATCCCTTTGAAAGGGGCGTAGTGGCAAATATTGAAAAATTTGAGTTATCACAACTTTCGGGCCGAAATTGTAAGGGCCGGGGTGGTTCAGCATTTTGGAGGAAAATATTATTTTTTTTAAATTGGCTAGTTTCCCCATAATGAATGTATATACATGCCATTAGATGGATCCTGACCCCCATATCCCTTTGAAAGGGGCGTAGTGGCAAATATTGAAAAATTTGAGTTATCACAACTTTCGGGCCGAAATTGTAAGGGCCAGGGTGGTTCAGCATTTTGGAGGAAAATATTATTTTTTTTAAATTGGCTAGTTTCCCCATAATGAATGTACATACATGCCATTAGATGAATCCTGACCCCCATATCCCTTTGAAAGGGGCGTAGTGGCAAATATTGTAAAAATTTGAATTATCACAACTTTTCGGGCCGAAGTTGTAAGGGCCGGGGTGGTTCAGCATTTTGGAGGAAAATATTATTTTTTTTAAATTGGCTAGTTTCCCAATAATGAATGTATATACATGCCATTAGATGGATCCTGACCCCCATATCCCTTTGAAAGGGGCGTAGTGGCAAATATTGTAAAAATTTGAATTATCACAACTTTCGGGCCGAAATGGTAAGGGCCGGGGTGGTTCAGCATTTTGGAGGAAAATATTATTTTTTTTAAATTGGCTAGTTTCCCATAATGAATGTATATACATGCCATTAGATGGATCCTGACCCCCATATCCCTTTGAAAGGGGCGTAGTGGCAAATATTGAAAAATTTGAGTTATCACAACTTTCGGGCGAAATTGTAAGGGCCGGGGTGGTTCAGCATTTTGGAGGAAAATATTTTTTTTTTTAAATTGGCTAGTTTCCCCATAATGAATGTATATACATGCCATTAGATGGATCCTGACCCCCATATCCCTTTGAAAGGGGCGTAGTGGCAAATATTGTAAAAATTTGAATTATCACAACTTTCGGGCCGAAATGGTAAGGGCCGGGGTGGTTCAGCATTTTGGAGGAAAATATTTTTTTTTTAAATTGGCTAGTTTCCCCATAATGAATGTATATACATGCCATTAGATGGATCCTGACCCCCATATCCCTTTGAAAGGAGCGTAGTGGCAAATATTGAAAAATTTGAGTTATCACAACTTTCGGGTCGAAATGGTAAGGGCCGGGGTGGTTCACCATTTTGGAGGAAAATATTATTTTTTTTAAATTGGCTAGTTTCCCCATAATGAATGTATATACATGCCATTAGATGGTTCCTGACCCCCATATCCCTTTGAAAGGGGCGTAGTGGCAAATATTGAAAAATTTGAGTTATCACAACTTTCGGGCCGAAATGGTAAGGGCCGGGGTGGTTCACCATTTTGGAGGAAAATATTATTTTTTTAATTGGCTAATTTCCCATAATGAATGTATATACATGCCATTAGATGGTTCCTGACCCAATATCCCTTTGAAAGGGGCGTAGTGGCAAATATTGTAAAAATTTGAGTTATCACAACTTTCGGGCCGAAATGGTAAGGGCCGGGGTGGTTCAGCATTTTGGAGGAAAATATTTTTTTTTTAAATTAGCTAGTTTCCCATAATGAATGTACATACATGCCATTAGATGGATCCTGACCCCCATATCCCTTTGAAAGGGGCGTAGTGGCAAATATTGTAAAAATTTGAATTATCACAACTTTTCGGGCCGAAGTTGTAAGGGCCGGGGTGGTTCAGCATTTTGGAGGAAAATATTTTTTTTTAAATTGGCTAGTTTCCCAATAATGAATGTATATACATGCCATTAGATGGATCCTGACCCCCATATCCCTTTGAAAGGGGCGTAGTGGCAAATATTGTAAAAATTTGAATTATCACAACTTTTCGGGCCGAAGTTGTAAGGGCCGGGGTGGTTCAGCATTTTGGAGGAAAATATTATTTTTTTTAAATTGGCTAGTTTCCCATAATGAATGTATATACATGCCATTAGATGGATCCTGACCCCCATATCCCTTTGAAAGGGGCGTAGTGGCAAATATTGAAAAATTTGAGTTATCACAACTTTCGGGCCGAAAGTTGTAAGGGCCGGGGTGGTTCAGCATTTTGGAGGAAAATATATATTTTTTTTAATTGGCTAGTTTCCCCATAATGAATGTACATACATGCCATTAGATGGATCCTGACCCCCATATCCCTTTGAAAGGGGCGTAGTGGCAAATATTGAAAAAATTTGAATTATCACAACTTTTTGGGCCGAAGTTGTAAGGGCCGGGGTGGTTCAGCATTTTGGAGGAAAATATTTTTTTTTTAAATTGGCTAGTTTCCCCATAATGAATGTATATACATGCCATTAGATGGTCCTGACCCCCATATCCCTTTGAAAGGGGCGTAGTGGCAAATATTGAAAAATTTGAGTTATCACAACTTTCGGGCCGAAATGTAAGGGCCGGGGTGGTTCACCATTTTGGAGGAAAATATTTTTTTTTAAATTGGCTAGTTTCCCCATAATGAATGTATATACATGCCATTAGATGGATCCTGACCCCCATATCCCTTTGAAAGGGGCGTAGTGGCAAATATTGAAAAATTTGAGTTATCACAACTTTCGGGCCGAAATGGTAAGGGCCGGGGTGGTTCAGCATTTTGGAGGAAAATATTATTTTTTTTAAATTGGCTAGTTTCCCATAATGAATGTTATACATGCCATTAGATGGATCCTGACCCCAATATCCCTTTGAAAGGGGCGTAGTGGCAAATATTGAAAAATTTGAATTATCACAACTTTTCGGGCCGAAGTTGTAAGGGCCGGGGTGGTTCAGCATTTTGGAGGAAAATATTATTTTTTTAAATTGGCTAGTTTCCCCATAATGAATGTATATACATGCCATTAGATGGTCCTGACCCCCATATCCCTTTGAAAGGAGCGTAGTGGCAAATATTGAAAAATTTGAATTATCACAACTTTCGGGCCGAAGTTGTAAGGGCCGGGGTGGTTCAGCATTTTGGAGGAAAATATTATTTTTTTTAAATTGGCTAGTTTCCCCATAATGAATGTATATACATGCCATTAGATGGTTCCTGACCCCCATATCCCTTTGAAAGGGGCGTAGTGGCAAATATTGAAAAATTTGAGTTATCACAACTTTCGGGCCGAAATGGTAAGGGCCGGGGTGGTTCAGCATTTTGGAGGAAAATATTATTTTTTTTAAATTGGCTAGTTTCCCCATAATGAATGTATATACATGCCATTAGATGGATCCTGACCCCCATATCCCTTTGAAAGGGGCGTAGTGGCAAATATTGTAAAAATTTGAATTATCACAACTTTTCGGGCCGAAGTTGTAAGGGCCGGGGTGGTTCAGCATTTTGGAGGAAAATATTATTTTTTTTTAAATTGGCTAGTTTCCCAATAATGAATGTATATACATGCATTAGATGGATCCTGACCCCCATATCCCTTTGAAAGGGGCGTAGTGGCAAATATTGTAAAAATTTGAATTATCACAACTTTCGGGCCGAAATTGTAAGGGCCGGGGTGGTTCACCATTTTGGAGGAAAATTTTTTTTTTAATTGGCTAGTTTCCCCATAATGAATGTATATACATGCCATTAGATGGTTCCTGACCCCCATATCCCTTTGAAAGGGGCGTAGTGGCAAATATTGAAAAATTTGAGTTATCACAACTTTCGGGCCGAAATTGTAAGGGCCGGGGTGGTTCAGCATTTTGGAGGAAAATATTATTTTTTTTAAATTGGCTAGTTTCCCCATAATGAATGTATATACATGCATTAGATGGTCCTGACCCCCATATCCCTTTGAAAGGGCGTAGTGGCAAATATTGAAAAATTTGAGTTATCACAACTTTCGGGCCGAAATGGTAAGGGCCGGGGTGGTTCAGCATTTTGGAGGAAAATATTTTTTTTTAAATTGGCTAGTTTCCCCATAATGAATGTATATACATGCCATTAGATGGATCCTGACCCCCATATCCCTTTGAAAGGGGCGTAGTGGCAAATATTGAAAAATTTGAGTTATCACAACTTTCGGGCCGAAATGGTAAGGGCCGGGGTGGTTCAGCATTTTGGAGGAAAATATTATTTTTTTTAAATTGGCTAGTTCTCCATAATGAATGTATATACATGCCATTAGATGGATCCTGACCCCAATATCCCTTTGAAAGGGGCGTAGTGGCAAATATTGAAAAATTTGAATTATCACAACTTTTCGGGCCGAAGTTGTAAGGGCCGGGGTGGTTCAGCATTTTGGAGGAAAATATTATTTTTTTTAAATTGGCTAGTTTCCCCATAATGAATGTATATACATGCCATTAGATGGTTCCTGACCCCCATATCCCTTTGAAAGGGGCGTAGTGGCAAATATTGAAAAATTTGAGTTATCACAACTTCGGGCCGAAGTTGTAAGGGCCGGGGTGGTTCAGCATTTTGGAGGAAAATATTATTTTTTTTAAATTGGCTAGTTTCCCCATAATGAATGTATATACATGCCATTAGATGGATCCTGACCCCCATATCCCTTTGAAAGGGGCGTAGTGGCAAATATTGAAAAATTTGAGTTATCACAACTTTCGGGCCGAAATGGTAAGGGCCGGGGTGGTTCAGCATTTTGGAGGAAAATATTATTTTTTTTAAATTGGCTAGTTTCTTTATAATGAATGTACATACATGCCATTAGATGGATCCTGACCCCCATATCCCTTTGAAAGGGGCGTAGTGGCAAATATTGTAAAAATTTGAATTATCACAACTTTTCGGGCCGAAATGGTAAGGGCCGGGGTGGTTCAGCATTTTGGAGGAAAATATTATTTTTTTTAAATTGGCTAGTTTACCCATAATGAATGTATATACATGCCATTAGATGGTTCCTGACCCCCATATCCCTTTGAAAGGAGCGTAGTGGCAAATATTGAAAAATTTGAGTTATCACAACTTTCGGGTCGAAATGGTAAGGGCCGGGGTGGTTCACCATTTTGGAGGAAAATATTTTTTTTTTAAATTGGCTAGTTTCCCCATAATGAATGTATATACATGCCATTAGATGGTTCCTGACCCCCATATCCCTTTGAAAGGGGCGTAGTGGCAAATATTGAAAAATTTGAGTTATCACAACTTTCGGGCCGAAATTGTAAGGGCCGGGGTGGTTTAGCATTTTGGAGGAAAATATTATTTTTTTAAATTGGCTAGTTTCCCCATAATGAATGTACATACATGCCATTAGATGATCCTGACCCCCATATCCCTTTGAAAGGGGCGTAGTGGCAAATATTGTAAAAATTTGAATTATCACAACTTTTCGGGCCGAAGTTGTAAGGGCCGGGGTGGTTCAGCATTTTGGAGGAAAATATTATTTTTTTTAAATTGGCTAGTTTCCCCATAATAAATGTATATACATGCCATTAGATGGTTCCTGACCCCCATATCCCTTTGAAAGGAGCGTAGTGGCAAATATTGAAAAATTGAGTTATCACAACTTCGGGCCGAAGTTGTAAGGGCCGGGGTGGTTCAGCATTTTGGAGGAAAATATTATTTTTTTTAAATTGGCTAGTTTCCCCATAATGAATGTATATACATGCCATTAGATGGTTCCTGACCCCCATATCCCTTTGAAAGGGGCATAGTGGCAAATATTGAAAAATTTGAGTTATCACAACTTTCGGGCCGAAATGGTAAGGGCCGGGGTGGTTCAGCATTTTGGAGGAAAATATTATTTTTTTTAAATTGGCTAGTTTCCCCATAATGAATGTATATACATGCCATTAGATGGATCCTGACCCCCATATCCCTTTGAAAGGGGCGTAGTGGCAAATATTGTAAAAATTTGAATTATCACAACTTTTCGGGCCGAAGTTGTAAGGGCCGGGGTGGTTCAGCATTTTGGAGGAAAATATATTTTTTTTAAATTGGCTAGTTTCCCATAATGAATGTATATACATGCAATTAGATGGATCCTGACCCCCATATCCCTTTGAAAGGGGCGTAGTGGCAAATATTGAAAAATTTGAATTATCACAACTTTCGGGCCGAAATGTAAGGGCCGGGGTGGTTACCATTTTGGAGGAAAATTTTTTTTTTTTAAATTGGCTAGTTTCCCCATAATGAATGTATATACATGCCATTAGATGGTTCCTGACCCCCATATCCCTTTGAAAGGGGCGTAGTGGCAAATATTGAAAAATTTGAGTTATCACAACTTTCGGGCCGAAATTGTAAGGGCCGGGGTGGTTCAGCATTTTGGAGGAAAATATTATTTTTTTTTAAATTGGCTAGTTTCCCCATAATGAATGTATATACATGCCATTAGATGTTCCTGACCCCCATATCCCTTTGAAAGGAGCGTAGTGGCAAATATTGAAAAATTTGAGTTATCACAACTTTCGGGCCGAAATGGTAAGGGCCGGGGTGGTTCACCATTTTGGAGGAAAATATTTTATTTTTTTTAAATTGGCTAGTTTCCCCATAATGAATGTATATACATGCCATTAGATGGATCCTGACCCCCATATCCCTTTGAAAGGGGCGTAGTGGCAAATATTGAAAAATTTGAGTTATCACAACTTTCGGGCCGAAATGGTAAGGGCCGGGGTGGTTCAGCATTTTGGAGGAAAATATTATTTTTTTTAAATTGGCTAGTTTCTCCATAATGAATGTTCATACATGACATTAGATGGATCCTGACCCCAATATCCCTTTGAAAGGGGCGTAGTGGCAAATATTGAAAAATTTGAATTATCACAACTTTTCGGGCCGAAGTTGTAAGGGCCGGGGTGGTTCAGCATTTTGGAGGAAAATATTATTTTTTTTAAATTGGCTAGTTTCCCCATAATAAATGTATATACATGCCATTAGATGGTCCTGACCCCCATATCCCTTTGAAAGGAGCGTAGTGGCAAATATTGAAAAATTTGAGTTATCACAACTTCGGGCCGAAGTGTAAGGGCCGGGGTGGTTCAGCATTTTGGAGGAAAATATTATTTTTTTAAATTGGCTAGTTTCCCATAATGAATGTATATACATGCCATTAGATGGTTCCTGACCCCCATATCCCTTTGAAAGGGGCATAGTGGCAAATATTGAAAAATTTGAGTTATCACAACTTTCGGGCCGAAATGGTAAGGGCCGGGGTGGTTCAGCATTTTGGAGGAAAATATTTATTTTTTTTAAATTGGCTAGTTTCTCCATAATGAATGTACATACATGCCATTAGATGGATCCTGACCCCCATATCCCTTTGAAAGGGGCGTAGTGGCAAATATTGTAAAAATTTGAATTATCACAACTTTTCGGGCCGAAATGGTAAGGGCCGGGG
Organism: Strongylocentrotus purpuratus; assembly: GCF_000002235.5. NCBI lineage: Eukaryota > Metazoa > Echinodermata > Echinoidea > Camarodonta > Strongylocentrotidae > Strongylocentrotus > Strongylocentrotus purpuratus. Next base: position 17,525,341 of record NW_022145611.1, read on the forward strand.
TGGTTCAGCATTTTGGAGGAAAATATTATTTTTTTTAAATTGGCTAGTTTACCCATAATGAATGTATATACATGCCATTAGATGGTTCTGACCCCCATATCCCTTTGAAAGGAGCGTAGTGGCAAATATTGAAAAATTTGAGTTATCACAACTTTCGGGCCGAAATGGTAAGGGCCGGGGTGGTTCAGCATTTTGGAGGAAAATATTATTTTTTTTAAATTGGCTAGTTTCCCCATAATGAATGTATATACATGCCATTAGATGGTCCTGACCCCAATATCCCTTTGAAAGGGGGCGTAGTGGCAAATATTGTAAAAATTTGAGTTATCACAACTTTCGGGCCGAAATTGTAAGGGCCGGGGTGGTTTAGCATTTTGAGGAAAATATTATTTTTTAAATGGCTAGTTCCCCCATATGAATGTACATACATGCCATTAGATGAATCCTGACCCCCCATATCCCTTTGAAAGGGGCGTAGTGGCAAATATTGTAAAAATTTGAATTATCACAACTTTTCGGGCCGAAGTTGTAAGGGCCGGGGTGGTTCAGCATTTTGGAGGAAAATATTATTTTTTTTAAATTGGCTAGTTTCCCAATAATGAATGTATATACATGCCATTAGATGGTTCCTGACCCCCATATCCTTTGAAAGGGGCGTAGTGGCAAATATTGAAAAATTTGAGTTATCACAACTTTCGGGCCGAAATGGTAAGGGCCGGGGTGGTTCAGCATTTTGGAGGAAATATTATTTTTTTAAATTGGCTAGTTCCCATAATGATGTATATACATGCCATTAGATGCCATTAGATGGATCCTGACCCCCATATCCCTTGAAAGGGGCGTAGTGGCAAATATTGTAAAAATTTTGAATTATCACAACTTTCGGGCCGAAGTTGTAAGGGCCGGGGTGGTTCAGCATTTTGGAGGAAAATATATATTTTTTTAATTGGCTAGTTTCAATAATAAATGTATATACATGCCATTGACGGTTCCTGACCCCCATATCCCTTTGAAGGGGGCGTAGTGGCAAATATTGAAAAATTTGAGTTATCACAACTTTCGGGCCGAAGTTGTAAGGGCCGGGGTGGTTCAGCATTTTGGAGGAAAATATTATTTTTTAAATTGGCTAGTTTCCCCATAATGAATGTATATACATGCCATTAGATGGATCCTGACCCCCATATCCCTTTGAAAGGGGCGTAGTGGCAAATATTGTAAAAATTTGAATTATCACAACTTTTGGGCCGAAGTTGTAAGGGGCGGGGTGGTTCAGCATTTGGAGGAAAATATTATTTTTTTAAATTTGCTAGTTTCCCCATAATGAATGTACATACATGCCATTAGATGGTTCCTGACCCCCATATCCCTTTGAAAGGGGCGTAGTGGCAAATATTGAAAAAATTTGTTATCACAACTTTCGGGCCGAATTGTAAGGGCCGGGGTGGTTCAGCATTTTTGGAGGAAAATATTATTTTTTTTAAATTGGCTAGTTTCTCCATAATGAATGTTATACATGACATTAGATGGATCCTGACCCCCAATATCCCTTTAAAAGGGGGCGTAGTGGCAAATATTGAAAAATTTGAATTATCACAACTTTCGGGCCGAAGTGGTAAGGGCCGGGGTGGTTCAGCATTTGGGAGGAAAAATATTATTTTTTAAATTGGCTAGTTTCCCCATAATGAATGTATATACATGCCATTAGATGGTTCCTGACCCCCATATCCCTTTGAAAGGGGCGTAGTGGCAAATATTGAAAATTTGAGTTATCACAACTTTCGGGCCGAAATGGTAAGGGCCGGGGTGGTTCAGCATGGAGGGAAAATATTATTTTTTTTAAATTGGCTAGTTTCCCCATAATGAATGTATATACATGCCATTAGATGGATCCTGACCCCCATATCCCTTTGAAAGGGGGGCGTAGTGGCAAATATTGAAAAATTTGAATTATCACAACTTTTGGGCCGAAGTTGTAAGGGCCGGGGTGGTTCAGCATTTTGGAGGAAAATATTATTTTTTTTAAATTGGCTAGTTTCCCATAATGAATGTATATACATGCCATTAGATGGTTCCTGACCCCCATATCCCTTTGAAAGGAGCGTAGTGGCAAATATTGAAAAATTTGAGTTATCACAACTTTCGGGCCGAAATGGTAAGGGCCGGGGTGGTTCACCATTTTGGAGGAAAATATTATTTTTTTTAAATTTGCTAGTTTCCCAATAATGAATGTATATACATGCCATTAGATGGATCCTGACCCCCATATCCCTTTGAAAGGGGCGTAGTGGCAAATATTGTAAAAATTTGAATTATCACAACTTTTGGGCCGAAGTTGTAAGGGCCGGGGTGGTTCAGCATTTTGGAGGAAAATATTATTTTTTTAAATTTGCTAGTTTCCCATAATGAATGTACATACATGCCATTAGATGGTTCCTGACCCCCATATCCCTTTGAAAGGGGCGTAGTGGCAAATATTGAAAAATTTGAGTTATCACAACTTTCGGGCCGAAATGTAAGGGCCGGGTGGTTCAGCATTTGGAGGAAAATATTATTTTTTTTAAATTGGCTAGTTTCCCCATAATGAATGTATATACATGCCATTACATTGTTCCTGACCCATATCCCTTGAAAGGAGCGTAGTGGCAAATATTGAAAAATTTGAATTATCACAACTTTCGGGCCGAAATGGAAGGGCGGGGTGGTTCAGCATTTTGGAGGAAAATATTATTTTTTTTAAATTGGCTAGTTTCCCCATAATGAATGTATATACATGCCATTAGATGGATCCTGACCCCCATATCCCTTGAAAGGGGCGTAGTGGCAAATATTGTAAAAAATTTGAATTATCACAACTTTTCGGGCCGAAATGTAAGGGCCGGGGTGGTTCACCATTTTGGAGGAAAATATTATTTTTTTAAATTGGCTAGTTTCCCATAATGAATGTATATACATGCCATTAGATGGATCCTGACCCCCATATCCCTTTGAAAGGGGCGTAGTGGCAAATATTGAACAATTTGAGTTATCACAACTTTCGGGCCGAAATGGTAAGGGCCGGGGTGGTTCAGCATTTTGGAGGAAAATATTATTTTTTTTAAATTGGCTAGTTTACAATAATGAATGTATATACATGCCATTAGATGGTTCCTGACCCCCATATCCCTTTGAAAGGAGCGTAGTGGCAAATATTTGAAAAATTTGAATATCACAAACTTTCGGGTCGAAATGGTAAGGGCCGGGGGTGGTTCACCATTTTGGAGGAGAAAATATTTTTTTTTTAAATTGGCTAGTTCCCCATAATGAATGTATATACATGCCATTAGATGGTTCCTGACCCCCATATCCCTTTGAAAGGGGGCATAGTGGCAAATATTGAAAAATTTGAGTTATCACAACTTTCGGGCGCCGAAATGGTAAGGGCCGGGTGGTTCCGCATTTTGGAGGAAAATATATTTTTTTTTATTGGCTAGTTTCTCATAATGAATGTACATACATGCCATTAGATGGATCCTAACCCCATATCCCTTTGAAAGGGGCGTAGTGGCAAATATTGTAAAAATTTGAATTATCACAACTTTTCGGGCCGAAATGGTAAGGGCCGGGGTGGTTCACCATTGGAGGGAGGAAAATTATTATTTTTTTAAATTGGCTAGTTCCCCATAATGAATGTATATACATGCCATTAGATGGTTCCTGACCCCCATATCCCTTTGAAAGGAGCGTAGTGGCAAATATTGAAAAATTTGAGTTATCACGACTTTCGGGTCGAATGGTAAGAGCCGGGGGTGGTTCACCATTTTGGAGAAAATATTTTTTTTTTTAAATTGGCTAGTTTCCCCATAATGAATGTATATACATGCCATTAGATGGTTCCTGACCCCAATATCCCTTTGAAAGGGGGTGTGTAGTGGCAAATATTGTAAAATTGATATCACAACTTTCGGGCCGAAATTGTAAGGGCCAGGGGTGGTTTAGCATTTTGGAGGAATAATATTTTTTTTAAATTGGCTAGTTTCCCCATATTGAATGTACATACATGCCATTAGATGAATCCTGACCCCCATATCCCTTTGAAAGGGGCGTAGTGGCAAATATTGAAAAATTTGAGTTATCACAACTTTCGGGCCGAAATTGTAAGGGCCGGGGTGGTTCAGCATTTTGGAGGAAAATATTATTTTTTTTAAATTGGCTAGTTTCCCCATAATGAATGTATATACATGCCATTAGATGGATCCAGACCCCCATATCCCTTTGAAAGGGGCGTAGTGGCAAATATTGAAAAAATTTGAATTATCACAACTTTCGGGCCGAAATGGTAAGGGCCGGGGTGGTTCACCATTTTGGAGGAAAATATATTTTTTTTAATTGGCTAGTTTCCCATAATGAATGTATATACATGCCATTAGATGGATCCTGACCCCCATATCCCTTTGAAAGGGGCGTAGTGGCAAATATTGAACAATTTGAGTTATCACAACTTTTCGGGCCGAAATGGTAAGGGCCGGGGTGGTTCAGCATTTTGGAGGAAAATATTATTTTTTTTTTAAATTGGCTAGTTTTACCCATAATGAATGTATATACATGCCATTAGATGGTTCCTGACCCCCATATCCCTTTGAAAGGGGCGTAGTGGCAAATATTGAAAAATTTGAGTTTCACAAACTTTCGGGTCGAAATGGTAAGGGCGGGGTGGTTCAGCATTTTGGAGGAAAATATTATTTTTTTAATTGGCTAGTTTCCCATAATGAATGTATATACATGCCATTAGATGGTTCCTGACCCCCATATCCCTTTGAAAGGGGCATAGTGGCAAATATTGAAAAATTTGAGTTATCACAACTTTCGGGCCGAAATTGTAAGGGCCGGGGTGGTTCGCATTTGGAGGAAAATATTATTTTTTTAAATTGGCTAGTTTCCCATATGAATGTATATACATGCCATTAGATGGATCCTGACCCCCATATCCCTTTGAAAGGGGCGTAGTGGCAAATATTGAAAAATTTGAGTTATCACAACTTTCGGGCCGAAATGGTAAGGGCCGGGGTGGTTCAGCATTTTGGAGGAAAATATTATTTTTTTTAAATTGGCTAGTTTACCCATAATGAATGTATATACATGCCATTAGATGGTTCCTGACCCCCATATCCCTTTGAAAGGAGCGTAGTGGCAAATATTGAAAATTTGAGTTATCACAACTTTCGGGCCGAAATGGTAAGGGCCGGGGTGGTTCACCATTTTGGAGGAAAATATTATTTTTTTTAAATTGGCTAGTTTCCCCATAATGAATGTATATACATGCCATTAGATGGTTCCTGACCCCAATATCCCTTTGAAAGGGGTGTAGTAGGCAAATATTGTAAAAATTTGAGTTATCACAACTTTTCGGGCCGAAATTGTAAGGGCCAGGGGTGGTTTAGCATTTTGGAGGAAAATATATTTTTTTAAATTGGCTAGTTTCCCCATATGAATGTACATACATGCCATTAGATGAATCCTGACCCCCATATCCCTTTGAAAGGGCGTAGTGGCAAATATTGAAAAATTTGAGTTATCACAACTTTCGGGCCGAAATTGTAAGGGCCGGGGTGGTTCAGCATTTTGGAGGAAAATATTATTTTTTTAAATTGGCTAGTTTCCCCATAATGAATGTATATACATGCCATTAGATGGATCCAGACCCCCATATCCCTTTGAAAGGGCGTAGTGGCAAATATTGTAAAAATTTGAATTATCACAACTTTTCGGGCCGAAATGGTAAGGGCCGGGGGGTTCACCATTTTGGAGGAAAATATATTTTTTTTAAATTGGCTAGTTTCCCATAATGAATGTATATACATGCCATTAGATGGATCCTGACCCCCATATCCCTTGAAAGGGGCGTAGTGGCAAATATTGAACAATTTGAGTTATCACAACTTTTCGGGCCGAAATGTAAGGGCCGGGGTGGTTCAGCATTTTGGAGGAAAATATTTTTTTTTTAAATTGGCTAGTTTTCCCCATAATGAATGTATATACATGCCATTAGATGGTTCCTGACCCCCATATCCTTTGAAAGGAGCGTAGTGGCAAATATTGAAAAATTTGAGTTATCACAACTTTCGGGGTCGAAATGGTAAGGGCCGGGGTGGTTCACCTTTGGAGGAAAATATTATTTTTTTTAAATGGCTAGTTTCCCATAATGAATGTATATACATGCCATTAGATGGTTCCTGACCCCATATCCCTTTGAAAGGGGCATAGTGGCAAATATTGAAAAATTTGAGTTATCACAACTTTCGGGCCGAAATGGTAAGGGCCGGGGTGGTTCCGCATTTTGGAGGAAAATATTATTTTTTTTAATTGGCTAGTTTCTCCATAATGAATGTACATACATGCCATTAGATGGATCTAACCCCATATCCCTTTGAAAGGGGCGTAGTGGCAAATATTGTAAAATTTGAATTATCACAACTTTTCGGGCCGAAATTGTAAGGGCCGGGGTGGTTCACCATTTTGGAGGAAAATATTATTTTTTTTAAATTGGCTAGTTTACCCATAATGAATGTATATACATGCCATTAGATGGATCCTGACCCCCATATCCCTTTGAAAGGAGCGTAGTGGCAAATATTGAAAAATTTGAGTATCACAACTTTCGGTCGAAATGGTAAGGCCGGGGTGGTTCACCATTTTGGAGGAAAATATTATTTTTTTTAAATGGCTGTAGTTTCCCATAATGAATGTATATACATGCCATTAGATGGTTCTGACCCCAATATCCCTTTGAAAGGGGCGTAGTGGCAAATATTGTAAAAATTTGAGTTATCACATTTTTCGGGCCGAAATTGTAAGGGCAGGGGGGTTTAGCATTTTGGAGGAGGAAAATATATTTTTTTAAATTGGCTAGTTTCCCCATAATGAATGTACATACATGCCATTAGATGAATCCTGACCCCATATCCCTTTGAAAGGGGCGTAGTGGCAAATATTGAAAAATTTGAGTTATCACAACTTTCGGGCCGAAATTGTAAGGGCCGGGGTGGTTCAGCATTTGGAGGAAAATATTATTTTTTTAAATTAGCTAGTTTCCCCATAATGAATGTACATACATGCCATTAGATGGATCCTGACCCCATATCCCTTTGAAAGGGGCGTAGTGGCAAATATTGTAAAAATTTGAATTATCATAACTTTTCGGGCCGAAGTTGTAAGGGCCGGGGTGGTTCAGCATTTTGGAGGAAAATATTATTTTTTTTAAATTGGCTAGTTTCCCAATAATGAATGTATATACATGCCATTAGATGGATCCTGACCCCCATATCCCTTTGAAAGGGGCGTAGTGGCAAATATTGTAAAAATTTGAATTATCACAACTTTCGGGCCGAAATGGTAAGGGCCGGGGTGGTTCAGCATTTTGGAGGAAAATATTTTTTTTTTTAAATTGGCTAGTTTCCCATAATGAATGTATATACATGCCATTAGATGGTTCCTGACCCCCATATCCTTTGAAAGGGGCGTAGTGGCAAATATTGAAAAATTTGAGTTATCACAACTTTCGGGCCGAAATGTAAGGGCCGGGGTGGTTCAGCATTTTGGAGGAAAATATTATTTTTTTTAAATTGGCTAGTTCTCTATAATGAATGTATATACATGCCATTAGATGGATCCTGACCCAATATCCTTTGAAAGGGGCGTAGTGGCAAATATTGAAAAATTTGAATTATCACAACTTTTTCGGCCGAAGTTGTAAGGGCCGGGGTGGTTCAGCATTTTGGAGGAAAATGTTATTTTTTTTAAATTGGCTAGTTTCCCCATAATGAATGTATATACATGCCATTAGATGGTTCTGACCCCCATATCCTTTGAAAGGAGCGTAGTGGCAAATATTGAAAAATTTGAGTTATCACAACTTTCGGGCCGAAGTTGTAAGGGCCGGGGTGGTTCAGCATTTTGGAGGAAAATATTATTTTTTTAAATTGGCTAGTTTCCCATAATGAATGTATATACATGCCATTAGATGGTTCCTGACCCCCATATCCCTTTGAAAGGGGCATAGTGGCAAATATTGAAAAATTGAGTTATCACAACTTTCGGGCCGAAAGGTAAGGGCCGGGGTGGTTCAGCATTTTGGAGGAAAATATATTTTTTTTTAAATTGGCTAGTTTCCCCATAATGAATGTAATACATGCCATTAGATGGATCCTGACCCCCATATCCCTTTGAAAGGGGCGTAGTGGCAAAATTGTAAAAATTTGAATTATCACAACTTTTTGGCCGAAGTTGTAAGGGCCGGGGTGGTTCAGCATTTTGGAGGAAAATATTATTTTTTTTAAATTTGCTAGTTTTCCCCATAATGAATGTACATACATGCCATTAGATGGTTCCTGACCCCATATCCCTTTGAAAGGGGCGTAGCGGCAAATATTGAAAAATTTGAGTTATCACAACTTTCGGGCCGAAATGGTTAGGGCCGGGGTGGTTCAGCATTTTGGAGGAAAATATTATTTTTTTTAAATTGGCTAGTTTCTCCATAATGAATGTCATACATGACATTAGATGGATCCTGGCCCCAATATCCCTTTAAAGGGGCGTAGTGGCAAATATCGAAAAATTTGAATTATCACAACTTTCGGGCCGAAGTTGTAAGGGCCGGTGGGGGTGGTTCAGCTTTGGAGGAAAATATTATTTTTTTTAAATTGGCTAGTTTCCCCATAATGAATGTATATACATGCCATTAGATGGTTCCTGACCCCCCATATCCTTTGAAAGGGGCATAGTGGCAAATATTGAAAAATTTGAGTTATCACAACTTTCGGGCCGAAATGGTTAAGGGCCGGGTGGTTCAGCATTTTGGAGGAAAATATTTTTTTTTAAATTGGCTAGTTTCCCCATAATGAATGATATACATGCCATTAGATGGATCCTGACCCCCATATCCCTTTGAAAGGGGCGTAGTGGCAAATATTGTAAAAATTTGAATTATCACAACTTTTTGGGCCGAAGTTGTAAGGGCGGGGGTTGGTTCAGCATTTGGAGGAAAATATTATTTTTTTTAAATTGGCTAGTTTCCCCATAATGAATGTACATACATGCCATTAGATGGTTCCTGACCCCCATATCCCTTTGAAAGGGGCATAGCGGCAAATATTGAAAAATTTGAGTTATCACACTTTTCGGGCCGAAATTGTAAGGGCGGGGGCTGGTGGTTCAGCATTGGAGGAAAATATTATTTTTTTAAATTTTAATTTTTTTTTTTTAATAATGAATGTATATACATGCCATTACATTGTTCCTGACCCCCATATCCCTTTGAAAGGAGCGTAGTGGCAAATATTGAAAAATTTGAGTTATCACAACTTTCGGGCCGAAATGGTAAGGGCCGGGGTGGTTCAGCATTTTGGAGGAAAATATTTTTTTTTAATTGGCTAGTTTCCCCATAATGAATGTATATACATGCCATTAGATGGATCCTGACCCCATATCCCTTTGAAAGGGGCGTAGTGGCAAATATTGAAAAATTTGAGTTATCACATTTCGACTTCGGGCGAAATGGTAAGGGCCAGGGTGGTTCAGCATTTTTGGAGGAAAATATTATTTTTTTTTAAATTGGCTAGTTTTTCCATAATGAATGTTATACATGACATTAGATGGATCCTGACCCAAATTCCCTTTGAAAGGGGCGTAGTGGCAAATATTGAAAAATTTGAAGTTATCACAATTTTCGGGCCGAAGTTGTAAGGGCCGGGGTGGTTCAGCATTTTGGAGGAAAATATTTATTTTTTTTAAATTGGCTAGTTTCCCCATAATAATGTATATACATGCCATTAGATGGTTCCTGACCCATATCCCTTTGAAAGGAGCGTAGCGGCAAAATATTGAAAAATTTGAGTTATCACAACTTTTCGGGCCGAAGTTGTAAGGGCCGGGGTGGTTCAGCATTTTGGAGGAAAAATATTATTTTTTTAAATTGGCTAGTCCCCATAATGAATGTAATACATGCCATTAGATGGTTCCTGACCCCCATATCCCTTTGAAAGGGGCATAGTGGCAAATATTGAAAAATTTGAGTTATCACAACTTTCGGGCCGAAATGGTAAGGGCCGGGGTGGTCAGCATTTTGGAGGAAAATATCATTTTTTTTAAATTGGCTAGTTTCCCATAATGAATGTATATACATGCCATTAGATGGTTCCTGACCCCCATATCCCTTTGAAAGGGGCATAGTGGCAAATATTGAAAAATTTGAGTTATCACAACTTTCGGGCCGAAATGGTAAGGGCCGGGGTGGTTCAGCATTTTGGAGGAAATATTATTTTTTTTAAATTGGCTAGTTTCCCATAATGAATGTATATACATGCCATTAGATGGATCCTGACCCCATATCCTTTGAAAGGGGCGTAGTGGAAATATTGAAAAATTTGAATTATCACAACTTTCGGGCCGAAATGGTAAGGGCCGGGGTGGTTCACCATTTTGGAGGAAAAATATTTTTTTTAAATTGGCTAGTTTCCCCATAATGAATGTATATACATGCCATTAGATGGATCCTGACCCCCATATCCCTTTGAAAGGGGCGTAGTGGCAAATATTGAAAAATTTGAGTATCACAACTTTCGGGCCGAAAGGTAAGGGCCGGGGTGGTTCAGCATTTTGGAGGAAAATATTTTTTTTTTAAATTGGCTAGTTCTCCATAATGAATGTTCATACATGACATTAGATGGATCCGACCCCAATATCCCTTTGAAAGGGGCGTAGTGGCAAATATTGAAAAATTTGAATTATCACAACTTTTCGGG